>NC_042621.1:201302864-201618349 GCF_901001135.1 Rhinatrema bivittatum
GGCTTGTAATGGCAACCAATGCAGTGTGGTCAGTCTAGGTGTAATGTGATCATATTTTCTGGATCCTAGTAGGAGTCTTGCTGCGGCATTTTGTAATAGTTGCAGTGGTTTTAATTGACATGCTGAAAGACCTAGTAGTACTTAGCATGTTTAATAGTTCCTCACTGTCCATCATGTACACTTTGATCTTCACAGCATGAATTTCTAGTTCTTCCATCCTCTAGACAAATGCTACACTGTCATGGGAAATTTGCTTTTCCTGATTGGCACCCAGCCTTTGAAACACTCGGCCTTTACATCTACGCTATGAGAAGAATTAGTTGAAATTTAGGAAGGCCCTAAAAGCTTTCTTTTTCTTCAGGGACTTCTCTGACTTCTTTTAAAATTCTAATGACTATTGTTACAATTACTGCTGTTTTATATAAACTTGTTTGCATTTCAAATCCATTTTATTGGCTTGTTGGTTTTATGAAGCATTTGTCTATTGTTTCATGATTATTTATTTACTTTGTCCTTTCATGATTCTTAGTTTATTTATAGAAATTGTATTTTGCTTTTTGTGGTTTTTTTTTATTTTATCTTTATTGAACTTTACAAATTATAAACAAAGCGATACTTTGTAAAGCAACAGAAAGTACAAATTAAAAAACTTAATTCCATGGTGAAATATATTACAAAGAGAAAAAACATATCAATCTCTTTTCCATCATAGAGGAAATTAAGGAGGGAGGGGGGAGTAAAAGAGGAGAACAAAAGTAACATATAACCAAAAACATCAAATGCGGTGTAAGACCACCCCACCAATTTCAACCAGATCCACTGATATTATTAATTAATAGCAGGGAACTGTAACTCTAACATTCAAAAACTCCCGCAGCTGCTCTGGACTGAAAAAAATATAAGTATTAGCCCGCAACTTAATTATATATTTACAAGGATACCTTGTATTTATATATTTATATATTTATGTATTTATGTATTTACAAGGATTCCCTGTTCTCCAAGTTCTATAACCTTGTTATATGTACCGCCTCTTGGCGTAATTTTTATGTTTCAATGTAAACCGATGTGATCTATATTTTAATACAGGAACACCGGTATATAAAAATCTAAAAATAAATAAATAGAAAACATGCGCCTAATGAAAGAACTTCAGGACTCATAAAAAAGCTTTCCGGCGTTGCTGAGTAACCCTGGCAAGGTAGGGATATACCCGAAATATACCACCCATAAAGGAAACATTTAAATTCTTAAAGTAACATCTCATAACCATACTTAAATCTTGCTCAGAGAAAAAGTACACTAACAAAGTAATTCTATCAGATACTTCAGCATTGGAGTTTTCTAGGTATTCAGTTAAATTAGATTGATTTATTTTTATTTAATTCTTTTTTATACCAACATTCATGACAGGTCATATCATATCGGTTTACATCAAACATTAGAAGATTAGAAAATTACATTTAACAGAGGGTAATAACTTGGCTGGATACACAGGAAGGACCCTGATGGGAGCAACCTAGAGTTGACCGAGAGAAGAACGGGAGCACAACGAGGATAATAGTGAAAGAGATTAGTTAAAACCAGAATAACTTATAAATTCAATCTTATATCTTGTATCTTAGGTTACATATGCTGTGGTATCAAGATGTAGGGGAGGAGGGAAGCCGGGAGGGAAGGTAAGGGCGGGGGGTGGGAAAGATAAGGAAGGGGGGAGGGGTACCCATTGGATAGAGTCCCCTCATTATTGAACTGAAATAGGCTTTGTCTCTGTGGAAGAGACACGATCTTCTTTACAGCAGGAATTAAATCAGAGGAAATCTTTAGGGTTTCAGCCATATATCTTTTAAAGGTAATCAAAAGTTGCTCACCAAGAACCTTAGGGATATTTAATAAACATAAGTTCAAATGTCGCAGAAATTTTTCCATAAATTCCAGCCTTCTCAGGGAGGACATACACTCCCGAATGATTGCAGCATTAGAGGCCTGTACATTTCTAACATCATTCCCCAATGCCTGGATAGTAGAAGAGAGTTCTTGAAGAATTTGCTGGTGATCCTGTGCAACTAGATCCAATTTTTGTGAAACTCTAATCGCCGTGTTTGTTCATTGAAGGTAGAGGACATACCTGCCTTTAGGTCCCAAAGGGACTCTAAAGTGATCACTGCCGGTTTCAAAATCTCGAGGGGAAGCCGAACAGTGCACTCTCCAATTCCTGCAGCACAGACTCTCCCCTCCGATGATACCGGGGAGGCAGTTCCCAATGTGGAGACTCCAAACTGCTGGGCAGGAGAGGGGTCGGCACCCGATCGGGCAAACCACAGACAACTCCATCCAACTGAGGCAACTCCAGAGAATCACTTCTCGGCACCCAAGTGCAGTCAGCAATGCTTGAGGGAGAAGGCAGCAGCCGAGGATCAGGAGGGCTCAGTGATATCTCCCCAGGTGAGAGCAGAGCTCCTCTCTCTGCCTTGCCAGCGGGACTAGAAGCCCTCAGTTCCAAGGAGGGGATTGCATACTCGTGAATGAATTGCTGGTCTGCGGGAAAGTTGGGTTCAGATGGAAAAACCCTAACTTTCCCCTTCCTCTTATGCGGCATAAGAAAAGAGGAAAGAAATTAATGAAAAGAAATCTTGAGGGAACAGCGGAGCAGTGCAGAGTAGCGTCCTCTCATGCAGCCATCTTGATTCCGCCCCCCCCCCCCCCCCCGCCCCCCCCCCCCGCTTTTTGTGGTTTTTATCATTTGTTTTATCTGTTTTTAAATTATTTAACACTTTAATTTTATTACATAAAATTTATTTTTTAATGATGTTTTATATATATATATTTATAATTTTGATTTATTTGTAAGAAATAAGATTCATCAAGTGATAAATTGGAATTGGAATTTTGTTATATTAGAATGTCATGACTCACCATTAGCATCCCTTGAACTCATCTTGGCTTTATCTCCATGCCCTTGCATGCAGCAGACATATCTTCTTGTGTGTTACATGCTTAAGAGAATTTATTTTAGTAGCTATCCCTCTGATGTGAGCACTACCTCCATTTAGTTATATTTGCTAGTCAGTATTCCAAACCTAAGCTCTTTAAACATTATGACGAGGTAGAGAATACTGGCAAGGAGGCCATTACTTCTAGTGAAAATGATTTTAAAGAATTTAAATTGGGACCAGCTGGGTAGCTTAGTAGTGGTACTGTATATTGCCATGTGTGACCACCTGGGTTTAGTTTCCTAGCCCAGTTTCTGCTCCTCAGGCTGGGGATGTTGCATAGGCAGCATTTAAAGCCCCTGGGCAGGAGGAGGAGGAAGTCTCGGCCATCACTCATTGAAGTCCATATTCAAAAACATTTAGCCGACTAACTCAGAAGTTAGCCAGCTAAATGAATATTTGGGCACCTATCTGGTTAAATTCTAACTAGCTAATAAGATAGCCGGCTAGAATTTAGCCAGCTAAGTTAGGGGTGTTCTGGGGGCGTAACTGGAAGGAGTTGAGTTAGCCAGCTACTAGGATCATTCATCAAAATGCATTAGGGCTCTAATGCGTGTTAAATGGGGTCTAACGCATGTTGAGTGCACGATAAATAGCGCAACACAAACTAGCATGCAAATTTTAATTTTAGTATGCAAGTGGGAGGAGTTAATGTTGTCCTACCGCATTCTGCAATAAATTAACACACACTAACGTGGAATTTAAATTCAGAAATAACTACACCTTTTTTTTTTTTTTGCTGTACAATGGAAAAAATGTTTTTATTGTATATCCACAGCTGTTTTCGCGGATCATGACTATTAGAGCAGCTATTATTATGTACAATAAAATGAGGCCTACCACGCCCTCCTAGGCCAACAAAAACACTTTGTCCTACCTGGCCTGTCCTCCTAAACCTATTATGTTTGTGGCAAGTTTACTTGTTGGGAGATACTGGATGCTTCAGGATGCTCTCCTACAGACAACAACAAGAACAACAACCATAAGAACAGGAAAGGGAAGTCCCAAATCCTCTTAGAGAAATTCCTGCACCAGAGCCTGAGCCATTGGTCCTGCAGGAAGAGGGTCGTAGCCCATGGCAGTGCTTGGCACGCACGTGGCCAAGGCAGAGGAGATACAGGGAGCGCATCTTACCTGCACAAGCCTCATTGCTTGGCATGCCAGAAGATTATGTGGTTAGCAGGTATCACCTCAGCTCTCAGGCTAACCTGGAATTATATTAAGAAATCTAAGGGGATCTGGATCCGGTCACAGAAAGGTCCCATGCTATACCAGGGCTCACCAAATTATTGGCCACCCTGCATTTCCTGGCATCTCGTTCCTTCCAGGTAACAGTAGGCGTCGTTGGGGGAATGCCCCAAACAACTTTTTCCCACTATCTGAGCCAGGTCATAGCAGCTGTAACTGACCGCATTCATCGTTACATAGCATTTCCTCAGGGCAGGCAGAACTTGATGGAATTGAAGAGAGGCTTTTATGCTATAGCTCACTTTCCCTTTGTTCTGGGACTATTGACTGCACTCACGTAGCCATCATCCCACCCTGTAATAGGGAGGAGATCTTCCACAACAGAAAGCTCTTCCACTCCCTCAATGTACAAATGGTCTGTGATGCTTGACTGCGTATCCTTGACATGGTGGCCAGGTACCCGTGAGCCGTGCATGAATCATTTTTACTTAGGCAGTCTGGGCTCTTTGAAAATTTTGAAGATGGCCTCTCGGTGACAGTTGGCTCGTAGGTAAGAGAAATGCTTCTTTCTCTATTCCATCTCTGTCTATGTGTTTGCAGCAAATGGCATGGACATGGGGGGAGCTGTGGGGGTTATACAGCATTGCTTACATGACAAGTGGCTTGTACAGTTAGCTCTGCATGCCACTGCACCAGGCCCTGCCTTTCTCTCCCCATGCTCGAGAGGCCTGCTCTTCTTGTGAGGCCAAACAATGCACTTGCCATAAAGCTTGGTGTGTGAGCAGCCACTACACACTTTGTACGTTTCACTTTAAACATTGGCCTTTTCCAATCCTCCCATTTTGAGCAGTTGAAATCTCACTGGTTAATCACAGCCTTTAATTGTCCACACTGCTGGTACTCACAGATGGGTCAGCCAGGATGTCAAGCACAGTTTGTCTTGCCTATCACACAGGTAAACCAGAAGCAGCAGCCTGTGCATTTTTGGGCCTAGGATATTCCCTGCGTCAGGGCTGACAGATTTGTATCTCTGGAGGACATACTGCAGAGAAGCCAGGGCCTTGCACATTCAGACCAAAAAGTAGACATTTTTGTGCTAGGACAGGTGTGGCAGCTCTGATGTACTGCTTCAGGGTTGGATGATTCCTACAAACGAGTAGCCTTAGCTTGGTTGTGAGGGGTTGCCACACATTTGGTGGAATCCCTAGATATAGTTTACTAGTCTGGAAGATCTTACCCAGATTCAGCTAGTGCTATAGTGGTCATATAGTGTCACAGAAAATGGGGTCTAAGATAGAAAATAGGGTCACTTAGGGTAGAGAAATAGGCTTTTAAGGCTCATGCTAAGCTAGAGGCTAGCTTCTGCTCTCTTATAGCATGCTGTGGTTTGGAGGCCATATCTTAAAGTGACTGTGGTGTGAATGATGCCCCCATTCTGTCTTTGACACAAGAGATTAGGGATTCTGTTGCAGGACCTGGCTTCTCACCCCCATTGCTATTCCCAACATGCCGGCAGAGACGAGATGCAATGAGGCCTTATGTTCTACCCACTGTGTGATAGAACACACCTTCGGAGTTATCAAAAGTCAATTTTGCTGTTTGGACAAAATGGGTGGAGCTTTAATGATTGCCCCCACTCAAAGTAACAGATATAGTGCTGCTCTGCTGGCTATTCCATAATCTTGCTCTGTGTCATGGGATAATGGAGATACTTCTGGATCTACCCCTGGGTTCCCCATGTGCTCCCACACAAGCTGAGGACACCATGCTGAGTGGCAGCTAGCTTCAGCAAAGCCTCCTAGAATGCTACTTTGCCTGTTAGGCCTCTTCTACCCCTTCCCCTTCCATGGAAGGGAGGTCAGTAGAGTATTTGCAGCTGCTGTTCTCTCTCTATCATCTTTCTTTGACTCACTGCTCCTCTGTCTGGGTCAGTGTGAAACAGAAATCACGTATGCCTACTTAGGCTTCATTTTGACAATGGAGCAGTAGACTGTACTTGAAAACTTGTAGTCAAAGTAAAGATAACACTAAATACTTGTGGCTGGCCTAATGTTTTCAGACTGATAGTGAGTCTAAAAGAGGCATATGTCTCAATAGAGTTCATGTAGGACTGCCAACACTGTGTACATAAATTGGTCTAGCTTGCAGTGTTTTGCTTGATGGGCCTTCCCCTAGGACCCTGTCCTAGTCCTCACATGTGGGTCAGATAGTATCATAGGTGTGATGGAACTCCAGCTGGGCCTTGAACATTGAGAGCAACAGCTCTAGAAATCCTATAAATCAGAAGTAGCTCTGAAACTTAAAGGCACAAGCCTAAAGCAACAGGTAGACAGTTTAAAATATCAGTGACAGAGTTGGCGTTTTACAACCTCATCCCGTATCTGACAAGCGTGTGCATGTGAAGTTATGCATCAGAACTTGGGATACTTTTTGTCACATGGGCCTGCAAAGACACTGCTGACAGCACTGCTTCAGCTGTATCAGAGCTAGTGCTAACATCAGAGTGCTCACCTAGCAGGCCTTCACTTCCAACTTTTAGTAAAATGCCTGTCCTACATTGTGGCATTCCCACAATGCTCATAGGTCATTCCAAACTAGCATACCTCTTTCTGGTTGCATGCACCCAATCACAGATGCATCCTGTTACATCTACCTAGGCAAAATGTCAACTATCATGTATAGCCTTGGCTGTTGGGATATCATGTTGGTTAGGTTAGCTTCTCGGGGAGGCTAGACAAGGATGCTGGTCAGACTGTGTGAAGGCAGGATTGGGAATCAGATATATTATGTCTTCACTTGTATTTGCAAGTCACCTCAGAAATGTCAAGGCCATAGTATAGTTTCTAATGACTCTGAAAGCACCCACATGTCTCCTAAGAAAAGGTTCACGTCATTGAACCCAATGCAAAGGTATATTAGAAGCTATTTGCTTCTTTTGACATATCACAGGTAGCCTTTGTTAAATGTGGAGATGTCACAGTGCTGCAAGGCCCTTGGCCAATTTAGCTCAGGGCTAGTCATGTAGTGCTTCTGTATGTATGTACCTAGAAAACATGCAGAGTAGTTTGCTTTTCACAATAACTTGTATCAGTTACAGTCCTTTTGCTATCTGTGGCCACCTTTAAAGCACATAGGCTAAGACCTCCTGAGGTGAACTGCTTGCAGAATGATCTGTTTCCAAGGTCAGTCACCACTTTTCAGGGGTTTTACAGCTGCAGGCCCTTGATGATCCATATGGCTGCATGCTTGTGGCCAAGCTGGAAGAGCTGTTGTCCTATAGGCTGTGTCTCATGTGGTGTTTGTCACTTTTACAGATAGTAGTGAGCAGGGTGTAAACATCACGATTTTCAAAAATGTATAAACATTTTTTTAACAGCTGCTTCAACGGAGAGACCTGGTGGGTTTCCACCCTATGATAACACCAGTTTGATCTCACAACTGTTTGGTTGGAAAGAAATTCTTTTTTAAACAATATTACGGCACATTGTAAAGTTTCTGCGGTTTAGTTAGTGCCTGTCTCGAGCAAATAGTTTGCACACTACTGAAATGCAATAACGCAGAGCAATGTTTTAGTCACTTTTTAAAAATAAGTTTTCTTACACAGTCAGCAGTGTTTATGGTATAACGCAGTATGTGTTCCTGCAGGTACTTGAGAGAAAGTTATACAGGGTGCAGTTTTCAAATCTTCCTGCATAAATGTAAAGTCTGCAGTTACTTTTACCCCCAGACTTCACACCAGTGCTAGGGGAAAGTACAAGCTTATATTGTCTTTGAAAATTGCCCCAGGAAACAGCGCCTGCAGAGTGTTGCCCTTGCTTTTTCTTCTGGCACTTCTTCCATAAAAAAATAACGCATGTAGATTTGAAAATGTGATTTCTGTGCGTTATTCCCCCCCCCCCCCCCCACTCTATTTACCCAGCTAAAAATACATATGTTATTGATCCCTGGGTGTACGTTTAGCCAAGGAAAGGCTGGGCAATTTTCAGCCAGCCAGTTTACCTAGGTAAACTTATATTTACTTGCTTAAATGGTTCTGAAAACTGCCAGCACTTAGGGCCACTTGTACACATGGGATTACAAGCTCATTTTCAAAGGGAAACCCAACAAGGGTTCCCCTTTGAAAATGCAGCTGGCCATGGACAGGCACATACAGTGCATACATCTGCAGCAAGGGTAATTGTGCCTGCATAAAGTATGCTTGTTGCTTACAAAATTAAAGCCCCACATGCCTTCCCCAATCTCGCTCTGCCCCTTCTCACTTCCTTTTTCAGGTGGGTAAAAGTATGTTTACTGTGACAACACCCACATTTTTATCCATAGGCAAGGGAGGAGACCATTTTCAATAGGGCTTTATATGCAGGTAAAAAAGAGCTTTGAATATTGTCCTCATATTGTCTAGGAATTATATATGTGTTAGACCTACATATATGCATAATGTTGTCCCTCAAATGTTGCTTGATATTTTTTGTTTGGCCAACTATGGATACTTTTTTTCTGCCTGCTTCCAATTTCCCAATATTAAGATTTGTTTACATTATTTACTCTGTGAAATATTTTTCAGCTTTTTGTATGATGCAAGGTGATCACTCTGAACTTTGTGTGTGAAATATGCTTTATTTGCTTGACTCCTTTTTTTTTCTCAGAATATATACAATGATAAATTTACTAGAATATTACTCCAATGTTGTCAGCCTGCTTGAAGTTTGAGATTTTGAAAAGAGAATAAAGCAATAATGAAATTAAATAATATATCTAGAAATAAAATGATGGTAGCTACTTCAGTTCTGCGTTGTGCCCACTCAGATAAGTTTACTGTTAAGAAAAGATGGTGTCCTAGTCCTATTCTAGTCCTCACGCTATCGCAGCATCTATTAGCCAGGCTCAGGGTATGTACATACTGGCTTGCAAGTAGAGCTGTGATCTGTGGCACCAGGCATCAATTAAGAATGTGTAATAGAAATCCTATCTACAGGTCAAAGATCTGTGGCTACTATTTATATCGGGGAGGATTTCTGTAGCATTTGAATTGTTTCTGTCTTTGGAATAACAAAAGTGCATGTAACTAATCAAAACATCTCCTGGGATCCAGTCCAGATTTTCCTACCCAGCACATGTGTGTCAGGTTACTGGGGCTGCCTGCACTCCCATCCAGGTCTCCATAACCAGACTTTATTTTAGTATACACTTTAATGCAGGGACGCCAACTCCAGTCCTCAAGAGCCATAAATAGACCTAGATTTCAGGATATTCACAGTGAATATGCATGAGTTCAATTTGCATAAAACAAAGGCAGTGCGTGTAAATTTAGCTCATGCATATTCATTGTAGGTATCCTGAAATCCAGGCCTGTTTGTGGCTCTTGAGGACCAGAGTTGGCCACTCCTGCTTTAATAGTAAGCAAGTACATCCTGGTTTTCCACTTGCAAGGTTATGCATTAGGGCACAGGTCTTTACGGATGACAAGTGGATTTAGGCTCAGTAGCAACTTAAGCAGTTTGAGAAAGCAAACTCATAGTTCAGACCGTCCAGGTCAGGTTATACAGATATTAACACAGGAATCCATTTTTTCACCTTACAGGCACAGATACATTTATCTACAGGCACACAAGATTTGCAGGTCTCCTCTGTATCCTCATGGCTTTTTCCTTTGCCCTCAAATTGTTCAGAGTACTGCCTTGTTCCCAACAATCCTCGTATAAATTCATGAGGACCAATTTGGATCCTCAGGGGTATGGTTGTGGTTCTAGGCTTGGGAGATTAAGCAAACCCTTTCTGCTTGCTCAGTTTCCCTTTTGTGTAAGCATCAGATGGCTCCTGCCTCACCCCAGCAGTCTGCCAGTTCGAGACTAGCACAAGCTCTTTGTTCTGACACACATAGAGGACAATTGCCTCAAAGAAAAGACCATAACCAACTGGTTGATCAAATGTATCCAATCACTGGCTGTTTTCTTGCATGTGAGTCTCTTTCACATGGGTGGTATACCCTAAAAGCTTTATCAGGTCTTTCATGAATTAATTTTTTGTTGTTGCGTATTGTAGTACATTCCTTTTCAAGGCATATCTCTCCTCTTTAAAATAATCCATGAAAGAGAGACCATGTATACACCCAAACATAAGATGTTTACAGGCTGGTGCTCCCTTGTTGTGCTGTGCAAAATCAGGCAAGAGTTCAAAGTGAGAGTTTTTATGTGGTAGGCAGGCATGAATGGATGGAAGTTAATATTGGAGCTCTGTTTTGGCACTATGATGTGCTCTCTCTGCTAATAACCTCTTCCCTGCAATGCTCTACTGAAAACATTTTTTTCTATGGAATGAACATATGTAACACTTCCTTTTAAAAGGAAAATGTTAATTGGCCTTTTTGACAGACTTTGTAGTTATAGCATAGATCACTTAGTTCCTGTTTCATCAAGATCTTTTCCAATAGACGCAGAATGTGAGAAGAGATTTAGTTAATCTACCCGTTAGTAGAGTCTCCTTCTAAAGCACTGAAAAATAAAATCATTATTGCTATTAGAAAGGATTTTGTAAGATCCTGAGTGCATTGTACAGAATATGGCAAGTGATCACCAGTGTACAATACACAAAAGAAGATTTTCCCAAAATAATGTTTATTACATAATAATCAAAATATGTCTTTTTCCTAACACAAATTTCCATAAACTAAAAATCGAGTACTTTAGAATAGCACCAGAGATAGTGTAAAAAAAAAAAATAACCATAAGCAGCTATAAAAAAAAAACCACTCAAAAACTTTTATACACTGAGGAAAGGCTAAGGAAGTTAGGACTGTTCAGTTTGGAGAAGAGACAACTGAGGGGGATATGACAGAGGTCTACAAAATCATAAAAGGACTTGAACAAGTTAATGTAAATCAGTTATTTACTCTCTCAGATAATAGAAGGACTAGGGGACACTCCATGAAGTTAGCAAGTAGCTCATTTAAAACAAATCAAAGAAAATTCTTTTTCACTCAGTGCATAATTAAGATCTGGAATTCATTGCCAGAGGATGTGGTTACAGCAGTTAGTGTAACTGGGTTTTAAAAAGGTTTAGATAAGTTCCTAGAGGAAAAATCCATAAACTGCTATTAATTAATAAGCAATAGTAGCTTGAGATTTATTTAATGTTAGGGTACTTGCCAGGTACATGTGACTTGGATTGGCCACTGTTGGAAACAGGATGCTGGACTTGATGGACCCTTGGTCTGACTCAGTATGGCATATCTTATGTTCTTATGTATACACACAGACATATACACACAAAACCGATCTACCCTCTCTTCTTCATACATCTCTCTTCCCCTTCACTTCCCCTTCCCCCTCGCTCACTCACTCACACCTCCCTCCCATTCACCTCTTCCTTCTCAATCATTCACTCCTTCCTCCTTCCATTCCCTCTCAGTCACACAACCCTTCTCTCCCACTCACTCAGCCCTTCCCTTCCCTCTGTCATTCCCTCCCATCTCAGTCACTCACCTCCCTCCCACTCACCCATTCCCTCCCTTTCCCCTTTTCACATCCCTTTCTTTCTTTCATTCATAACATAAGAAGATAAGAAATGCCATGCTGGGTCAGACCATGGTCGATCGAGCCCAGCATCCCGTCTCTTGACAGTAGACAATCCAGGTTGCAAGTACCAGGCAGATTCCATAAAGTAGATAATCTGGACAATTATGTAAATCTCCTCTTCCTCCCCCATCATTCCCAGAGGTAGCACTGTCTCTCTCTCTCTCTCTCTGTCCCCTACTCTCCTTATCCCCAATCCCCCTCATCTCTAGTACTCACTCTGTCTATTGCCCTCATCCCCAGCACTGATTTACCAAACCCCCTAATCTCCAGCGGTCACTCTTTCTCTCTCAATCCCACTCAATCCCAGCAGTCACACATTCTCCATCTCCCCCATCTCCAGCAGTCACTCTTATCAATCTTTCTCTATCAATCTCTCTCATCCCCACACTCACTCCCTCTCTCCATCCCCCCTCTCTTTTTCATTCTCTATATCCCATTCTCAGTTCTTTCCCCCATCCCCAGCAGTCACATTCTCTCTCTCTTTCCCCCTCTGTCCCAAGCAATTACTCACTCTCCCTTGTACAAACAATTGCTCTGCTGGCCTCTTTTACTTTTAATCTGTATTATTTTTCTAATCAGTGCCAGTACAAAGGTATTAGACTCCCTAAGTGAATCTTACAGCTTTGTGTCCAGTCTTCCCCACTACGGCCCTTTCCATACACAATTTAAAATTATGCCTTTATAATAAAAGAGTTTACATGAAAAAAGGCACTCAATGTACAGTCTTTGGAAGTAAAAATATCACAACAGCATGTATATTATATTTACATGAACTGAGGTGGTTTCAAACAGAAAATCCTACATAAAAGCCAAAAAGACCCTTGTAACACATATGGTATTGGGCTATTGTAAGGCAAGTTGGGCATGGGCTTGGTCCTCAGAAAGCAATGAGGACACTAAATTATAATTACAATATAATAAACCTCCCATTTCAAAATATCACTAACTGCCAGCACTCAAACAGTTACAACCATACCTATGAAAAGATGACCCTGCAAACATTATACCAGGCCCTAAAACACTAATACACTGCCTATTAGGAAAACAGAGCAAGCTAAGCGGCTATAGATCCCTAAATAGAAATGGCACGTTAGCAGAATACTTAATCTCAGTCACACATGCAGAACAAAGACAGACCCTCACTAAATACAGAATGAAGAGACTATAAAGTATAAATTGAAAAGTGCAGACAAAAACTGAACTGAAAACTGCAACAAGTCAGATTCTTTATGTAGTACACCAATGGTAAAACAGAAAAATCACCATTCTTCAAAAATCATTATTTATTTTTTATTTATTTATAAACTTTTTCATACCGGCATTCGTGGGAACATCACGCCGGTTTACAGGTAACTTTGAAAGATTAGAAATTACAATGAACAAGGAGGGGGAAGGTGGGGCAGGCTGAAGAAAAAGGAAGCGGCAGCTGGGAATTTAAGAGAGTAAGTGGAGAAACAAAAGGAACAGTACCATTAAAGGGTACAGACGGTGAATAACCTTAACAAGTGAACAAAGTGAGACCATGGAGTATGTACAGAAGTATCATGGAATATGTACAAAAATCATCATGGGATATGTACAATAATAGTAATTTTACAAAACTGTCATAATTTGGGGGAGCAGAGTAAGCATCATACAATGGGGGTACAATAGTCAATATACACACTATGTAATAAAGGCTGGGGGGGAGAACTAAATTAAACAGGCAGAATTACTGTACAGTTCTGAGGGAACAAAGTGAGCACAGTACATTGTAAAGGGTACATGCTAAAGGACGGTATGAGGGGCTGTGCGAAATTGAAAATCTGGCTAGGTTTGCTTCGAGTCTGGGTAAGCTTGTTTGAACAGCCAGGTCTTGGGTCCTTTTTTGAAGTTACGGAGTTCTGCAGGTAGGGAGTTCCAGAGAGGGGGGCCGGCAATGGAGAAGGCTCTTTCTCTGGTGAAGGAGTGATGTGCAAGTTTGAGGGAGGGGGGTGTGAAGGGTGCCTGCGAGGGAGGTTCTAGAGGGACGATTTGATGAACGGAAACGTGGAGCATCCTCTAGCTATGAGTGATTGAGATTGTACATGGAGTTGTGGAGGATGGTAAGGGTTTTGTATTGTATGCGGAATGAAATAGGTAACCAGTGCAAATCCTTTAGAATGGGAGTGATATGGTCACCTTTTCGAGTATTAGTAATGATCCTGGCCATGGCATTTTGCAGTATTTGCAGGGGTTTGATACTAGAAAAGGGGAGGCCCAGAAGGAGGAAATTACAGTAGTCCAATTTTGATAGGATGGTCGTCTAGATTACAGTGCAGAAATCCTGAGCATGGAGAAGGGGTTTGAGTTTTTTAAGGATATGAAACTTGAAGAAACCCCCCTTTATAAGGGTGTTGATATGTGGTTTGAAATTTAGCTATTGATCTAATGGAACACCCAAATCTCTGACAGATTGCAAAGGGGCTTTTCCTAGATTGGTGGTGTCTGAGATAGAATGCGGTATACGGTCAGGTTGATTTGAGATTATGAGGAGTTCGGTTTTCGAGGCATTTAAAGCGAGCTGGAGGTTGGATAGTAGTGAGTTGATGGATGCGAGACAATAAAATCAAGAAATATAAAGTATCGATTATAATAGTAAAACCATACTAATAAAAAGAATTAATATTTCAAAACAACTGATGAACAGAACAACATCCAATAATTACAAACTCATATATTATTTTTTTAATTTCCCAAAACAATAAAATATTTAAAAACATCACATTAAATAACACCTGATTAATTAAAATCAATAAGGATTAGAAAAAAATACTCATTATTCATACTTGGAAACTTTGACATCTGGTCACCATGAAATTGTCATTGATTAGTGGGAGGGGAAGCGAGGTGTACAAACTTTCTGCTCTCTCATTTGCATACACAGACATACCCAAACATTGTTTCATAACTCACACACACATAAACACCAGCTCCCTCCCTCTATCCCAGGTGTATAGACACACACACACACACTGGATCCCTCTTTCTCAGGCACACACATACATGCTGGCTCCCTCTCTCTCAATTATAAACACTCACTGGCCCCCTCTCTCTCAGGCATGCAAACATACACATGCACACTAGGGATGTGCAATCATTTTTCCCGAATTAGGCAATGTCAACAAAATTGCCTAATTTGGAATGGTTTGGAAGAACCGAAAAATGATTGAGTTTTTTCTGAAATTTCGGAAAAAATTCATTTTTGAGTAAGTGCACGCAAACGGGAGTTAGCGTTCTCTAACTCCAAAAAGTGTGCACTAACCCAAAATGGGGCCCCCAAATCGTGGGAAAAATGAAATTCCCGCGGGGGGGCCCCGAAACGAAGCCCAACATGAAATTTTTCCCCGAAGCACATCTCTAATGCACACACACCCACATTGGCTCCATCTTTCAGGCACACATACACACACACTCTGGCTCCTGCTGTCTCAAGCAGACACATCTCACCACACACTGCCTCTCTCTCTCTCATGAGCACACACACACACACACACACGCTTCCTCTCTTCCAGTTGGGACAAAATCCCCCAGGCCTTTTGCACTTGGGCTGCCGAGTCTGATACGATCCCTGGCCACCGGACAGGATAGAATCCCCCAACCGCTGCGGGTTTTCAATTCAGCTTGCCAGGCTGTAGAGAGCACCTGGGGGCCTTACCTCCCCCCCTCCCCCCGTATGCCAAAATTTATAGGGTGTCCTTCTTTGTACATAGTCATTAGTCACAGCATGGTTCTTAGCAGTACATGAAAACAATGATGTTGTTTTAGCATATATAGATAATTATTTTCAGAAGGCATCTGCTACTTTATAGCGAGACCCTGAGAAAAATGTTAAATTAAGTATGATTAAATGTTTTCATAAGAAAACATTTTGTAATGTTTATGCCATCTGTTTACGATTTCTGATTAATAGGATGTTTTTATGCACAGCTGAATTTTTTTAATTTTAAAATAAAATCACTACTGAGTTTAACTTCTAATTCATTGTGGATTTTCTCTTTGTAAAACTGGATACTCTTCAGGCTGTTGAAATATCATCCCAGTTCAACCTTGATCATGAAATTAGAGGGTTCTGGGTTGATAGGTCACTACTTTATTGTGTTAACATAAGGAACATGGAAAACAAAAGTGGACCTTAGATCCTGCCTGAACTACACCTGCTCATTTAGCCTTTGCCTCCCAAAGGGGCCAACAACACAAGTATCCCTCTTAAAACCCTCAGGCAAGTTCTCTCGTGAAATCTTGTCTTCATGCATAAAGGGACACAAACATGGTGGGTACTGTTTTCTAAAGATATTTCCTTCACACTCACAGATTGTAAAATTTTCAGTTTGAGAAGCAGACCCCAAAAGTTCTCTAAACTAAGCTTAGCCATGGACCTGCTCGTGGTGCTGTGCATAAAGGGAGACGTTTTCAGACTCTGTGTGTAGGTGACAGGTCCACAGGTATTTTTACCCATAGGTTTTCCAGCTGTTCTCAAATGGAAAGCATATGCATGCTATCTCTTTGAAAACTGGCCAAGGAAGAGCACTTGCAGAGATTTGCACTTCTTTGTCTGTGGATACTTTTCTCATGGTGACAACAACATGCCTTGTTTTGAAAATGCAAAATTTAGGTGTGTTGTAGCTGTCCCCTAACCCCACCCGGGGAATGCATCCATGAAAATGTGAGTAAAAGGATACATATTGTGGTTTCCATGTACTTTTACTGACATACAGGGTGGTCTATTTTCAAAAATCCCTTTTACCTGAGTAAAAGGGTGTTTGGAGACTTATCCTTAACTTGTTATTGATGCATCAAATAATAGATTAACCTCAAGGGACTATCAAACTTAGGGGGTCATTTTCAAAGGCTTATTGCGTGCGATAAGCCTTTGCCGCACGCGAAAAGTTCCTTTTCGCGTGTGATAGCATGCTGGGGGCGGCAAGGGGGTGGACTCGGCGATGTCTTTGCTGGCTGTGATAAGGTTAGTAACCTTACCGGCGCCAGTAGCGCACCGAATAGTACCACCTTTCATGGTGGCGCTATTTGGTGCGAAAGCCGGCAGCAAAGACACCGCGGTGGTGCGAAGGCTGCCGGCTTTCACAGGCCCCCGCCCCCCGTTTTCACAGGATTCATCATTTTGCGATAGAATGGTGAATCCAGGCCTTAATCATTATATATTGCTTTCAAAACTAAGAACAACAGATTCCAGAATAAACAAAGAGGAACAGAGAACTGGCTTTATTTTGAAAACCTGCGACAGCAACTACAAAATCTATGCAAATAGCCGTGGTAGGAGAATTATTTATAGCTATAAAATATTTATATGATTTATTTTCCAGAATCTTGGATTATAAAGAAAAGAGAACATGCTTTCGGCAGTCATGAATAAAGTGTCCATGTTCAATAGGCTGGCGAGCGGCAAAGACAGCCAGATAACATTAGCTGAATATTCAACAGGACAAATCTCCTACTGAATGTACTCAGCTAAAGTTATCTGGATAAGTTTACTAGGAAAACTTTCAATGTAATCATCTGTTTTCTGAATATAGCCAGTTAAGCTGAAAAATAAAAACAGAAACAAAAACCTGGAGTGAGCAGCAGCCCAGTTCCCTTCTCTACCCCCACCCCCAACACAACCCCTCCAAGATAAGAGAAAAATGTCTGTTCATAGGGCTGCTATGCTCTCTTACCCTGGCCATGCTGAACAGTGAGGGCCCCTCCCAAAGCTTAGCTGAATGCCTCCCCCACCCCTTTGCAATGTTTTACATTTGTGTGAGTGTGAGGGGGGTGTTGCTGCTACCTCATTGTGGCAATGGCCGGGAGGAAGGGGAAGGTTGG
This sequence comes from Rhinatrema bivittatum, assembly GCF_901001135.1. NCBI lineage: Eukaryota > Metazoa > Chordata > Amphibia > Gymnophiona > Rhinatrematidae > Rhinatrema > Rhinatrema bivittatum. Next base: position 201,320,458 of record NC_042621.1, read on the forward strand.
TTTTTCAAGGCAGGAGAGATTCTGGGGTGCTGGCGACTCCCCTGTGAGACGAGGTAATAATGTCACCTCTTCTCGAGGGTCTAAGCTAAGCTTTGGGGAGGGTGGCCCGCATTTTTTCAGGAGGGCGAGGGGTCACAGGGTTGTTTTGGCCCAACATTTTGTCCCTAACTTTGGGGGTGTGATCAGGCCACTGCTAGTGCTAAAGGCGTTTTCTTTGTGTTTGTTTCTTTTGTTTTTTATTTACCTGTCTCTATGCTAAATATAGCCGGATAGTTTTAAAGTTATCCTGGTAAACATAATCAGTTAACCTTTAGACCTGCTTTCCACCACAATCAGAGTAATTAGGATAATTATCTGATATTCAGTGCTATCTGATATTCAGTGCTATCCAACTAAGTATAAGCCTCACCCCTGGAACACCTGCCATGATGCTTCTCTCTTTTTTTTATCTGGATAAAGTTTAACCAGGTGATGAGGTACCTCATTCTTTATTTATTTAAAAATGCATATTCAGCCTAGCAACATTTCTACGCAGTGTACAATCAACATAGGCAGTATCTCAATAAAACATTTAACCAGTACAGCTTAACGATAAAACTTTAAAATAATATGTCAGACAAACCTTCTGAATATGCACCTACTGATGCCTACAATGTCAACTAAGCTTGAAAGCCTGTTGAAACAAGGCAGGAAAATTACTGGGTCCCCTCCTTGCGTAAACTAGGATTTGCAGTCTCACTTTTCTTATTTAGAAAATAAGATTATACTTCTCAGTGGGAATTGTAGACGCAGAAATGGAGCAGAATGTCCCATGGTCAGAGTTGACTGGTCCTCCTGTACAACTAGCCCAATTCAGATTGAAATATTCCACTGCAAGGCCATTGTTTATTTGAAGTGACCAAGGCAGGGTTTACTCATTCCTGAAATATTCTGTGCATCCTAAATCATCTATTTGGCCTGCTTCCATGGTTAGTTTGGTTTGTTTTGGGGAGTGGGGGGAACTGGGGGAGGATAGGTTTCTATTAGCACCAAATGAGGGGTGAAAGCCTTCTTAATTAGCTTTCTAACAGATTGTTCAGGCCTGGCGCATTTCCGTCATCCTTTGTAAACATGGACTGATGATTCCCCGCATGTTGACTGTACTGCTGTATACTACACAGTCTGGCCCTAGCATTCATGCAAGATTCTAACACATCCCAGCCCTCAACAAATATCTGACATTTTACATCCAAGCAATGACTGAGAAGCCAGATACATTTCAGAGGGCTATGATGCTTCACCATCACTCCTATAGTCCTTTTTCACCACTTGTTGTTATACTGGAATCTGATGCACCGCTACTATTATGTACTGTATTTAACTGAAGATTTAATTTTGTTAGTATATGCATTTTAGCAAAACATCTAATTTCTTATGTTTTCTCCCATTACAAGATGATATCTCGGTTGATTGTTTTGTATTTTCATTTACTGAAAAAGGTAGTTTCAGGTCAGATTGCAGATACTGAAGTGGCATGTAACAGAAGAAAGCTCTTGTTTCATTCATGTTTGCAATTTGGCCTGTGAATTTCATTTGGCTTGAATGAACTCGAAGAGGCTCTGGCTTTTTTACATTTATTACATAAATAATGTGCTCAAGTTGCTACTGTCTTTTTTTTTCCCCTCCCCCCCCCTTCCAGTTTTCTTGTCAGTTTTATGGTGGACGCACGAGGCGGATCAATGAGGGGTAGTCGCCATCATGGGATGCGAATAATTATTCCACCTCGCAAGTGCACAGCACCCACCCGCATCACTTGCCGATTGGTGAAGAGGCATAAACTGGCCAGCCCACCCCCCATGGTAGAAGGAGAGGGCTTAGCCAGTCGATTGGTGGAAATGGGTCCTGCTGGTGCCCAGTTTTTAGGGTGAGTGAAAACTTTAAATTATTGTTCAGTATTCCCAGGATAAGGCCTTCAGTTATGGCACCACCCGGGATGGTAAAAATGTGTTGTCTTAACTGAATGTTGGATGTTCGTCGCATGCACGCACACACACACCCCCTACTCACACACACACACACACACACCCACCTTTCAATGTAGTTAATGTTCATCAAATGGATACAAAACCGAAAGGACTTTCCCATTACTTGCATGTCTGAAACAGCATCATTTAATAACACGTTAACTTTTCTTGAAAACAAAATGAGGGGAAACAATCCACTATGATGTGGTAGTTTTTGTTTTTTTGGGTTTTTTTTGATTATAATTTTTTTTATATTGCTATGAATTTTGTTCATCAGCGTGAATGGCACTCTGGTGAAAGCTGTTTCCTAATTTCCCCTTCTCGTTTCTCTTCCTGCTGCATGGATGGTATTCAGTAAACTCCACCTTCCTACCAGTCCTCCCCCTTTAAATGAAGGGGAGAGCTTGGTTAGCCGAATCCTGCAGCTTGGGCCTCAAGCAACAAAATTTATTGGGTAGGACACTGCATTATTAGAAAACAATATAGAATGTCAATTTTTTGTGTTCTAATTTTTGTCATTCCCATATTTGATTTTAGTTGTTTAGGTTTTCTTTGAGTTTTTTCCCTAATGCTTTCAGTTGATCTAGGTCACTGAAAGAAAATCATAGTGGCTTGATTTATTAAAGCTCTGCAAACTATCTTTTGCTTATAGGCATGTGAAATTCACTGCAAGCATCCTGCTTCCATGAGTGCTGTACTTCCATAGTTTTGAAATCTGAACTGTTCCAGCTGCATCAATTGCATTTTAGTAGACAATGATAGCCTTTTAATTTCAGTTTGGTCATGGAGAAGGTATTTACAGGCTTTGAGATGACAGGAGATCACAGTATTGCTGAGCATGCACTTGGTAAAATTTTTACTGTTGATGTGCACTAAAATAATAGATTGTCTGTAAATTAACATTTAGAGGTTGGAAGAACGTGGCAGTATTTTGCAGCACTAAACTATATCAGTGCTTCCCAACGTTTCAAGCCTAAGGCACACCTACAATAATAAAAATATTGTGTGGCACACCCAGCCTGTATGGGACAGGCAAGGTGGACATGGAGAAGACTGATATGGTCAGAAGAAGAGAGAGGAAAACACTGAAATCCCCACCATTGTCTCTGCCAAAATTGAAAACATAGGGAGAGAGGACACATGAACTTTTCAGAATGGACCAGTTCCTTCTACATGTAAGGGTAGAATAACGGAGAAGTTGGTGTAGTGCGGGCAGCTGGCTCATTTGGTTACCTTGGCTACCACTTGTGGTTGCCAGAGTTCCTTCACTGCGGCTGCTCCCATATCTCAAAGTAAGTCTCATCCAGTGCTCAGTGCAGGCTCTCCCCATATCACTCAGCCTGGGAGACGACAAAGGCTGGAAGGACTCGGAGGAGGAAAATCAGGAGGTGCTGTGTGCACTGATGTGCTGTACAAAAAGAGGTCTGGATATCCCTGCGTGCCATGCTGCCCATTAATTACCACATGCCAGGACTCATACTGTAGCTTGGAAGAAGAGACATGCACAACTCCTGCACGTTTAAGAGCCACTGTTGGGACTGTTGTTGCTGCCAGGTGTTGAGAAGAGAGCCCAGGTGCTGGTCTGGATCTGAGATTCAGGCAGTGGTGAGTTTTTTCCACGACAGACCTGATCAGGTCTGAAAACGGCATAAGTTATGGCATTTTATTTCTGAAATGAAACAATACAAAAAACATTTTTTGGGGGGTGGGAGAGAGCTACAATAAGTTGCTGCCTGGGTCCTGTGCAACCTGCTGACAGCTGTCTGGAACAGACACGCAGAGGCAGTTACTTGCAAAGAAATTCACTTTATTCCTTTCACTATACAGCAACTACTTAACATTTAGGACTATCATTTCCTTTTGAGGCACTGGCAGGCCGATGCAATATAAACGCGCTAAAAACGGGTGCTCATATTGAGTGCCCGTTTCACTGATGCACGCCCATCCTCCTCTCCTGGGCACGCGATGAACTATGCTAATGAACTGCCACATTAAAAGGGATGTACTAGAGGAAATCGTGCGTCCTTAGCGCGTCCTTGGCATCAGGCGCCCAGGAGACATGGCTGTGTGCAGGTTAGGAAAATGGACGCTTAATACGAGCATCCATTTTATCCCGCAGCAGCTAATTGACTGGCACAATATATACACACAATATGTATGGTCTGGAGCATGTATATATTGTATGTGTGTATTGTGCATTCAGAAATTTTTTTTCAGGCAAGCCTTTTTAATTTTGCATGGTGCTGCTTTCGGCGGTTCCTCCTACTTATTTTCCGGACAGAAAAGCAGTATTTTTTGTTTTTAAGTTGAGCCCTTGATGTCCGGCCAGACTTTACGCCTGCTGCGGGACAGGCGTAAAAGTTTCCATGTTAAAAAGCACGTGTCGGGTGCACTGCTATTTTTTAAATTGGGGGTAATTGCTAATATCCTCATCTACATAACATTTACATGTAATGAGCGCTATTAGCTATGCACTTGTTTGGTCATGCATTTTTGACCCGCTAATCCCATTACTGCATCAGGAGATATTCTAGAATGTCCAAAACGCGTGTTCAACTGCGTGTCAAGCTGTGCGCTAGACTGTCAGTCCTTCTAACAGTCTAGCACATAGCTAGACTTGCATCAGCCTGTGGGACTTCCACATACAAGGCATTTGTATAAATGACGGTGGCCAGCCCAAGTCCCCAGGATTCCCCTGCAATACCTTATACAGAGTCTATGCTCACACCCACACTACAGAACACTTCTATTCTCACCTCTAAATAAGTTCATTTCTCTGGGATCTGTCTCTCTCTCTCTCTCACTCGTCTCCCTCTGACTCTCTGAGTGCAGGCAGAGCTTAAGCCATGCTCTGATTACCCTGCAGACTCACCTATATCTTTCCACTCAGCCCCACCTGTGTGCCTGGCCGCTGGCTGACTATACCCCTCCCCCCTTCTAGGGGAATACAGATCTTTTCCCCTTTCTAGAGGGAATCCTGAGACCTCTCCCCTTCTAAGGAAATCCTTAACCCCCCCCCACGAGCGACAATAAGAGCTTCCTGTGGTGAGACAGAAGAGAGCACTTGGCTTCAAGAAAAGTAGGGCTGGATCTTGTGTATAGGTTTTTGATTTCTTTGTTTTAGGTTTTAAGGGTCTTAAGAGGGCCCACCCATCAGTTATTGTACCATTTATTAGCATGCCAGAAAGTATATTTATTCCTTAGCTCCTCCAGGAGGGGCAGCTGAGGTTCTACACGGGCAGCCTGCCTTTGGCATCCCCAACCTGAAGACTGGCTTCAAGTAGGCCTCTACTCAGGATCTCAGGACTACCTTTCCCAGCAGCCTGGTGTTTCCTGGTCCACCCGGTTTTATCAGTTCCTAGCAGCAGGGCCGGCGGAAGCACAAGGCGAACTAGGCCTGGGCTTAGGGCGCTGACCATTAGGGGGCACGAGGCAGGTGGGGCTGCGAGTGGTGGCGCCAAAGAGATGGGGAGATTCGGCAATCTCCACTCCTCTGTGAGGCCGCAGCCCCACATGGTTCGCGCCCCCTAATGGGGGTGGTGGCCTGACTGGGAGTGTGGCACTCGTCCTTGCCGCTGCGGCACCGCTGCTCGCAGCCCCACATTGCAGTAGGGGGTGGCACGAGGAGGCGGGGGGTTGTCTGCAAGGCAGAAGGCGCCTAAGGCACCTAATCCCTTTGCACCGGCCCTGCCTTGCAGCCTTGTATTTCTTGGTCCTTCTGACTTTATCCTCTCTTAGTTGCTTCTGTGCATGTAAAGCCCCTGCTTCTTACAAGGGCATTTGTTTTGATTTTTGAAACAGCGCACAGTGTTTTCAAACAAACAAAACAGAACAAAAAAAATCCCTATAACGCGAAGGAAAAGAAAATTGTGAGCAGGCACCCACCTAATAAAAGGCTGAAATATTTACAGTAATTTGCAAGGGATGTTAAATGCCACATTAAAAAAACACCACGGGCTTGATATTCAAAAGCATTTACATGCTTAAAACTGGGCTTTACATGTGTAAATGCACTTTACCCATGTAAGCAGGCTTTTGAAAATTGTTACAATATATGCCATTGAATTGTCCATAAGATATTCACGTGCAAGTGCACTTTATACATGTAAATGGCTATTTAAAATTGCTACGATAGGGGGTCATTTACTAAAGCTTTTCTCCCATTCTTTGCCCATGGGAAAAATGCTTAGTAAATCAGTCCCTTAGTTTGTTACATTTACATGTGAAACTCCTTTGAAAATTCCCCTGTATATATAACATGTATGTTTTAAACAGACAAAATATTCCTATGCTCTTCTGACCAGCTGTATTTTAACGTACAAAATAAATCCTTTGTTCATGTTGATCGATGTTGACTGCTGAATACCTTCTCTCAGAATATTCTTGTTGGATTTCATGCTCAGAAATTTGTGATTCCTAAATACAGACAGTGTCTGGAGTATTAACCTGCAAAGTTTGTATTTCTCAAAAATGTTTGTCTATTTTGGTTTGCAAATTCATTTTAGTTCCAGTATGTATTGATATCTTTCTGTTACAATTGGCCAACAGTAGATGCATTTTTTTTAATTAAGTAAGATGACATAACAGTGTGGCGAACCCTCAGAATTCCTTTCTTCTGTCAAAGTTCTACATTATCTTATAAATAGTTGTGTTTTAAAGTGGTTGCCATTCAGAAATTAAGAAGTTTGCAATATTTTCATTTAGCATATGTTTGCCTGGCTAATCACCCGGAATTTAGTAAATCATTGCCTTTGTTTATTGTAAAATAAATTTGAGTTAGCTTTACATAACTTGCTACTCAGTATTTTTATTCTGTGAACTGAGTATACATTAAGTATATCTTTTTGTGTACAACCTCTGTAGGAGAATAATGATACTGTCTATTGAAACCTCTTAAAGCTGCATAATCCAAACTTGTTCTCTGTCTGAATATTTAAGAGCTTCAGTTATTTGGCACTCAGAGTAGGGTGTCAAATAATTCTCAGCAAAATATTTCTCTTGTAAAGGATAGGCATGACATATAGGCAGCCATTTCAACTGAAGAGCCTGCCTTCATAGGACATGGGAAACATGAACGGTTAGAGCCTAACTTTCAAACCTACCTGCAGTACAGCATTTGCACACATAAGTGGACGCAGTTTATAAAATACCATGCATTTATACTCCAAACGTACGCGCGTATGTTTCGGTGGCATTTGAATATTTCTGCTGCAAGAAAGCACATACTCTACCCATTTTATGAACACACAAACGTGAATTAATCATGACATTGCCCGAATGACCACCCACAGCTATAATTTACAGTATGCATGAGGGCCAGCACTTTACCCTGAATCCCCACACCTTCACCCACACACCTCCCAGTCAAAAACTGTAGTCAACCCACAAGTCTCGGTTCACTTGCGCCAGTCGATTAGCATGTGTAAAAGCGTACAGAAAAAAGTTCAGTAATGCATATCTCTCACAAAATAGCAGCTTCAGCGCATTCCTTTTACCCCTGCCTTAAAATGCCCCAGACGGCCCTTTTCTCCTCCCTGTAAAACACGTACATACTCTTGGTGTTTGTAAAATAGCATGTGCATGAGACACCTCTTTGAAAATTCACTCTGGGGCAGATTTTAATACCTACGCGCGGACGTAGATTTGTGCGCGCGCAACCCGGCGCGCACAAATCTATGCCCGATTTTATAACATGCGCGCACAGCCACGCGCATGTTATAAAATCCGGGCTTGGCGTGTGCAAGGGGGTGCACACTTGTAACCCCAGTTGGATTTACACACGTAGGGCTTTTAAAATCTGCCCCTCTGTATTTTGTAAAGGAAGTGCACAGTCTTTACGTTTGCTGGATACAACAACCAATGAAATTCTTTCAAGCTTTAGCATTCTCCATACTAAAGATTTTTGCTCACAGCATTGGAGGAAACTTTTCTTCTTAATGGAGTCTTCATTTGTGTTTATTTTCAGCATCCTTTTAATAATGGAACACTGCATTTGAAAGCTCATGCTTACCATTAATAGTACATAGACAAACACATTATAAATAAAAAAATCTCTTGGCAACAAAGGATTCTGCAGCTTTGCCACTTCTTTTACAGAATCATTTTGACTGTCACAGTTTTTGTCATATTTAAGTAATCCCTAAATTGTGTTCAGATTTAACAAGAATAGGTGATCGAAGGGCATGAAAAAGAAGTAAATATGGAGTAAAAACTAATGTAGACTCGTTTTATTTCTTTAGCCCTGTAATAGTGGAAATCCCCCATTTTGGATCAATGCGGAGCAAAGAGAGGGAGCTAATTGTGCTCCGAAGTGAGAATGGGGAAACATGGAAGGAACATCAGTACGACTGCAAACTAGAAGAACTCACTTCATTATTGAATGGAATGGATGAAGGTATGTATAGTGCTACCTAACAATGCCATGAATGTATGACTGGGCCAGCTCGGTGGTTTAGTGGTAATAATGTGTGCTGCCTTGCAGGAGGTCTAAGGTTATACAGAGGCTAGTTTTTGTTTGGAACTGCTACTGAAATGCAGATAAGTGCTGGCTTTAACTTCTGTGAACTATTGAGTGCCTGGTTTAATAGTTTTCTCGGAGTTCATCTTGTAGCACTGTATACAAGTTTAGCAGTAATAGTAGGTCAGACAGGGATACTGCAGAGTCCCAAGTTCCCCAGGGAGAGAGAGAAACTTGTCAATTGCACAAGAGCAGTACCTAATGGTCGGGCTGCAAGTGCTTGTGTGTTAGGTTTCAGAAAGAGCTGTGGTCTGCTCCAGATATATAAGGAAGGAGAGGATTAAAAAATGGGGAGAAATCCTTGGGTATTTATGAATGAAGGCCCATGGCAACTAGTCTCAGTAGAGATTGCCCACTATTAAACTGGAAGCCCAGAAAAACAAGAGAAAACTGCCAGACCCAAAAGAGAAATATCTTTGGCTGATACCTGCTTTCGTGGTTTGTCAGAAATATGCAAGTTGTTATCCCAGTAGGTTAAAATAGATTTAGGGAGGGTCAATATTCAAAAGTTTTATGTGGTTAATAGATCTTTTAAATGCATAAATATACCCAGTTAAAAGTTCCACTCTCCCCCACCGCCCACATCCAGCTAAAATCTGTCCCCGCAAAATTGCTGTGTGCAGCCAGATTGCGATGGGCCCAAAGTTGGTTTTCAAACTCAGGGCTTGATTTTCTAAAGCTTTTCTCCCATTCTCTGTCTGTGGGGGGAAAAAGCTTAATAAATAAGGCTTTTAGTTGGTTACACAATATTCTGTTCTTACTGACTACATCTGTCAAAACTGCTGAAATGGTATTTTATTCAGCTTCCAACCATGAGCTGCTTTGCTATTTATTTCTTGATTCCATTTCATTGTCGTTGTTTCTTCTGCTTCAGTTGTACAGTTAGTTGGTGTTCAATGGAATTGGGGATTTGTATTTTTTCTTGATCTCCCTTTTATCAAGATTGGAGTTCATTGCTTAGAATTGCTTACATAGATAGATGATGAACAAGAAAGTGACCTTGCTGGTCCAGACAGTTTGCATCTGAAAGTATGCATTAACTCAATAAATGTATTATTTCTTCCAACCACTTTGATGATTTTCCTTTACAAATATTCTGTTTGGCAGACTACCATGGTACTCTTCTATTGTCTGTAAATAGCACAGCAAAATTGCAAAAGAATGAACATGAAAAAGTACAGTATTGTCCTTTTAAATGAACATCTGATGCAAGAAGAAACCAGTCAGAATGCTTCAGTCACCTGGCACCAAGAATTAAAATACGACTTAAAATATATAGTAATTTTTCCTATTATTTTACCATCAAGTAATCGACTAGCCTAAGCAACCATTTCAGCGATGAGTGTCCTAAGGTCAGGTAATAATTGAAAAAGTCCAGATAACCAACCTTGTGGGCAAATGTAGTTGTTTCCTGGGGACACATTCTTCTGGCGTCAGCTGCCTTGTTTGGATCTTGGAGACCGCCACCATCTGGCCCCCTGCCTCAGGCCCTTTCTCACCCATGCCCTCTCTCATTGACTTGTAATGCCACACCTTCTGAGTAATAACCAGACAGCTGACAATTCTTATTAGCCAGCCTCGTTTAGGTCCCAAGGGGCCCGGTATTCACTTAAATTAATTTCTTCTCATTGTGCTAAAGTATATGCCATTAATGATACCAGTTTCTTAAGCACACTCAAGAGTAAATGTTATAATAGTTTTTCTTCATTGCCCAATTATCACACAAAGATTAAAAACTCACGAAGGAAAAATTAAGTTGCCATTTGTTCTGAATGCAGCATCACTTTTACTGGAAAAGCAATTTAGGAGAATCACTCTTGGCAGTATTTTACATTATGTTAGCAAAATGAATAAAACAAAAATAAAGCTTATACAGAGCATTTGTTGTTGGTTTTGCTCTGAAGCAGTACTGTCTTCAAAATATTAGTCGGCCTGTTTCTTGGCTCTGTTCTTTCCTATTTTGTTCTTCCTCCTGGATCTCATTTCTGCTGCAGTACTGCTGCTGCTATTTCTCTATTTCTCTTTTGGTGCTAGACAATTTTAGAATTGAAGATGTGATTCAGACCTTCAGAGGGATAGCCATGTTAGTCTGGTGTAACTGAAAGGTGCCAACCGCCTCTTGCCATTTTAGAATTGAAAATGCTCATCTTTAAAGAGAATGACTAGCATTGTACAGTAACAATTATAAACTGGAGCTTACAGATAAATCCTAATAATAATTATAAATTATATTGTTATAATATAATTATATATATATATATATATAATATATATATATATATTATATATAATTATATATATAATATATATATATATATATATTATATATAATTATATTGTTCAACTGTTCTATGTAAAGCCCACTACTCTTTTTGGGCATTTAAAAGTTGTATGTAAACCGGATTGATTTGTAGTTCCTACAAGAACTTCGGTCTATAAAAATTAAAAATAAATAAATAAATAAAATAAATACTTATAGGAAATTGTACTTTTAACTTGATTGCACAAACAATATTACTTCATTTAAACTTACATATTTGAAAAAATACAAATATCGCATACGTCAACAATATACATGAACACCTTTATAATATATAGGATTTTTTAAAACCATTAACAATAATGATCACAATCAATCATACATACTGTCAGTCAAAATCATCCATACTCATTCATAAAACATCCCCAGCATATGATTCTTCTTTTATCCCAAGGGTTATATAGAGAGATTTCCTATGGGATGCATACAGAAATCAGGTTTGTGCAAAACAGAGTCATATGTTGGGGACGTTTTTATGATAGTTTCAGTGATAGTATGTGTGGTTGATGGTGATCATTATTGTTAATAGTTTTAAAACATCCTGTTTATTATAAAGGTGTCCATGTATATTGTTGATGTATGCTATATTTTGTCTTTTTTCAAATATGTAAAATTAAATGAAGTAATATTGTTTGTATAATCAAGTTAAAAGTACAATTTCCTATAAGTATTTATAATTATTTTGCATTCTAGAGTACCAGGAAGTATTCCAAAATAGCATTTCATTTCATGGCTGTCAACTTGAAAGTTGGCTATGTTGAAATATTGCTCTTCGGTATAAAGTGCCATTTTATAGGATTATAGTCTGAATTCGTAGTTCAAGAAGATAAGATTTAGGGGTTAATATTACAATGATTAATTCTGTTAAAACTGGATTTTGATTACATAAATATATAACTGGTTACAAATTCCAGCCCTCTCTACTCCCACATCCAGCTAAAATTTGTCTGCACAAAATTACTAGTATATGCACAGATTTAACCAGCCATAAAAGTAGCTGGGTTGGAGCCTGCTGAGGGGAGAGTTTTCATATTTAATCATTTAATGTGATATTCAAAACCAAACGTCTACATTTTCTTCCTAAATTTTCACAAGATAAGACTTGTCATACTGGGTCAGACCATGGGTCCATCAAGCCCAGTATCCTGTTTCCAACAGTGGCCAATCCAAGTCACAAGTACCTGGCAGGATCCCAAGAGGGAGGTAGATTCCAAGCTTCTTATCCCAAGAATAAGCAGAAGATATCTGCAACTCCACCTAAATAATGGTTTATGGACTTGTCCTCCAGGAACTTGTCCAAACCATTTTTAAACACAGTTACACTAATAGCTTTCATCACATCCTCTGGCAATGTATTATCTAGTAGCTTCATTGTGTGTCCCCTGGTCTTTGTACTTTTTGAAAGAGTAAACAACTGATTAACATTTACTTGTTCCATTCCACTCATTATTTTATAAACCTCTATCATATCTCTCTTCAGCTGTCTCTTCTCCAAGCTGAAGAGTCCTAACTTCTTTAGCCTTTCCTCATAGGGAAATCGTTCCATTTCCTTTATCATTTTGGTCACCATTCTCTGTACCTTTTCTAATTCTGCTATATCTTTTTAAAGATGTGGTGACCAAAATTGCACACAATACTCAAGATGAGGTCGCACCATGGAGCGGTACAGAGGCATTATGATATTCTCTATTTTATTCTCCACTCCTTTCCTAATAATCTCTAGCATTCTATTTGCTTTCTTGGCTGCTACAGCACACTGAGCAGAAGATTTCAACGTATTATCAACAATAGCGTCTAGATCCTTTTCCTTGAGCCACCCTTCCTTTTCTCCCCTGCCCCTTTCCGCCCCTTTCTCCCTCTCCCCCCCCCCCAATCCCTTTCCCCGCCCTAAGGTCCCTTCTTAAACCCCTTCTCGTATCTCCTCCCACTGTATTACTATTGTACATAAGTTATAATTAATATTTATGTTTTTTACCTCGAATTTAATTGTACAGCATATCCTTGGTCCCCCTTATCCCTCTACCCCTCCTTCCCAGCTCTCCCAATATATTCCTTTTTACACCCCTTACCCCCTCCCCCTCTCCCCCCCCCCCCCTCTCTAGTTACTTTACTCAGTTCCTTGTAAAGCCCTGTTGGCTATTTTTGTTCTATGGAAACCGATGTGATGTCTTCCAAACGAATGTCGGTATATAAAAATTGTTAAATAAATAAATAAATAAATAAATAAATAAATAATTGGGGTTACTCTTCCCTAAGTGCATCACTTTGAACATGTCCATGTTAAATTGAATTTTCCATTTGTATGCCCAGTCTCCCAGCTTTGCCGTGTCCTCTTGCAATTTCTCACAATCCTCTTGTGATTTAACAACTGTGAATACTTTGTGTCATCGACAAATTTGATCACCTCACTTGTTTTTCCCATTTCCAGGCCATTTATAAATCTATTAAAAAGCAATGGTCCCACAACAGATCCCTAGGGCACTCCACTATTCACCTTTCTCCATTGGGAAATGTTAACATTTAGCCCTATTTTCTATCTTTTAACCAGCTGGCAATCCGCACAATAGGACACAAGCCCCCTATCCCTTGACATTTGAATTTCCTAAGAAGTCTCTCATTAGGACTTTGTCAAATGCTTTCTGGAAATTCATATACACCATATAAACTGGCTCATCTTTATCCATATATTTATTTACACCTTCAAAAAATGTAGCAGATTGGTGAGGCAAGACTTCCCTTGGCTAAATCCATGGTGGCTTTGTCCCATTAAACTATGCTTAACTATATGTTCAGCAATTTTGTTCTTTATTATAGTTTTGCTGAACATATAGATAGGCATAGTTTAATGCATGGAAAGGGTTTTATTGCACTGGGAGGGATATATGCTAATTTGTAAATGAGCAGTTATGAAAAATTATTTAACTGGTATTTACTAGTGGGCATATGTTCTAACAATAGTTATAAAATCAAAAAGGGGTCATTTTCAAAAGCATTTGCATGCTTAAAACTGGGTTTTACATATGTAAATGTTGCAGAGCATGCTCATTGGGACCGAGCTTATGACCTTCGGGTACTGTTACGAAGTGCACCCTCAGGCCCAGTCAGGAGCTCGGAAGCGCGATCCATCTGGAGAGGAATGTGAGCCCTTGAACCACAGTCTGACTCAGGGAGGAGCCCCAAGACACACCGAAGGAGGTGAGCTGGTACCAGCATGGATGGAGCAGGAACAAGGCTGGAGTGAAGGCAAGGCATGGATCCGAAACAGGAACAGGCTGAAGATACTGACCCTCCACTGGACCTGCACGCTACAAGAAGACCAACAGCGCAATGGTGGTCGATGAACAGTCCTCCGACTGTTCCAAGCCCTTTCAGACCTGCCGCTGGGTAACGGCAAGAAGCTGCAGACCAGACGGAGGCCAAGCAAGACATGGATACTTGGATGAAGACTCAGGCGAAGACAAAGGTACTTGGACGAAGACTCAGGATCAAGGTTCAGGAGACGAAGACTCAGGTTCAAGATCAAGTCAAGTACTAGATTGAGGCTGCGACGCAGCATGCCCTACACAGGGACTGGTCGCGGACCACACTGAATGCAGGGCAGACTCTAGACGAGATAATGGAGCAAGTGAGAAGAACATGTCCCAGAAACTGAGAGGCCTGCACCGAGTCGCACCCTACACAGCCGCTTGTAGCTGGTCGCGGACCACGCTTTGTTGATGCAGGTACCAGTCAGAGTCCAACACATGGATGGAGCAGACCCAAGGAATCCGAGGGCCTGCAAAGTTCAAGACACAGAATCAAGACAGAACTTGGCTTCAAGCAAGGATTCAGGACCAAGACAAGACTTGGCTTCAAGCAAGGATTACCCTCCGGAGGCTTGCGTTGCGAAGAGGAAGGGTGGACATCAAGGAACCAAAGGTACAGGACATCAAGGCTGGATCACGGGACATCATGGACATCAGGATTGGATCACGGAACATCACGGATGTCAGGACTGGAACATGGACATCAGGAGCATCAGGGCTGGATTGCAAACATCAGGAACATCAGGAAACATCCCAAACTACAGATGAAGGAATTCCGATGAGGGACGAGACCAAGACATCAAAACGAGGAGACCAGAAACATCAGGATCAGGAACATGAAGAACACTGAACACGAAGCCATGTACGCAATGAAGACCACAGAGAACCTGGGCCAGCAGCCAGAACACAACGATGTGCAAGCTGATCCAAAGGCCTCGAGGAACAGGAAGAGAGCCCTTTTATAGGTCTGAAGCAGAAGATGCCCAGGATGATATCATCATGTGGGGCCCGGGGCATATCCAGCCACAGGCCCTTTAAATAGAGTTGAAGAGGCGCACGCTGGTGCCTAGAAAGGCCCAGGGAAGCAGGAGATGAAGCAGCACCAAGGACAGCGGCGCTTGTTACTGCACAGGCGAAGGAAAAGCAGACACAGAAGGAGCAGGCAGGCCCCGACATGGGACCAGGCCACAGAGAGGATGTCACAGCGGCAGCGGCTTCCCCCTGCCGCTCAGGGAAGATCTCAGCAGCGGCTCCATGCCGCAGGGGCGGAGTTATGGCGGCGGCATAGGATCGCAGTGAAGATGGCATTGGCAGCGGCCTGCCGCAGGTCTCAGCAGCACGGCAATTTGGGGCTGCGGAAGAGCGGCAGTCTCAGCAGCTCCCTGCCGCAGAAAGGCAGCAGAGATGGGCAGAATGGCAGTGGTGAGTATGTGGAGAGGTCTGCGAGCAGGATGGGCTCCGCGAGCAGGATTTGTAACAGTAAATGCACTTTAATTGTGCAAATAGGCTTTTGAAAATTGTTTTAATATATGAATTGAATTGTCAATATTTATTTATTAATGATTTGTTAAATATATTTATTTTTTTGCTTATAACA
This sequence comes from Rhinatrema bivittatum, assembly GCF_901001135.1. Lineage (NCBI taxonomy): Eukaryota > Metazoa > Chordata > Amphibia > Gymnophiona > Rhinatrematidae > Rhinatrema > Rhinatrema bivittatum. Next base: position 201,336,200 of record NC_042621.1, read on the forward strand.
AAATGTGGTAGGCGAATTACAGTCTGAGTCATAAAATATCAGAATACAAGCGTAAAATAAACATTAAAACATATATCCAAGAATAAACATTTGTCAACACAACATATGGGTACCTGCCTCTGCTTCTATTTCCTGCCACACCCCAATATCAGGCCAATACAGTACAGTGCACTCCAGTGGAGCGCACTGTTAACCGGCATTTGGACGCTCGTTTTTGACGCGCTAGTTTTACCCCTTATTCAGTGAGGGGTAATAGCGCGTCGAAAACGCGCGTCCAAACCCCCTGAGACTAATAGCGCCCACAACATGCAAATGCATGTTGATGGCCCTATTAGTCATTCCCACGCGATACAGTAAGTAAAATGTGCAGCCAAGCCGCACATTTTACTTTAAGAAATTAGCGCCTACCCAAAGGTAGGCGTTAATTTCTGCCGGTGCTGGGGAAGTGCACAGAAAAACAGTAAAAACTGCTTTTCTGTGCACCCTCTGACTTCATATCATGGCGATATTAAGTCGGAGGCCCCAAAAGTTAAAAAAAAAAGTTAAAAAAAAAAAATAAAAATTTTAAATGGGCCCGTGGCTCGCAGGTTGAAAACCAGATGCTCAATTTTGCCGGCATCTGGTTTCCAAACCCGTGGCTGTCAGCGGGTTTGAGAACCGACGCTGGCAAAATTGAGCATCAGCTGTAAAACTTTCTGACAGCCGCCGCTTCCCTCGCGTCTTTTTTTACTGCAGGCCCTAATTTAAATAAATTATCTTACTGAATCGCGCGCACAGGAGAATGGGCGCTCTCCCGCGTGGTTTACTGTATCGGCCCATAAGTGATTAAACCTTACCAAAAAGCCTCTGTGACTAAAAAATCTTTCAAGTATTTGTGAAACTTCACAACTTCATCCATTGAGTTCAAGGGCTCCGGTAAGGCGTCACAAAGTGAAGGGCCAAAATAAACAAAGGCTCTTCGTCTGGTCTCTGTCAAATGAATGGCCTGAGCTATAGGCAGGGCTACTAACATTTTATTAGAGGACTGTAGTGGTCGTGATGGTGTGTAATAATGCAAAAGATCAGAAATATATGCAGGACGGTTCCCTTTAAGTGCTTTGAAAACTAGAACTAGAACATTGACTTGCACTCGCTGAAGGATGGCAAGCCAGTGCAATTCTTGCAGAAGGGGGAGTCACATGATCCCAATGCCATCCACCCAAGACAAGGTGCACTGCAGAATTCTGCAAAACTAGTAGCGCAGGTGTCCCAGGTTCCCCAAGCTTAGGGGATAATTCATAGTCCAGACCAAGGGGGCCACACGTGCAACTCCTTTGAAAATGACCTCCAAAGAGTCTAATTTCCGTGTGCTTCTTCCACATGTGTGGTGCCCACTGTATTTACACTTAAGTGAATTTTTCGAATTGGAAAAGAAAGGATTATGTAATCTGTTGCCAAACTTCAGTCCTTGAATTTTTCATTAATAGTTTTGTTTTAAATAGACATTTTTAATCTTTTTTTTTTTTTTTTTTTAACACATCCTAGTATGTTGTACTCATTTGGGTTAAATCACAAAAGATTTCAATATTTTAATATTGCATGAATAATAATGTAGTTTTTGTAAGTGTCAGGAAAAAGAAATCATATATAATATAAATGCACAGTGTATGGAGTTAGAGCCAGCTAGCTGGTGCCATTTTGGAAAATGGCAGTGACAGGGCAGGAATGAGTGGGCGTTGCTTCTGCCCCCCCCCCCCCCCGAAGGAACCCCCTCCCTTCCCTTTAAGCTATGGGTTAGGCTTTGGAGAGACAAAGGGAAGTAGGAGACATGGGGGCCCAATTCCGAGCCTCCTCTCTTTTGGGTGGTGCACATGTTGCCACGGCTGGGAGCATGCAGAACGTTTTGTGCGAATGTGTGCTATGGATGCAGATGAGCTCATTTGCATCTGCAGCAAACTTTCACAAAATGACCACTAACCAATAGAAAATGCTGCCTCTTAAGGTACTGCTTGAAGCTTAATTTTTCTTATGAGTCACTGGATATAGGAGGGAGAGGACCAGGATCATAAACGCTTTTGCTTCAAATTTTAGCCAATATGTTCTTTCCATGCTGCTTGCTTCCACGCTTTAACCCAAATCCCTTTGAGTCCTGATGTCAGTGTAAAGCATCAGAGGTTACTAGTCTGATTCATGATTAACATATTAGCTGATCCTACCATATACTACAAATGTTTCTGCACTCTGTTATTTACAGTATAGATGCTTGAGGAATTCTGCAGCGAGTTAGAAAGTCTAAGTTACAAGAGCAATAAGTTATTTGTAGTCATATCATGTTGTATGACCCCCATAATCCCTTGCAGTTCTCATGCCATTGTACATAAAGGGTTTTGAAAAGTTAAGGTATATTTATCATATCAGTTTAATAACTGGTCTGTCTGCTTTGGTGGATAATGAGATTGAACATACTGGGAGGGAATTATTACATGAATCATACTACCACATTTTTTGTAAGCAATATGTACCACTTCATATGAAATTGCCTAAATATTCTATATATATGGGGACCTTCATTCAGGTTTTTTATTTTATTTTTTCTGGGAATTTAAATGTTATAACATGAAAAATGTGTGGGAAAATGATTGTTATAACTAACAGGAAAAAATGAGAGAAACATCATTTTTTCATTGATTTTTCTCTGTTATAAACATTGAAATTCCTAGGAAAAATAAAATAAAAATAGGAAATGAAGGTTCATATGTTATCTATTTATAGGCTTCTTTAGGTAACCTTTCATTTTGACTTGTAGAATTGGATAGCACAGAAGAACTGGAAAAGAAGCGTATCTGTAGAATTATTACCAAGGATTTCCCCCAGTACTTTGCCGTAGTTTCCCGGATAAAGCAGGAGAGTAACCAGATAGGTCCTGAAGGTGGTGTGCTCAGGAGTACCACTGTGCCTCGTGTTCAAGCATCCTTCCCTGAGGGGGCTCTAACCAAGAGGATTCGAGTAGGCCTTCAGGTAACAGCACCTACAAAAGCATGCGCTGTTAGAGTTATTAGTTTCACTATATCTAATGAATGCATATGTCTTCTTTTCAAATTGTCAGGCAGAACCACTATAATATTCTATTTGTGTTTATTAGTTTGCTTTCTTTCTTTACAATCTTTGGTTCCTTTCTTGAACTGCTGTAAATGCAAATAACAAAATGATGTTAATTTTTAGAGTTATTAGAAATATATATATACACATTTGTTGACTTTTAAACACGTTTTTATACATCGAGACAGACTTTCAAAGGGTCTAGGCTCCTAACGTTTGGAGTTAGGCTTCTAAATTGGTCAGTTTGAAAAATTTCCTAGGGCTGAATTCCTAACTTTAGACTTGTGAAGGTCCATATTTAGAAGCATTTAGCCAGAAAGCAGAGTTATCCAGCTAAATTAATATTTGGGCACTTTTACATATGAGCCATGATCTGTTTGCTGTCAATAAAGAAAAACTTAGAAGACTGGAGTTTCCACTTTAGCTTTATCCGGCTAAAATTTGGCCGGATAAACTAGGGGCGTTCCAGGGATATAACTGAGAGGAGCTTAATAGGCCGGCTACGTTATTTGACTAGCTCCAATAATGAGAGTTATCCGGATATATAGTTGGCTAAGTCTGGTCAATCCAAAGAGCTGATCTAAAGTTAGTCAGCTAACTTTAAGATAGCTGGTTATATTCAATAGTGCAGCTGCACAATTGATATATCTCCAAAGTTAGCCATATATGTTTATCTGGCTAACTTTGCTATATCTGTACAGTGACTGAATATGGACCTCTTAGTTTCCCTAGGCCCCTAAATTTAGGAACCTGAAATGTGGATGGCTACATGGGCGGAGTTAGGATGAAGAAAAATATTAGGAGCTTAGTATTGATGTTCATTTCTAGGCACCTAAATCTAGGCAAATATAGGATCCTCAATATAGGAAAATGAATTGTAGGCCTAAATGTATGCTCTTAGAGGTCAATAATCAAAAAATGCTGAGCACCTAAATTTAGGTGCGTAAGTTAAATGCCTAAGGACCTCATTTACTAAGCATTTGTTTCATAGACACAGAATGCTAGAAAAGCCTTAGTAAATCAGTCCCTAAATTAGGCACCTAATTTCAGCTGAACTTAGGGCCTTAAGTTTTCAGATAAAAATTCACATAAATTTAGGTCCCTAAATTTAGAGCTTCTGTGCATTTTCCTCAATTTAGGGTCCTAAATTATGTGCCTAGTTCTGAAAATCTGTGCTAAGCTCCTAACTTTCAGGCCGATTCAGTAAAGTCTGCAGGAGAGCGGGCAAATGCCCGCTCTCCTGCAGTGTGCGCGATGCAGTATTTAAATTAGGTCCGGCGGTAGAAACGGGCAAAAGGAGGCGTTAGAGACACTAGTGCGTCCCTAGCACCTCCTTTTGGCCCAGAGCGGTGGCTGTCAGCGGGTTTGACAGCCGACGTTCAATTTTGCCAGCGTCGGTTCTCGAGCCCGCTGACAGCTATGGGCTCGGAAACCGGACGCCGGCAAAATTGAGCATCCGGTTTTCAACCCGACAGCCGCCGGCCGACTTCAAAATTTTTTTTATTTTTTTTTACTTTTTTTACCCTTCGGGACTTCCGACTTAATATCACCATGATATTAAGTCAGAGGGTGCACAGAAAAGCAGTTTTTACTGCTTTTCTGTGCACTTTCCCGGTGCCCGAAGAAATTAGCGCCTACCTTTGGGTAGGCGCTAATTTCTGAAAGTAAAATGTGCGGCTTGGCTGCACATTTTACTTACTGAATTGCGCGGGCATATCTAATAGGGCCCTCAACATGCATTTGCATGTTGAGGGCGCTATTAGGTTCGGCGGGTTGGACGCGCATTTTCCGCCCCTTACTGAATAAGGGGAAAGGGAAAACGCACGTCCAGTGACAGGTTAACAGTGCGCTCCATCGGAGCGCACTGTACTGTATCGGCCTGTTTGTTTCCCTATCCTAACTCCGCCCCTGTAGCCACCTGCTTTTTAGGGTCCTAAATTTCAAGTCCTAGGGAAACTAGGACCCTAAATTTAGGTATTCAGCCCTAGTAAATTTTTTAATGGGCTAATTTAGGAGCCTAACTCCAAAAGTCAGGTGTTTAAACCCTTTGAAAATTGATCACCTAAGTTTTGGATACCTGAATGTAGATAATTTTTCAGCTGAAAACTTTTGCCCCTAATCTTTGCTGAAAATAGGCACCTAATTCAGGTGCCTAAATTTAGGAACTCAATTATTTTTTTTTTAATATCAGCTTCTATATTAATATAGTGTGTACCTAACAGAAAGCTACAATGAGAATAGGCCTGGTCTGAGCCCATGTGAATACTTAATGCTAAAGAACGTTATGGAACAGCCATGTAAAAGGAACTTGAGCGGGTGCTATGGGAAAGATCTCATCACTGCAAATGCAAGCAGTTACGCAAAATTAAATAAGTGTACCTTTGGGCTCCAGAGCAAACAAAGCTAAAGTGGAAATTCCAGTCTTCTAAGTTTTTCTTTATTGACAGCAAACAGCTCATGGCTCATATGACTGCTCATGGAAGCCAATACCACTGTCAGCATATTTACTTCTCAGTTCTGTTTATGACGAAAAAAGCTTCAAAACATTCATTTTTGCAGCCATAGTTTTGCTTTTTACAGAATTTTGGGTACTGTTTTGTATTCTGACACTATTGAACCCATTTATCAGTGACACAAATCATTTTATTCTTAGATGATTCAGAATGATTAGTAAAGCAGCTGCGTGATTCAAGATACTTTTATAACATAAACCTCGAAGGGAGACATAAAAAAACCCTAGTATCTTTGATTCAGTTCAGTTCAGCTGCTGCAAAGCATGAATTGCTTGGTTTAGGTGCTAAAAGAAGGAAGGAGGAGCAGATCATTGAAAATAAAATGTCTCTGCTCTCTACCTCTGGGGATAAGAAAATACTGCAGTATCTGAATGTAATACTCTTTGAAGTACTGAAAAGCAGAATATATATTTTTTTTTAAAATGTAAGCCTCACCTATAGCAGGAATGACATTGCAGTTTGAGACCCTAACGTCATTTCTTGGCAGGCTCAACCAGTTCCAGATGAAATCGTGAAAAAAATCCTCGGAAACAGAGCAACGTTTAGCCCCATTGTCACCGTGGAACCCAGACGAAGGAAATTTCACAAGCCAATAACCATGACCATTCCTGTGCCACCACCCTCAGGAGAAGGGGTGACTAATGGATACAAAGGGGACTCTGCACCAAGCCTTCGCCTTTTGTGTAGTATCACAGGTGAGCAGAAATTAGGCTGTTTAAAATAGGAACCTGCATGCCAAGACTGCAAGTTTCACATATTTTCCAGTGAAATAAAAATTAATAATTTTATATATTTTCATAATGTAGGGATGAAGCCTTTGTAATCATTTTGGGGTAATTCTGTAATGTAACCTCCCCTGTCTGGCAGAGGGTCCCTGATGCAGGGGCTAAAGCAAAGTCCTAGGACTGTCTTTACTCTCCCAGATCTCGAAAAAACTCTTGCTCCGTCTTCAGCCTTGTGGGCCAAAGTTCTCTGGCAGGGAGGAGACTTAAGCTTCTGGGGCCCTAGGTGTTGTAGTGGGGTAACCAGGCTGCACAGTCACGTTCAGTCTTTGGTCAATACTCATAGGGGTTGATTTTAAAGCCCACGCATGTGCGTCCATGTGTGCGCACATGGCCGCGCCAATTTTATAACATGCGTGCGCTGGCGCACGTATATTATAAAATACGATGGCCGTGCTCATTTACACGCCGGATTTTAAAATCCAGTGCGGGGAAATCTTACAAAGCAATACAAATAGGGCTTCCCCAGTTCAGCTCCCAAGCTGAAGTAAGTTGAGCACGCCGGGACAGCGAACAATGGCTCTGGCCAGGCCCCCACCCCTCCCCGCCCAAAATACGCCCTCCGGCCTGCCCCTTCCAAGAGGCCTGGCGCTTGAGCATGTCCCCAACCTTTACGCATGTGGCCGGGCCTCTTAGAAGATTCGCCCAGCACGCATAAGGCCCAGCCACGAGCGTAAAGGCCGGGATTTATGAGCGCCGGGCATTTAAAATCTACCCTTAGGGGTAGGTAAGTTCTCCTCCAGTTCCAACAAATACCAAGGATGATGGATAAACTTTCCCCAGTTTCAAAAATAGATTGAATCTCCAAAGTACATTTCTAAACTCTCAAAAACTTCAGTCTGCCTGTTACCTTGCTGTTAGTTGAGTGCAAGATGCAAAAATAAGGATATGACCTCAGGAGCCTGATCCAACTATCAAAAATCACTCTTCGAAATCCTCAGAAAACTTTTCCAAAAACTCTTCAGATTGACTAGGCCTTGGGGTCCTGCTCAGAACTCTTTACCTACAAATTTTCTGCCACCAACCCTTTAGGCTTAATGAATACTCCTTTCCTCTGCAGTGCCTCCCCGCCCTCTGGGTTCTATTCTTGCCTTCCCTCTGACTACTGCACATGTTCAGTGGCAATTTGTACCCCTGAGACCCATCCCAAAAAGAGGATGGCCTAAAAGCTGGGGAGGTGTAGGCTATGCAAAAGCCTACCTACAAAATCCCAACATCACCACATGACCCGCACAAATATTCGTGCGGGTTCTAATCCCTGATATATATATATAACATAGCATGTAAGTTAAACCAATTTTCAAAGCAGACTCATGCATGCAAGTCTACTTTGAAAATTATCCCAACAAAACTATGTGCACACAATTACACCTATTATTTGGTGCGCATAGTGTTGCTGAAAGAATTTACATGCATACTTTTGAAAATGCAAAGCTATGCTCCTAAGTTCCAACCCCACCTTGACTCCACATCCTCTAATGCCTGCTCTGTGTGTGTAAAAGTTCCATATGCATGCACATAATTGTACTCGCATGTCAGTCAAGCAGCTTTTTAAAGGGTCCATATCTGTAGGTAAAGCACTACCTTACATACAGAAGTCCTTTTGAAAATTACCCTCATAAAACCCCATCGGGTCTACGTTTCAAGTAGCTGAATAGAATGATATTTTATTATACAGTTTTGAGGTATCGTGCATTCTGATTGCAGTGGAACATCATCTTCCCTTCTGTGATTATTCTCCTGTTCGGATAGCAAATGATTGCATACAAGTCCTAGGCTGATATAATCCATACTTTCATTTTATATAACAATTTATGCAAAACAAAAGGTTGAGGGGTTTTATGTAGTATAGTTAAGAAGAGTAATTAATTTCTAGAGATCTATTGTAGTATGTAAAAGATTGATCTGCAGGTATTATATTTAGATGATTTAATATTTTAGGAGGTACATCACCTGCTCAGTGGGAAGACATCACAGGAACCACTCCACTGTCGTTTATCAATGATTGTGTCTCCTTTACAACAAATGTTTCAGCCAGGTAAGCTGGTACTTTATTCCACACTGACATAGCGTTAACATAGTTAATGGCAGCAGATGAAGACCCAAATGGTCCATCCTATCTGTTCAGCAAGTTATTTAGGATTATAAGTGCTGCTCTGTGCAGGTTACTCTCTTACAGAAATGTTACACCTCTCGTCACATTTAGGCATTTTGAAACCTTTCCATTAAGTTTCCAGGAACTTGCTTTGCCAAAGGCTTTCTTCTGTTCTCTTCCAATAAATCTACAATGGGTATTTTTTTTTTTGGCCCAGCAGTTTCCTCTTGTTCCTTTGGGCTTCCAGCTCAGTCAGAACTAGGGCTGGATCTGACACCATGAGGTCCATATTTAGTAGACGGTTAGTGGACAAATTATCCAGCTAACTTGTCTCATACCAGCCTAAAGTTATCCAACTATATGTATTATAAGTTAGCCAGATATCTCAGTCTCTCCCCAGAACACTCCTGAAATGCCCTTTTTTATATGGCTAAATTATAGCTCCGCTAGCCATTTAGAGGGATAACGTGTGAGTTATCCCTCTAAATGGCTATTGAATATTGACCTCCATAAGCCTTCATTCGCAGCTACCCAGGAAATTTTCCCCTATTTTATATCTCCCCTCCCAACTCACGCGGCCTAGTTACTAGAGCAACAGTCCTTGATCATGGGTCACACACCAGGGTTCCTTCTGGCCCTGAGACTCCCTCCCCCCTCCCAGAGTTTGTGAGCGCTGCCTCCACAGCATTTGCAGCCCTGCCCGACCTGGGGAGTGGAAGACTTGACCCAGGAATCAGACCCCAGGTCCTTCTCCTCGCAGTGCACAGCACTGACATGGGAGCCACCAGGCTGACCCCAGGAATTCTTTTGTAGTTCTTAAGAGAAATAAACAAATTGAGGGCAAGCCTTTTGTTTTTCCTCCCTGCTACTCTCAAGGTGCTGGCCTTCAACAGCTCCTCTTGCCTTCCTTACCTCCCCGGAAGCTCATGCTGTTCTCTCTGTATGACTCCCATTCTGCGGAACCACACAGCATCAAAGGCAGGAAGGAGGCAACAGCAGGGAAAGGACTGAATAGATTCTGAGGCATGAAGTGCAGGGGAGACTGTGATTGGATCTGTAGGTGGAAGGGATAAAAAGCTAGGAGAGACTGGTGGGAAGAATAGGAAGAGGAAAGAGTGAACCTGAAGAAGAAAATGTGGGATGAGAGACTAGACAGGACAAGGAGGTAGGGATAAGGACTGAAGGGAAGAGCCTTTCAGAGGCAGAGATGTGCTCCAAGTGAGGGGATGGATATGAGGGGAAGAGAAGAGACGAAAATGGACATGGAATTAAAAATAATGAAATGGAGAAAGGAAAGGAATTGAAAAAGAGCAAAAGTCATGATCCAGACATAAACAAAAGAAGCTGGAAAACTTTCCTATTTTGTTAAGAAAAATATTTTTGTATATTACACATTGTAAATTGTATGCCAATTTGTGCAAATAGGCTTCAAAAATTTCAAATACTTGCAATAGATTCTACCCTTGAGCTGCCTTGGTCAACTAGGTGCCTTAACTCTACCTCCTCAAGCAAAGGCTCTTAGTCCTTCACTTTAATAGAAACTAAACATCTGATAGTTTTAAATCACTTTAATCTTTTAGCCAGGGAGAGGCTTGCAGTATCTCAGGAACATCTGCACACTGCCGCTTTGAGTTGTGCGGTGCTACCATTCTGGAAGCTGCACAGTTCGGTGCATTTCAGTGCAAAATAGAAAAAGAGCTGTTACAGGCAGAAGCTACAACTCATAACCTCTCTAATTAAAGAGAGGAAAGGGATTTAGCTGACTAATACTGAGTGCAATAATATTTCCAAATGTTTCCTTTCTCAAAATGGACTTGCTAAAGACGTTTTATTTTATAGAGGATTTTCAATGAATTAAAGCAACCCAAAGCATATCACTAGCACTGTAAGAGAAACTTCGTGCCGTATTATAGCACCTGGGCCCAAACTTTCAAGCGTTGACGCCCATTCTTTACTTGATAAATCTGGCCTCTGTTTATTATTATGATATACCTTAACATTAATTGAGGATTTCATGTGTTTGTCATGGAAAAAAGTACAGATTTCATAGGGGGGGGGGGCGGAGAAAGGACATATCTTGTGCATAAAGTCAGTTTAGCTTTCTTTATTTCCTTCCTATTGAAGGTTTTGGCTTGGAGATTGCCATCAAATACCAGAAACTGTTAGCTTGGCCTCACAACTTTACCGGGAGCTCATTTGTGTTCCTTATATGGCCAAGTTTGTTGTTTTTGCCAAAACAAATGACCCCGTGGAAGCACATCTGCGCTGTTTCTGCATGACGGACGACAAAGTTGACAAAACCCTGGAGCAGCAGGAAAACTTTGAGGAAGTTGCAAGAAGCAAAGATATTGAGGTAGGTTTTCCCAGTCTGAGAGCTACTTGACAGAACAGAGGTTGCAGCTGTTTTGTGGAACTTTGCAAATGTATGATAAGTCCAATATCTCATTTTATAAATGCCTAAAATCCAGTCTAGAGAAAAGAATAGTATTAGTGCTGTGGCTGCATAACACGTATAGGATTTTGATGATAAAGGGATGCCATATGCAGGCTTGGATGTGCAAGGGACTTAAGTTCCCCCTTTCTAAAGGACTGTACCAGTAAGCGTCTGTGCAGACAGAAGTGAGAGAGGTTTGGGTTTTTCTCCCCCATGTGGGAACAAGCAAATGGTAAATGTTAGTTGCTTATTATCCCAAAGCCCCTCCTATCCTCTTGGATTTTAGTTTGGATTTTGTTGGACTACGAGCTCGCTGTCTCCTGTCTTCTAATTTTTCCTTCTAATTTATGGGAAAGGAGTAAGGAAGTTCCCATTTAGGGGTCAGCCTCCCATTGACTCATCTACCTATCTGTAAACAATATTGTGGACTCTCTTAAGCTACTTTTTTGGGATTTCCTGTGAGAGCCCATCCCCCTGATTGCAGTGGATTGGGGTCTCCCTGTTTTCGAGGCTGGATGGTGGGGTGAGGAAGACCTGCTTGTGATATGTCTCCTAACGAGCATACATAGTGACAGTGACCTGCTGCAGAGGAAGAATATTTTTGCATGAACCATTTTGAGCTGTCTCTTATGTTGGAGGCACGGAAGTGTTATTCCACCCTTCCTGCTTCTTGAAATGTTCCTTTTTTGGGGTCAGCTAATATTTTTCCCACTTGGAACTAGTAACCCGTACCAAACGTTTGGAAGAGGGAAGTCTTTCAACCAGAAAGATACAAAGGTATTTTCATCTACAGCAAGGGATCACAGTAAAGTGCACTGTTAGGAGAAACAAAGAAGATATAAAGGTAACAAGAACATTGTTGCTATTAGGGGAGGTTACTTAATGGTGTGAGAAGGGCCCACCTGCTGCCTAAGGAATGGAAAAAATTCAGGAAAGTACAAGGGAGCGTGAAGTACCCTTCAGGTGCTACATAAGGAGTTAAAAGTACTCAAGGAGTATTTCTGGAAGAGTATTAAATCCAGTACTAAGTTTTAATTAAATATTGGGACTGTATACTTTCTAAGAATTAACTTGGGAAGTGAAGGAGGATTGAACTAATTTCAATCTATACAATCTGAGGAATTTGAGTAAGGGGAGAAGAAAAAAACTCATTGTAAGTGATTAAGAGTCTTTGCTAGAAAATTTGAAGTCACTAGTTTATTCTATCTGCTGTCTTATTATTTATTGCGGTTAATCAAATGAAAGAAGTGTAAATATTATTCAGTCATCTGATCAAACCATCAGTAAAGAAGTTGGAAGCCACAGTTCTTCTCCTGCATGTTTATTGGATGCAAAGACAGTGTAAATTGGCAGTGGTGTGAAATAAAGGATAGAGACAGGGCTTAATTGCAGTGAAGCAGGGTATAAGAGCTATTGTTCATCCCCACTCTCCAGGATCCTGGACCTCAGACAGCAAAGCTATCCGGTACGGAGAAGGAGATGTATTGAGACTGAAAGGGGATGTGCATAACGGATCCGGTTCTACTTTTTTCTTTCTATGTGCCCCTGAGTGCCAAATAAAGGATCCATCCCACTCAGGGCTTATAAATGCATAGTTAAAACATTTGGAAAGTGGCAAATGTATTTCTGAGCAGTTTTTTTTTTAATTGGTTTGTAATAATATCCGAGTTCATTTACCCTGGTAGTTTTCATCCTCTTGCATTGCAAGATTTGCTGAGTTGATAGAGTGATGCGTGCATCTATAAAATGAACAAATCATCAAATAATCTATTTATCATAAGTTTAGGAATAATAAACATAATTCAACTGTTTTCTGAACAATCTTAATCTCACAGATCTCCTAGAGTATAGAATGCCACAGCACAGGATTCATAACAGAGAAAACACTCTGCAAATTAGCCTCTTTCAAAGATGGTATAGCAAGTAGCTTTTTTTCAGAGGATCTTAAAGAACGTGATGGATCATAAGGTGTACAGTGGATTATCCATATGCACAGCTATTATAACTAGTGCAAAATTTATTTTCTTTGTTTGTGCTAGGTTCTAGAAGGAAAGCCCATTCACATCGATTGTTATGGAAATCTGGCCCCTTTGACAAAAGGAGGACAGCAGCTTGTTTTCAACTTCTATGCTTTCAAAGAGAACAGACTGCCATTCTCTGTCAAGGTAAAGGAAAAGTTGTGATGGCTACAGTATGACTGTTAGGTGGAATACCATACCCCTTAGAAAAACACATTTTATTTTCTCCTGCAAATGATTTTTTAGTTTGTTTCTTCTTCTTTAGCTGAATGACATAAAAATATAGAAGCTCATTTTCACAAGGATGCAGAATGGGGAAATATTTTTTGAAAATAGAGCCTATAAGAATTGTGCAAATATCTGCCTTTCACTAATCCTAGCAAATTATGGCAAGATCTTCAGGGCATTTACTAGTGTGTACAGGACATTCTGTGCTGTTGCTATTGTTTCCTCCACAGCACTATATATAATTCAGAACTTAGAAGCCACATGTTGGTGGAAAAAGACATAAGGCAATCATTATTGGCATCATCTGGCGATACTTCAGTGAGGTGGAAAGTTAAAACAGAGCCTGGAAAAACAGGTTTTTATTTGTCATTTGTAGCTGATTAGCATTGATGCTATGATAATTTCATTTATATCAACATTCCATAAAATATGTATGGGTAAATTTTCAAAGACTCAGGGACCTTTAACATGGTTAAAAAGAGAACTAATCCTCCTAAATCTATTATCTCTAAGCAAGAAGATTTTAGGCATGTGAACATGCACACATGCTTTCATAACTTGCAGACTTTTGCTAAATAAATAACAGGTGTTCCAGGGGTGTTTTGGAGGCAAGTTTGGAAACTGCACACATGCATTCAATTTTGAAAAGAGTGTATGCTATAGGCATGTCACTAATGCACCTAGCTCATGCCATTATTATAAAACAAGTTCTCCTAACACATAGGGTCAGTTTAAGGATTAGACCCAAGGATGACAAGGAAAGCAAAAAGCCTGCAAGTCAGTTTGCTGGCATAAATTCTGAAACAGCACTTTTTTTTTGCCTAAGCATTTAATTTCCTGCAGTTTCTGGAAGGGAAAAAAAATTCCATTAAAACAAAAATATATAGCATGATCAAAATCTTGTGCAAAAAGCATTGAGGTACTTTAACCCTAAAGTACTACATTTAAGGTTTGAGCAGAGTTTCATATTGCCTTCTGCACATGATTTTGCTTGTTCAACGATTTTGTATGTAGAATTTTCTTACAGAAGTTGGAAGAAATTAAAGCTCTGATTAAAAGTCATGCGATTTCAAAATTATAGAAATAAATGGATGGGTTTGGGTTGGAGGAGGTTTACCTGAAACCGCTGAGGTAGATCTTCAAAACATACGCGCGCGTGTACAAAAGTACAAAATCCGGGGTCGGCGCGCGCAAGGCTGTGCAAAATCGGCAGCCTGCGCGCACCGAGCCGCGCAGCCTGCCTCCGAGGCCACTCCGAAATCGGAGCGGCCTCGGAGGGAACTTTCCTTCCGCGTCCACCCACCTTCCCCTCCCTTCCCCTATCTACCCCACCCCCCAGCCCTACCTAAATCCACCCCCCTACCTTTGTTGGGCAAGTTAAGCCTGCTTGAAGCAGGCGTAACTTGCGTGCGCCACCCCGGCATCCCCCGGCACAAGCCGCAGTGCTGGGGGACTCGGGACCACCCTCCCGGCCTGCCCCGAACCGTCGCCACGCCCCCGGACCCGCCCCGGACCACCCCTGCCCCTGGACACGACCCCTCCCGCCCCTTTTACGAAGCCCCGGGACTTACGCGCGTCCCGGGGCTTTGTGCGCGCCGGCGGCCTATACAAAATAGGCACGCCGGCGCGCAAGTACCCTGTGAGCGTAAATCCGGGAGGATTTATGCGCGCAGGGGTTTTAAAATCTACCCCTTAGTGTTAAGCTGTGGATTTTGGAGAGACAGACCTACCTGCCACTGAATCACATGAGACTCTGCTTAAGGTGCTAAAAAATTACTGACAGGGACAAATGGACTCTGTTTAGGAAAAAATGGGGAATTGGCATGAGGCTTCAAGTAATAGGGATTTAAATTTGGCTGAGAGAACCACACCTTTTTGGGATGGGAAGAAAGGGCTGGGGTCTCACTCGAATTCTTTGCAAATGGTGCAATAAATTCTCCAGTGCTTTTATCCTAGGAAAGGCCAAAAGTAGTATCCCAGCTTCCTTCATAGTCTGCATCTTTGTGGCCAAGTCTGTGGCCACTAGTCCAATTACAAGACAGATAAACAAGAGAGAATCTCCTCGGCCACATTGCTGTCATTTCCACTGTCAGCTGGCACTAGACTTGCACAGGACAATTATTAAAGGGACTCACTGGCCTTACTGGGGAATTATGTAGATAAGATTCCCCTGATGAAAAGCTGTTCTGACAGTGGGGAAACTTGACAGGTTTATTTATCCACGGTAAAAAATTTTTTTAAAAAGGGCTTTCATGGAGTGAGAATAGATTAAGACTGGAAAAATATTTGTGTAGATTTAATTTTCAAATCTTATCTGCAGTTTTTTTGTCCCCATTCTGCCATCTGCAGAACTAGCAGGTACAAAGTATTGCAGGTGCTTTATACCCGTGTTATGGCCGCCAGCCGTGGCGGTTCGCAACCGGTGTCGGCCACTCACTGGCGCGGTCAGGCCGCTCCCGGGGTACTGGCTTCTGCTGGTGGCCGCCCCCGACGTCTCTCTTCATGGCCATCCCAGCCGCCGCTGAGCCTGGCCCCATCTCCGGCCCGCCTTCCTTCCTTCCTGATGTCGGCTCCTCCCCTGCTGGGCCTGCTAGAGCCACTCGCGCACACTCTCTCTTCTTCATTTAAAGGGGCCACAACAGGAAATTGTCGCGGCCCCTCCCTGGGACTTCCTATGGCAATTTTCCTATTTAAAGGCAAGGTCTGCTCCTCAGACCTTGCCTTGGTTTCTTGGCTCCTGGTTCCGAGTTGTTTCTGAGTTCCTGATCCTGAGTTCCTGTTTCCTGTGCTCCGCTATCTGTCCTTCTCGGACCTGCTCCTGCCCTCCTGTCCGGTTCCTGCTTCCGTTCCCTTCCTCCTAGGACGATTCTTCTGGCTTCGACCCTGGACTGACTTCCAACCATTCTTCTGGCACCAACGTCTGGACCGGCCTCCGACCTCCCTCAGGTTTTCAACCTCAGACTGTATTTGAACTTTTTCTCTTTCCTTCATGAAGGTCCACCTAAGTCCAGCCGGCCCAACGTCCTCAAGGGCTCAACCCGGGGGGAACGGGGCTGGTACTGGTGAAACTCCAGCCAATCCTCACTTCAGTATAGCCTTGCCTTCCGATGGTAGGGACCTGTGAGGGTCTTCTCTCTCAGGTAGCGCCAACTCTACCTCGGACTAAGGATCCACCTCTCAGATCGTAACACCCGTGTATCTTCTGGGCAATTTTCAAAGGAAAACAGCAGTAATTTCCTTTTGAATATTGGTTAAAGAGACCATAGTTACAAAAGTACACATGCACTTTCCATCAAAGCAGGGAAATAAAAATTCACCCCACAGTGCCTGTGTGCTATTTCCAGCATGGCACTCAGACTTCTTACCTCTTTATCTATAGTCACTAGAAAGCAGGAAGAGACCAAAGCCTTTTTTCTCAAAGTTCTTTCACTTCTAGCCCTCTGCTTCAGGGTGGTAGGCTGAATGGTACAGGGGGCAACTCAGTTCTGAGGCTAAGTTCTCAGACAGTCTCAGAATAGCTGAACCTGCAGGGTCCAAGTCATATTGGGAATATCTCTATCTACAGAGTCTCTCTAATGGTATGAATAATGTGCTGGTCACTCGAGTGGATGTTCCAAAAATAAACTTTACTGCAACCAGTCTTCAGAATAAATCATATGGCATCCATTCATTTCATCTTCAGTCATAATCCAAGTATAAGTCCTGCTCTTCTGAATGAGTGCCCCTCAAGGTGGCTAGGCACTAGGGAAACCCTTCCTTCCAGAATCTGGAAGCCAGGCTCCTAGTAGAGTTTCCTGTTCTACTTTAGTGTTTAATTGGATCTACATAAGAATTTCCATACTAGGTCAGACCAAGGGTCCATCCAACCCAGTATCCTGTTTCCAGGAGTGGCCAATACAGGTTACAAGTACCTGGCAGGATCCCAAATAGTAGATAGATTCCATGTTGCTTATGTACATGAATAAGCAGTGGATTTTCTCACGTTTACCTGGTTAATAATGGTTTAAGGACTTTTCCTCCAGGAATTTGTCCAAACCTTTTTGAAACCCAGCTATGCCTTTAACATCTCCTCCAGCAATGAATTCAAGAACTTTTTTGTGCATTGAGTGAAAAAGTATTTTCTCTGATTTGTTTTAAATGTGCTACTTAGTAGCTTAATGGAATCTCTCCTAGTCTTTGTATTTTTTGAAAGAGTAAATTGATTTGCATTTACCTGTTTCACTTCACTAAGGGGTTGATAGACTCTATCATATCTCCCTTCAGCTGCTGCTTCTCCAAGCTGAAGTGTCTTAACCTCTTTAGTCTTTCCTCATAGGGGAGCCATTCCATTCTCTTAATCATTTTGAGCTTCCTTCTCTAAAACCTTTCCAGTTCAACTGTATTTTCTTTTTTTTTTTTTTTTTTTGAGATGTGGCAACCAAAACTGCACACACTCTAGATTTGGTGGCACAATGGAAAGATATAGAGACAGCCTGATATTCTGCATTCCTTTACTAATAATTGCTAACATATTTACTTTTTTGACCATCGCTGTACACTGAACTGAGGATTTCAACATATTGTACTTAATGGGCCTACATCAGAGCTTTCCAAACTTTTCATGTCGGTGACACACTTTTTAGACAAACATAATTTCACGACACGGTAATTCAGTCTACTAGTAAACCAGAGGTTAAAGGTTAAACGAACGAAACATATTTCGACAATTTATGTATGTTTCCTTAAATATATACATAAATAAAATGTTTCACGACACAACCTATCTCATGAAAACCTTAAATTTATATTAAAAATATATATTCCAAGATTCATGTTATTGTTATAATTTATGAGAAACAATAATAAAACAAATTGTCTGTCCCCCACACACTCATCTCTCTCCTCCCCCCAGCACATGTCTGGCCCCCACACACTCATATCTCTCCCCCTCAAGCACATGTCTGTCCCCCCAGCACGTTTGCCCCCCACTCACTCATCTCTCTCTCCCCAGCACATGTCTGGCCCCCACACTCATGTACCTCGTCTTTTTGATTGTTGCCAGTTAAGTGCTTCACTCCCTTCCATGATCACCAGACACTGCTGCTTGCAGTCAGTACTCCTCATGGCCAGGCCTCATCGGCAGCAGCAGCCAATGCAAGGATGGCTGGGCTCGTTCCACCCACCAAGCCCCCCCAAAAAACGCGATTGACAGCAAAAATCACCCAATAATAAGCAACCCATAAACTGAAAAAAAAAAGTGAATCTCTAGAAAAAAAAAAGCCCAAACTCGCATCAGAGTGACCGGGCTTGCGCGACACACCTGCACACTGCAGGCGACACACTAACGTGTCCCGACACACAGTTTGGAAAGCTCTGGCCTACATCCTGGGTGGTGACTCCTAATATGGAGCCTCATATCATTTTAACTACAGTTTGGATTACTTTTCTCTGTGCATCACTTTGTACTTCTCCACCTTACATTTCATCTCACATTATTAGATGCCCGATCTCATAATGTCCTCCTGCAGTTTCTTGCAATCCGCGTGTGATTTAACAATTCAAAATAATTTTGTGTTGTACGTAAATTCAGACGTCTCACTCATTGTTCCTTTTCACTCGGGTGAAAAGTCCCAACTGCAGCAACTGATGGAATCTGAACTCCTCCTCCTGGGCAAGAATGGTGGGCAAAAATTCATCCTCACAAAAGGAACAAATATTTTCTCCAAAACTCAGAAAAAAAACCTTCTCTGTGGCAAGCAACTGCTGTCCCTCCACTTATTGTAAGATGGGGAACCTCAACTCTTCTCCCTGGTCTCCTCCAAGCAGGGGGAAAAAAAAGATTCTCCCAGAGGCAGGACCAGGAATCCACAAATAACTCAAAAATAACTCACTCCAAAAATTCTTACACCATGCTGAGACAAACCTTGCCAGACTGGTTTGATATTCAACCAGGAATGAGTCTGTCCCCCTCCTCTTGGGTTGTGGGACCTGAAATTCAAAGCTTCAACTCAGGGGACTCTGCTCCTTCTCCAAAAGCTAAAGGAAAAATGCACCACACTATTATGCACTCTTCTGCAATTATTCAGTTGGGAGACGCCACTCTCACTATTCTTGGAGGAGGTACTGATTATGAATGGTCTGGTCCCTCCTCACTTCCTACCCAAAGCCTGAGCTAGGGGGACATCTAGTGGAGACCTGGGGGATATTTACACATGCATTGCCAATATGTGTTTGTTTGCAGCCAATGGCAGGAGTATAAAAGGGATAAAATGAGCTAGCTCCAGGATACTATGGTATGAAATACTATTGAGTTCTTGTGATTTGCTTCACAGTACTGTGTCCCTTGCCATTTCTTACATCAAGCTCGCTCATTCAGGATGCATACAGACAGGTCAGAAAGGCTATAAGGAATTTTTTTAAATGCTTGTTGCATTAAAAAAAAAACAAACATTTGGAAATGTTATGAAAAGCAGTCTTCAAACAGAAGCTTGGAGTTTCCATATGATTGTTAACAACATATCTTTCAAAGCAAATTAATTGTAAGTTTTTATTGCCCTTGATACTTAGAAATGTTGAATTCTGTTTAGAGGTATTCTGCTTTTCCTAATATGATGATGGAGTGAATGAGCCCTGAAGTGAGGGAGCGACCCTGTGGTTGGATTAATAAACTAGGAAACAGGAGACATGGGTCCAAATCCTACTTCTCCCACTGAGTATAGGGCAAGTCACTTTTCTCCCTTTGCCTTGGGCACCCAACTTAGAGCTCTGCTTACTAAGCATTTTTCCCATAACACAAAATGAGAGAAAACCTTTAATAAATAAACTCCTTAGATTGTAAGCTGTCTGGGGCCAGGGACTCGTTGTACTTGTACGTTGTTTGTTGTAAAGTACCATGATGCAGAGCACTGTATAAGTGCTGTCATAAAATGTGAAAGAGAAATGGCTTCATCATGTAAGGGACAATTTTCAAAGGGATTTCTGTAGGCAAATGAGTGACTATCCGTGGAGCAATCCCTTTGAAAATTGCCCTCACCCCCATGCTGTGCACTATACCTTGCAGGGGGTAAAGGAGCAGAGTTAGGGCAGGCCCATTAAAGTATGCATGGGAATTTCATTTTGAAATTGTCGTGCATTCTTTACTCCGTGTACTTCGCAGGGGCAAAGCAAGCAAGTTAAAGAATCCCCGTGGTGCCGGCTGCCATGGGATTTTCAAAGATAAAGTCTTGCAAGTGCTGCATGAAGTACAAAAATTGCCCATGGGGAGGACAATTTTGAAAGCCAATTTCCGTGAGTAAAATGCTTTTCCCCCCCCACCCCCGTGAATTGTCTTTTAAAAAATTGCCACTTCCAGTGTACATAAAAGTAGGCATGTCGTCCTCCCAACATGGCAGGAGGCATTCCCAAGGGGAAGGAGAGTAACTTGCATAGATTGCATTTTCAAATCTGCGCCAGTTTTTCTTTTAAATTGATTATCGGTGCACACACTGCAGGTAAAAACTGCTTGCAGTGTTTGCACACATGCCTCACAGTCACTCATTCATGAAGTCAAAAATGCTACCACAGTATTAGCACTGCAGTGTATTGTTTTAACTCTTAGTGATTCAGGAAGTAATGATGATGTTCAGTTTAATATTGACACTAACAGTTTAGGAGGAAAACAAAAGTTCTGATCGACTAAAATGCATTTTTATAGGTTAGAGATCCCAGCCAGGAACCCTGTGGTCGTTTGTCATTTTTGAAAGAACCAAAGACTACAAAAGGACTTCCACAAACTGCTGTTTGCAACTTAAATATTACTCTGCCGATGCACAAAAAGGTATCATTGCAAAAAAAAAAAATGGATTTCTTTTTGATGGTAATATTTTTCCAGTAATAGAGAAGAAACCCTTTGTTAATGCTAATGATAGAATGAACTGTAGAATAATTATAATGGTGTTGTAGACACCTCATTTTTTTCATATAGAAGGCATTTAATGTCTCTCCTAACTGTGCTGTCAAATTCCTCTGCCTTTGTTTTGTAAATGCCGAGTCCTTGTTTACACTCTATGCTTCAGCTTACAGCTCCTAGGTTTAACGCTTTCAGTAATGTCAAGTGTTGATTTGCAATGGATGTGTGTCTTTTTCGTTTTTTATTTGCTTGCTTGGTAAATCAGCTTTTGCTTGTTATGCTTCCGACTTAGTCTTTTTCATATCCTGATACTCTTTTCCCTACTGTCCATTATAATATTCCTTGTCTCTGCAATGCATCTTGGGACCCAACAGGAAACAGAGTCAGATCAAGATGATGAGGTAATATAAGCACCACCTTTTTGTTTTTTCTTATTCAGAAGTAGAGTAGGAACCATGCGCATGTTCTGTCAGGAACATTGACTGTTAGAGATGGACCAAAAAAATCTTGATCCAAATCTTCATCAAAACGTCAGGTATTTCTCCTCAGGGCTGGGTAGGGTAGGTGGACCCACAGTCCCAGATCTGACACAAGCCATTTGATAAAACCAATGTGGTCAGACATTTTTTGGTCAATTTTTATCCCTTCATTATATCTGATGGTTTCTATCCAATCTGGGATTGCAGTCCATTAACTCCATGCAACAGGAGATAATAGTGAGGGTTTTGGATCACAATGGTAAGATATCTAATATATACCTCCGAATAAGTCTATCTGCCTGGTATATATATATTGCATGATTAGACTCTTAGTGTTTAGTCACAAAAAATACTTTAGACATTATTTAACTTGTGACTATAAAGCATTTAGAAATAGAAATATGATTAAGATGATAAATTGCTTCTGTTCAAGACCTCTCCATTTAGTTTGGTATTTGACCGGCTTTATGCTATGGGAAAAAAAATTGTTTTGTTCTATATTCTGTTAGATTAATGTGTGGGGGTTTTTTCTGTTTTCTTGGGCTTTTGTTTCTAAATCCAAGTGAATATTATGCTAAATAAACTTTTAGCTAGTGTGACTGCTACATTAAATACCTAAAGCCACTGAAAACTACTCAGCTTTATGAAAGTACACAACATAGCTGAGTTTAACAAATTGTTAGATATCAACATCATAGATGTATATCAAAAATTGACAGTAAAATAATTTCAGCCAATGAGAGTACAGGAGCTCACCGAAGTTCCAGAAACTCATAGGCTGCTCTCAGTACAGTGCTTCTTTCTGTCAATAACAGAAAACTCCAGAAAGAGGCGCACTCGGAATTAGACACGTGCTTGAATTCTGGCTTACATGTGCTCAGGTTATTCATTTCTAGAAGTCACCTTTTCATCTCACTCAGTTGAATAGAACCATTGGAGACATTTTCAGTCTTCAGCTAACAGTATCAGAAAATCCCTTGGCAATAATTAGCTTAAGAACTAAGAAGCCATAAAACATCAAAGTGAAAAAAATGGATTATTAATGTTTAAAAATACGTGTGAACAATGTCTATTTTTTTACCTAAAGATTTTCACCTCTGTTATATAGATGTCTATAAGTTTATGTAACTAGGCTTTGAGATTAAAGCCTTCAATCTCTATGAGGTCCCTATGCATTATCAGCCCGATTTTAAAAGGCCGGCGCATGTAAAAAAAAGAAATGGGGGTTATGCACGTGGCCAGGCCTAGCGTGCGCTGCACGCATTTTAGAAGGGGCCCGGCCGCGCCCGTAACCCTTATTATGCACACGAGCCGGGCTGAAGAAAAGGAGCGATCCGGGGGGAGGGGTGGGGCTTGAGGCACTGGTACAGCAGCCATTTGCCGCTGTGCTGGGGAAGCGCGCACCGGCACAGTGCCAGTGCATGCAACTTGCTACTGCTCCTTTGGAGGAACAACAGGTAAGATAAAAAAACAAAGCTAGATAGGATAGGGAGAGAAGAAGGGGAAGGGAGGTTAGGGTAGGAGGTAGGGAGTTCGCTCCCAGTCTGCTCCAATTAAGGAGCAGACTGGGAGGGAACTGGGGAAGGTCGCGATGCATCGCCACACGAAACTTGCAAAATTCTACACACACCCCCCCGTGCTCGCCGCCCCGGATTTTATAACTTGCGCGTGCCGGCGTGCACAAGTTATAAAATCGCACATCCATGTGTGCGCACCGGGTAGCATACGCACATGGATGCGTACACGTATGTTTTTAAAATCTACCCCATGGGAGTAATTTTGTAACAGCCTGCATAAAAATGTAAAAATAATATGCATAAGCCACTCCGATTTGCAAAGCAAACTTGCATGCATATTGTCACTTTGAAAATTACCTCCCCAAAATTACCTGCAAACCTTCATAAAATTACCTCACCAAAATTACCTGCTGAAATGTATGCAGAAAGTTTTGATGACAATTCATGCCCATACTTTTGAAAATCCAGAAATTTGCAGGTATGCACAAACCCCTCTCCGACCCTGCCCACAGGAATACCTCTGTTCACTCCGATAAACTTAGGCATATACTGAACCTACCAGCATATGTTTAGCCACATCTCAGGTGGGCATTTTATAACAAGCATTCTTTCAACCACAGAAATGCCTTTGAATATTTCCTTCCCTGTGCACCATTTTGAGTAGCCCACCTAGCTGCAAAGTCCATGAACCTCGCAGCTACTTTTCCAAGGCAAACTACATGGCAGCTTCCCTCTGAAAACTGCCTACAAAATCCACAGGTCAAAATTACCGCAAGCTTTGCATCCACTTTTCTGTGAGCAAATTGCCATGTGTATAAGTGAAAATCAAATCTGTGCATGCTGTTTACCTCCTTGGAAGGTCTCTCCTCATGCCTCTAAAAGTGTGCATGCAGTGGAAGATGACGTGTATTTTTACATGGCAGGAGACGGCAATTTTCAGCACGGCCAATTTATCCAACTAAACCCCTGTTTATCTGGGTCAGTGGCTTGGGAAATTATCCTATGTATGAGTGTGAGAAATACAAGGAACTTGTCACGGTTTCATTACGAATTTCTCCAATAATGCATAGGAACTACATCCTGATTGAAAGAACAGGATAGTGTGTGTGTGTGTGTGACTGCGTATATATATATATGTAGAGAGAGAGAGAGAAAGAGAAATACTGTATTAAGATAACAGGACTCTTTCTCTCTGATGTGTGGTGCAGGTGAATATTTGCCTGGAATTTGGGGTGCATACATTATAGGCATCTATGTTTCTGAGATGAGAATTGATTTCTTGGTAACGTTCTGCTTTCCTTTTCATTGTTCACCCAAAGAATTTTGCCCTGAAACTCCATAGGAAAAAGTTTCTCAAGAAAGTCACAAACCCAGAAATACATTTTTTGCACATCTGAAAATCCCTGAGCCTACATATCCACATCCTGAAGGTTTCACTGACAAAGTGACAAAGGGAGGCATTAACCATAACTTCTTTTGTGCTGGTAGGCTCTAACCGCTTTCTGCTTGACTTAAGGTGGTTCACTAGATTAAGAACTAAAAAAAAAGTAACATATCATAACACCTAATTATTTTTGACTAGGAAAGACAGTTTTGTGCTGTTTAATCTGCTAGTCTGCCTTTTGTGCACAGTAGATTCTTTGCATGCTTTTATTTTTTGTCCTTAATGTACTCGCTCAAGGTGAGTGTACATTGTAATTTACGTGCCTTAAAAAAACCCTAAAAACCCAAAGGCTTGGCAATGTACGCCTTGGGTAACATTGTAATGTTCTGTGTCATTATCTGTAGTTTCTGTAGCTTTTACCTGTGTTACATGTTGATGGAAAGATAAACACATTTTGGTACAACATATCATAAGAAATTCTTTGGGCAATCAGGTACTTTGTGGGCAATATCTCCTTATTACTATAAGTTGTTCTTATATAGAAATCACAAAGAGGCACTATGGTTTAAAAAAAAAAAAAAAAAAAGTAATGTCTGTATTTTTAACCATACTTGCCTATTTGTGTCACTACAAAAATTAATATTTTCATAGTATGACGTGAGATCCACTTATTCTGCAAAGAATTCATGTATTTTGAGAGTCATATAATCACTCGATTTCACATTCAAAAGATATGTGTAAAAACAATCATCCAGGTAACTGGGTCTCGTGAAATACCATGAATATCTGACCATTTTAGTGCTATAATGATGAGTCTAGTTTATCATGGAATTTATTTACTAAGCATAATAAAATGTTCATAATAACCTTATCAATGTAGTAGAGATATCCTCTCATTTTGCTAAATGTAAAGTTCATCTTTTTGTTGCAGACGGAGAAACTAAATCGACGTCAGAACTTTGTGTCTCTTGCTTTGCGTAAGCGCTACAGCTATCTGACTGAGCCTGCAATGAGTGAGTTCAATAACATTCTAACATTAAGCATTTTAAAAGAAGAGTAAAGTTTTCTATAAAAAAAGATTGGCATTTTATTTTGTTAAAAAAAAACCCAACGATGGAGCAGAATTAGCTCAAGGTCATTTTTCATGGTATAGAAGACTGAGCTGTGATAACTAGCAGTTGACCCTTATGGAGGACAATTTTCAGCATGACTTACCTGAGTAAAATGGCTTGCCTATGGCCATGCCACCCTGAATGTGCTGATCTTGTCTCATCTTGGAAACTAAGCAGGGGTTGGGCCTGGTTAGTACTTGGATGTGAGACCACTTGAACATTGTCTAGCTGGATGCATGCACAGGTGTCCACAGCACATATGCTTTTAGCTTCTAGGAGCATTCCCTACAGTGTGTTCAGATCAGAGGAAGGAAATAATGCTCGCACGTACCACCTTCAAATGTATTTAAGCTGTTTTACCACCTCTCAGCACAGCCACATACAGTAGATGTAAAATGTGTGGATGCTTTTAGTGTGTCTATTTTTTAACAGTTGCTAATTTTCCTGCGTTGTTTCCCTTCAAAAATTGACTTCTGCGTACACAGGCTAAAAGTGCCCACGTACATCTCATACAGTGCAGGCTATTGAAAATTATGCCCCGGGTCTCTACCCCTCCTTGTCCTTTTAGTTTTATTTTTCTCATCACTAGGGATGTTTTCCAGCAATCCAAAACTGAGGCACACCATGAACAAGGAAATGAATTAGCATTGCAGTTTAAAAACAAGGGGAAACATAGGGAGGGCAATTGTCAAAGCCCATTTCCTAGGATTTAGCAGTGTTTTCCCCAGGGAAAATGGGCTTTTAGGAAATTGCCCACCCGATATCGGGGTAAGACCTCTATGTGTGTAATTATACAAACAGTACAGGGAGAAGGTTTTTTTTTTGGGGGGGGGGAGCGTTCCATGTAACTTTCTCAGAAAATCTACCCGCACAAACTAATAGGTGTATATGTGCACAGGTACTTTTCCTGGGATAATTTTCAAAGCAAAAGTATTTGGGTACTTTCCCTTTGAAAATTAAGGGGTAGATTTTAGAAGGAATGCACGCAGTTCCTGGACTGGGAGGGAACTGCCGTACACCCCTCCCTCTTCCCCACTCCTCCCCACTCCTTAAACCCTTCGTTTAAACTTAGTTTTGTTTTCTTACATACTGCTCCTCTGGAGCACAAGTAATCTGCGTGCGCTGGCCGGCTGCCAGCGCACACTTCCCACCCAGCCGGCCTCCATCCCGCCCCGCCCAGACCACGGCCCACCTCTTTTTCAGGGCCCGGCACGTGTGCGCATATCGGCACTTACACGCAGGGCCCGGCCACTCACGGAAGTGCCGATTTTTACGCACGTGGCCATTTAAAAATTTGGCCATAGGTGTAAAGTCTGCAGGTCCAAAGTATCCATAGACTTTATAGCAATGCAGGCAGCTTTAAAATTATCACCTAAAGGACTTGTAAGAATCGTGGT
Source organism: Rhinatrema bivittatum (assembly GCF_901001135.1). Classification (NCBI taxonomy): domain Eukaryota; kingdom Metazoa; phylum Chordata; class Amphibia; order Gymnophiona; family Rhinatrematidae; genus Rhinatrema; species Rhinatrema bivittatum. Next base: position 201,363,104 of record NC_042621.1, read on the forward strand.
CCTTGGTGCTGTGGTGAGATTGATACAGCCTACGGGGTAGGCCCCGTGGTCTCTCACTGACAGCTGGTGGAACTTCACAAAGAAGAGGCTGGGCAGGAGCATCTCTTACACCCCCCATTCCCCTTGGGTTGAGCCCTCGGGTTTCGGTGGCCAGCAGGTCATAGGGGAGAGTCTCTATGGAAGTAGTGAATGAGTGGATTCGGGACCAGGCCAAGGTCGGAGGCAGGCAGCAAGCGAGGATGGTTGATGTTCATGCAAGGGTCAGTGGCAAGCAAGAATGATCAGTGTCCGGGCGAGGATCAACGGCAGGCAGCAAGTGAGGATGGTCAGTGTCCAGGCAAAGGTCAGATCCAGAAGTCAGTCTGAGGACAGGCTGGGGAGATGTGAAGGACTGACACAGCAAGGCAGGCAGGTAAGGAATGAATAAGATGAGGCTGGACAAGCTAAGTGACAAGGCTAAGTGACAAGGCAAGACTAGCTTGCCTTGTCATAATGCCTCTGTATCGCTCCATGGTGAGACCGAATCTTGAATACTTTGTACAATTCTGGTCGCCGCATCTCAAAAAGGATGTAATTGCGATGGAGAAGGTACAGAGAAGGGCGACCAAAATGATAAAGGGAATGGGACAGCTCCCCTATGAGGAAAGACTAAAGAGGTTAGGACTTTTCAGCTTGGAGAAGAGATGGCTGAGGGGGGATATGATAGAAGTGTTTAAAATCATGAGAGGTCTAGAACGAGTAGATGTGAATCGGTTTTTTACTCTTACGGATAATAGAAAGACTAGGGGGCACTCCATGAAGTTAGCATGGGGCACATTTAAAACTAATCAGAGAAAGTTCTTTTTCACTCAATGCACAATTAAACTCTGGAATTTGTTGCCAGAAGATGTGGTTAGTGCAGTTAGTATAGCTGTGTTTAAAAAAGGATTGGATAAGTTCTTGGAGGAGAAGTCCATTACCTGCTATTAATTAAGTTGACTTAGATAATAACCACCACTATTACTAGCAACGGTAACATGGAATAGATTTAGGTTTTGGGTACTTGCCAGGTTCTTATGGCCTGGATTGGCCACTGTTGGAAACAGGATGCTGGCTTGATGGACCCTTGGTCTGACCTAGTATGGCATGTTCTTATGAAGAGACAAGGTGAGGCTGCTTGGAGAGACGAGGCAAGAAGTAGGACCAGGAATGCAGAAAACGAGAAACAGTAACACACACACACTATGCTCTAGGATACAGAAAACCTGTTGCTGATGCCTGGTGAAAGAGTCAGAGGGGACCTTTAATAGGCCTGAGGCACTGACATTGTTACTGGGTGCCACGGCCCTTTTCCTGCTGCTGCCATTGAAGGCTGAGGGCTTGGTGCACACGTGCACCTAAGGAGACGAGGAGGAGCTGGGATGGCGGGAGAGGCCTAGCTGTCCATGGTGACTTGACCATGGAGTATCGCTACAGGCATCAGGGGTAAGCGTAATGGCTCTCGGGGGCTTCCCGTGAGCCAGGACTCATAATAGGACTTTTATTTTGAGAATAATTTTAAAAGTCATTTCCATGGATAAAACAGTGTTTTATCAACAGACATGGCCTTTTTAAAATTGCCCACACAATATGGGGTAGATTTTCAAAAAGCGCGAATAGGCCTACTTTTGCTTGCGCATCAGACTCAAGCAAAAGTACGCCTGATTTTAGTAGATACGCGCGGAGCCGCGCGTATCCACTAAAATCCTGGATCGGCGCGCGCAAGGCTATTGATTTTGTATAGCCGGCGCGCGCCGAGCCGCGCTGCCTACCCCCGTTCCCTCCAAGGCCGCTCCGAAATCGGAGCGGCCTCGGAGGGAACTTTCCTTTGCCCTCCCCTCACCTTCCCCTCCCTTCCCCTACCTAACCCACCCGCCCGGCCCTGTCTAAACCCCCCCCTTACCTTTGTCGGGGGATTTACGCCTCCCGGAGGGAGGCGTAAATCCCCGCGTGCCAGCGGGCCTCCTGCGCGCCGGGCCGCGACCTGGGGGCGGGTACGGAGGGCGCGGCCACGCCCCCGGACCGCCCCGGGCCATAGCCACGCCCCCGTACCCGCCCCCAAAACGCTGCCGACACACCCCCGAAACGCCGCGACGACCAGGCCCGCCCCCCACACGCCCCCAACACGCCCCCCTCGGAGAACCCCGGGACTTACGCGAGTCCCGGGGCTCTGCGCGCGCCGGGAGGCCTATGTAAAATAGGCTTCCCGGTGCGCAGGGCCCTGCTCGCGTAAATCCGCCCGGTTTTGGGCGGATTTACGCGATCAGGGCTCTGAAAATCCGCCCCTATATGAATAAAAGTTCGCGTGCAGGACCTGTATGCTTGTACTTTTATCCACAGTTTGAAAAGGCATTCTTGTGGGTGAAGTTGATTTTATATTTTATTTATTTAATGTCTCTTCTATACCGATAGCCGTTCACACATCGTATCGGTTTACATCAAACAAAAACTTTGGGCAGGGCCCTTACAAGTAACAGTTGAAAATAAATAGTTAAAGACACAGTAACTAAAATAGGCGTATTATATGCATTTACATTAACAGTAACTATTGTTAAGACTGGAGAGCAGCAACAGTTGAGAAAATATAACTAAATAGAGCTATCATAAAATAACTGCAGTTTACAGAATATATAATAAAATAACTACAAAGTACCGAATATTTATAGCATTCTTAATTCTATTCAGAAGGGGGGTACAAGGTCAGCAACTCGACTTGTTGCTCGACTTGTTGGCGATTGTTCTGCGAGGGAGGGGTGGAGAGGGGATACGCTTGTAGGAACAGCCAAGTTTTGAGGTTTTTTTTAAATTTAGGAGTAGAGGTCTCAATGCGTAATTCAGGCGGTAAGGAGTTCCATATTGTGGGGCCAGCTAGGGAAAATGCTCTGCTCATGGTAGATGAGAGTTTGATAGATTTGATGGATTGATTACAGAGGGTTCCTTGTAGGGCTGGGCGAGTAGGTCTCTTAGATGTACGGGGGAGGAGGGGGGGGGTTGATCCAGTTGAGGTTATCATTTAACAGACTTTTATGGATGAGGGAGAGCACTTTGTACAGTATTCGAGATGGTATTGGGAGCCAGTGGAGCTCGATAAGTGTGGGAGTAATGTGGTCTCTTTTTCTAGAGTTTGTCAGTATTCGAGCTGCGGCATTTTGTAAAAGTTGTAATGGTTTGGTATGTGTTGAGGGGATGCCAAGGAGGAGTGCGTTACAGTAGTCTATTTTAGACAGGATAATAGACTGAAGAACTGTGCGAAAGTCAGAAAAGTGAAGTAATGGTCTGAGTTTTTTTATCGTTTGTAGCTTAAAGTAGCAGTCCTTTATGATGGAGTTAATAAAAGGTTTGAAAGTGAGATGGTTATCAATGAGGACACCTAGGTTGCGAGTGTGTGCTGAGAAAGATGTAGAAAGTTGATATAAGGTTTGGAAATACATGATTACTTTTGGCATTTTCAAAAATGTGTGTATATATTTTCTTGATCTCACATTAGCAGGTGTAAATGTGTGTGGGTAGTTTTGCGGGATAATTTTCAAGGTGAACATATGCGTATACTTTCACTTTCATAATTGATATAGAGGGCGATATTCAAAAGCCATTTAGCCAGATAGCTGAAAAGTTATCCGTCTAAATGGTTACCCGGCAATATTGAAAGCTGTATGCGGGCGGGCTTTCCTGGGGATTTATGGGAGGCGTTTCCAGGCGAGGCAGAACTAGCCGCATAAGTTATATAAAGTGAGCTTTATAGACTTCCAGAATGCTGAGATGCCAACTTGTGCATTTTGTGCTGTTCTACACTGTAAATTTAAACAAGATTCCTGTAGTGGACAAATACAGTAGACTTCCTGTTTGCCGAAATGTTAATCGGTTTACAGACTGTGCGCTGAGCTATTGTGCCTAAGCTAATGTCTGTAGCTGCACTACTAGCTACTATGAAGGAATGAACATTATTTGAATGGTCATCTTCTCACTTTGCTCAGATATATATATATATATATATATATATATATATAGATAGATAGATAGATAGATAGATATAGATATATATATATATAGCCCCTGAAGCAGCCCACGTTGTATGGGTGAAATTCGGCCTGAGTCGGGCACTGGTTTTTACCTTTAGTTAAAGTATTTCCTGACACCGATCTAATTTTATTCTGGTTGCATTGCTGCTACGTTGGATCAGCTTCCGTGTTGTTTTCTGGATGTTGGTATCTGGGCAGGTGGTCCCAATCGGCAACAGTTAGAAGGGGAAGGAGAGGGTATGGGGCAAGGAGCTGGGAGGCATAGCAGGAACTGGGGCCGGCCAAAGAACTGGAATACAACAAGGCATTTTTTCCATTGATTTTCTCCTATTTTTGTTCATTATAATAAACACTAATAAATTCCTGTGAAAAATAAAAACAAAGATCCCTAAAAGTAGCCCTCATTATATTGGTCCCCTATAGAAAAAGGCAAAGAAAATGCACAGAACATACTCAGGCCATGAAATTGGGGTGAATAAAGGTCAAGAAGCCAATCGCAGCCCTTAGTTCACCTTAGCAAATGAAGGTACTGTAGTCAGCAGTCCAGAGAGAGTGCAGACTGCAGAACCTTCATCCGCTGTTGGTAAGTTGGATTTGCTGGGAAAGAAAACTTAAAATCTTTTTTTTTTAATCTTAAAGGGTTAAACTATTAACTGGCTGTATTTATTGTATGTTAGTTTTTAAGCTAATATTTGCAAGTATTAAAAATTGTTTAGAAATAGTACTTTGTATTAATTTTGTGAGCTTGTATAAGTTAGCATTTGTTTTCCACTGTTAAAGAATTGTGAGAGTTTAGAAATTATAGGCTTTGAGCTAATATAAGTTAGTATTGGTTTGCCACTGTTAAGGATTGTGCAAGTTTAGGGATAATAGACTTTACGCTGATTTTGTTAGTTAGTGTAAGTTAGTATATGTTTGTAATTATTAGAATTATGAGTTTGCATAGGTCACTTACCTGATCTGAAAAGATAAGGTATTGGTTTCTGAGAAACTAGTCACTAGTTTGATTCCCTCCCATCAAACCCCTCCAGGCTTTTTTCTCTTAAATAATCCCCCTACCAGTTTTGGAGGAAAATCTCCAAAATAAGAGTCAATTAGTGATTTTGAATAATATAGAATTAATCCTGATTTTAGTGACTGACTAGTTTTAGGCTTGCTGGTCATTCTCAAACTAACATAAGTTACCTACTTATCAATTTAAAAACCTTAGGGGTCGATTTTAAAACAAGCGCGTGGGTGTCTGTGTGTGCGCAGTTCCCAGCGCATGCACATGGATGTGGGGATTTTATAACATGAGCGCGTCACCCGCACAGGTAATAAAATACAATTCCTGTGCACATATCAGCGCCCGATTGTAATATCAGCATGCACATGTGTGGGCGGGTGTCGTCTAACGCGTACAGGGGGGAATTTTTGAAAAATACGTGCAGCGACGCAATTGGCCAGTTCCCACTTCCCTCCCAGTCCGCTCTAATTAAGGAGCGGACTGAGAGGGAACTTCCCTATACACCTTCCTACTCTGCCTCCCTTTCCCCTCTCCTCCCCAACCCCTAAATCCCCTTTCCCTACCTTTTTTTTTCTTTATTTCAGAACTTACTTCTTCCATTCAACCGGCACACGCTTCCTGGAACAGCCCCTAAAGGCTCCTGGTCCACCCCTTTTTCCTCTGCCATCACTTCAGTGGGTACTGGCAGATACGCTCATGGCCGGGCTGTTTCTAAAATGCGCTTGGCGTGCGCATGACCCAGCCAAGCGCATATCTGCTGGGATTTGCGCACATGGCCTTTTAAAAATTTGGCCATTAGATTTTAAAAGACACCAACTAACTAAAAAGACACAAACTAACATGTCACCTGGTTATAAAATTAAAAATCTTATAGATGAATTTTCAAAGGAGTTATACGCGTAAATGTAACATGCTATCGTAGCAATTTTCAAAGGTCTTTATCCACATAAAGAGCATTTACATGGGTAAATCCTATGTACAATTCAATGACATACCGTATTTTCCGGCGTATAAGACTTTTTAACCCAAGAAAATCTTCTCAAAAGTCGGGGGTCGTCTTATAGGGGACACCTGCTCTCTTACCAGTTTCTCTCAATCACACTCATGCTCTCAATCAAATGCATTCTCTCACTTACACACAGGCTGGCTGCTTCTCTCTCTCTCTCTCACTTCCACTCCCCCCCCCCCCCCCCCGAGCACAAATAGTAGCTGCAGCAGCTTCCTCCTCCAGCCCCCGCAGGCCAAGAAAGAAGAAACCCATCGGCCGCGGGAGGCTCATGCTGCTGTCTCCTTTCCCGATTACCAGCTCCTTCGACTGCTCGGGGCCGTTCCTGCTGTCGCCGCTGCAATTTTTTCATTCGGCACGGCTTTCTCCTTCCCGCGCACCGCACTGCCGTTGCCGCTGGGCTATCAGCACGTTCAAGCCCAGCGGGAACGGCAGCGGTGCAAAAAAAAAAAAAAAAGCTGTGGCATCCGCGGCTGTCCTTTTCTTCTTCCCGCCCCCCCCCCCCCTTTGAACCGGAACAGGAAGTGATGCGCGGGAAGAAAGAGCCGTGCCGCGTGAAAAAATTGCAGCGGCGATAGCAGGAACGGCCCCGAGCAGACGAAGGAGCTGGTAATCGGGAAAGGAGACAGCAGCATGAGCCTCCCGCAGCCGATGGGTTTTTTCTTTCTTGGCCTGCGGGGGCTGGAGGAGGAAGCTGCTGCAGCTACTATTTGTGCTGGGTGGGGGGAGTGGAAGTGAGTGAGAGAGAGAAGCAGCCAGCCAGCCTGTGTGTAAGTGAGAGAATGCATTTGATTGAGAGCATGTGTGTGATTGAGAGAAACTGGTCAGCGAGCTCGTGTGTGAGAGACAATGAAAGTGACTGCTCAGAGAGATGACTGATGTGTATGTGAGTGTGAGAGAGAGAAAAAGCATGGAAGTGAGAAATCTGGGTATGTGAGAAAGCATGGGAGTAAGAAGCCTGATTATGTGAGAGAGAGCATGGGAGCGGGAGGGCTGGCTGTGTGTGTGTGTGTGCGCGCGCGTGCATGAGAGAGAGACTGGTTGATAATGTGACGGTGTGTGTGAGAGAAAGAGACTGGTGTGTGTGAATGTGAGAGAGAGAATGTGATTCAGGGAATGAGAAGCCTTGTGCACGTGGAGAGTGAGCATGGAAATGAGAGAGAGACTGGTGTGTGTGTGTGAGACAGAGAAAGTGATTATGAGAGTGAGAAGCCCGTATATGTAAGGTAAGCAGAACACGGGAGTGGGAAGCCTGTGTGTGTGTATGGCATGAGAGAAACTGTTCAGGAAGGTGTCTGGTGTGTGTGTCAAAGACTGTTTGGGAAATGATTGGTGTGTGAGAGACAGAAACTGGTCATGGGGGCATGACTGGTATGGTGTGTGTGTGTGAGAGACATGGGCCCTAAGGAAGAGGAAGAGGAATAGGAGAGCTGCTGGAGGGGGTAAGGAAAGGTGGCTTTTTAAGTTTATTTTTCTTGATTGACTGCCATTTTAATTATTTAATATTATGTGATGTGTCTGCTTTTTTGAAATATTTTATTGGTGTTTGGAGAATGTTTAATAGTTTTTATGAGTTTTTAATTGTTGGATGTTATTCTGTTCATAGCTGTTTTGAAACATTTATTCTGCTTATTAGTATAGTTTTACAATTATTTATGTGTGGGGATCTATAGCTGCTTGCTAGTTCTGTTTTCCTAATAAGAGGTATATTGGTTTTTAGGGCCTGATATACGGTATTTGTAGTGTTGCCTTTTCATAGATAGGGTTGCTCCTGTTTGAGTGTAAAATTATTTTTTTTCTTAAAAATATGTATAAAAAAGGGGGGGTCGTCTTATACGCCGGAAAATACGGTATATTGTAGCAATTTTCAAAAGCTCACTTACACAAGTAAAGTGAAGTTATACAGGTAAAACCCAAATAATTTAAAACCCCTTAAATTGGGAGACATACGTACTCCATAATCAACTTTAAAACTTTAGTAGCTTAATAAAATTAAAATGCAGGCAGAAGTCCATCAGTGAGTTGGAGGCTGCCCAGTCTTTTGCACAGAGTGCCACATGTATGATTATCTATCTGTTGGTGAGGTGTTGTACATGTGCACCTGGTACAAAGAGGTCTGGCTCTCAGAGAATGAGTCCAATCTTTGGGGGCCAGAGTATATATATATATATATATATATATATATATATAATACACTTTCAGGGACATAGTAGAGTGGTCCCAACTGCAGTCCAGCAGCCTTTGTGCTGATTTGGGAGGAGCAAGGTCACCTGGCAGGAGACAATCACCTAGGTATGGCAAGAAGTGATCCTGTAGCTAGGATTTGCTCTCCACTGATGCCTTATCCTTTTTCACAGAGGATGTGTCTCCAGGGCTATGTTCCCAGGAGGGAAAGATCAATAGAAATGAAGATAGCTGAATGGTTGATGGGTGTGAGGATTGCTTAGTAACTTGTCTGTCTAGTGCTAAGGTAGTGGTCCTCACGCACCATCTAGATAAGATTTTAGAGAGTGCTGGGGTAGAGCCGACTGTCATGATACATGTGGGTACCAGTAGCATAGGAACGTGCAGGAGGAAGGTTCTGGAGGCTAAATTTGGACTCTTAGGTAGGAAACTAAAATCCAGAACCTCCAGATTTGCATTCTCAGAAATGCTACCTATTTCATGTGCAGGACTCCAGAGGCAGGCTGAGCTCCAGAATCTCAATAAACGAGACAATGGTGCAGGGAAGAGGGTTTCAGATTTGTTAAGAAGTAGGGAACATTCTGGGGAAGAGGGAGTCTATGCCAACAAGTTGGGCTCCACCTTAACCAGAGTGGAACCAGGCTGTTGGCACTAACCTTTAAAAAGAAGATAGATTAGCTAATAAACTAGATAATGGGGGAAAGCCAGAGTCACTCAGAAGCACATGGTTCAGAATGATGTATCTTTGAAGGATACTAAGAGAACAGAGAAGGGAGTGCATCCTGATAGAAAGGTTGCAATAAATGCTAAAGTAACCAAGGTGCCTGTAAGTAAACAGCAAACAGAGTAAATTACCCCTTCAACTGATAAAAAGGATGGTTTACTCCTGGAGGAATTCTGTGCAAAAAAATTTAAAATTCTGAGCACAAAAACTGCAAAATTCTGCAAACTTTATATTGGTTAAAAGAACACAATTTACATGACAGTCTTTAAGGAATTACATTTTAAATTATTACAGAAAAAAGTTATTACATAAAGTTGCAGAATTTTAAATATTTTGAACAGAATTTCCCTAGAAATTCACTGTAAGAGTGTCCCTTCCACATACACACACCCTCATACAGGCTCCCTCACTCTCTCGCACACACACACATCCCCTCATACAGGGCCCTCTCTCTTGCATACACACCCACACAAGCTCCCTTTCTCTTTCACACATACATCCTCACACAGACTACCTATGTCTCTCTCTCACGCAGCCCTTCACACAGGCTAGCATCCTCATACACACAATCCCTTTTTCATACTCACGAGCTCCCAATCTCTCACACACATACACACTCCTTCACAAACTCCTCATATAGGCTCCCTCTCTCTGAAACCCACACTCAAGCATCCCCTCAGCCCCCTTCTCTTACCTCCCTTGCTCTCTCTCACACTCTCCGCTCTGTCACCCTCCCCTCATATAGGCTCCCTCTCTGAAACCCACACTCAAGCATCCCCCCACTCCCCCTCTTACCAACCAAGCTGTCTCTCACCCTCTCACACACACATTCTCTTTCACCGGCATCCCCCCCACCCACCTTCTCTTACCTCCCATGCTCTCTCACACCCTCCTGCTCTCTCTCACCCTCCCCTCTCTTACACACACATTCTCTCTCACCGACATCCCCCCCATGCTCTCTCTCACACTCTCCTGCTCTCTCTCACCCTCCCCTCCCCTCTCTGACACACATTCTCTCTCACTGGCATGCTGCGGGACACGCTCCGCTCGCGGCGAAGATGAAGGCCCGGCGCACCATTCATGGCAAAAAGGGAAGGCCCTCGTGTGCCATGAACGGTGCGCCGGGCCTTCAACTTCACCGCAAACAGAGCGCGTCCTGCGGCACACGGGGGCCTTCCCTTTTTGCCGCGAACGATGCGCCGGGCCTTCATCTTCGCCGCGAATGGAGCGTGTGCCGCAGGACGTGCTCCATTCACGGCATGCCGGGGGTCTTCTCTGCTATTTTCTGCACAGAATTTGGCAGTTCTGTGCAGGAGGGAATTCTGAGCAAATTCTGCAGTAGCGCAGGATTCCCCCAGGAGTATAATATAAACAAATAACATACCGGTACATTGAGATGTCTGTATACAAATGCTAGAGGTCTAAAAAATAAACTGGGAGAGTTAACATATATAGCACTGAATGAAGAGATAAATATAATTCACATCTCAGATACCTAGTGGAAGGAGGATAGCCAGTAAGACACCATGATACCAGGGTATAAATTATATTGCAGTGATAAGATGGATCAAATTGGTGGAGGGGTGGTGCTATATGTTAAAAAGGATAAAAGTTCTGCAGGAAACAAAATACACTGTAGAATTTTTATGGCTAGAAATTCCATGTGAGAAAGGGAATAGAATAATGGTGGGGATGTTTTACCGTCCACCTGGCCAGAATGAACAGACAATTAAATACTAACAAAAATTAGGGAAACTAACAAAATTAGCAACATAGTAATGACTGGGTGAATGTCAAATTGGGACAAGCTAAGGAGATGAAGTTTCTAGAGGAAATAAATGACTGCTTCATAGAGCAACAGACAAGAGGGGGAGCTATTTTAGACCTAATCCTTAGTGATATGCATGATTTGATGCGAGAGTTAATGGTGTTGGGGTCACTTAGCATTAGTGATCATAACATGATCAAATTTGACTTGTTAACTAGAAGGAGGACGCTAAAGAAATCTATTGCAATAGCATTTAACTTTCAAAAAGGTAACTATGATAAAATGAGGAAAATGGTTAGGAAAAAACTGAAAGAAGCAGCTGCAAAAGCTATGAATGTACACAAGGTATGGACTTTCTTTAGAAATACCATCTTGAAAGTCCAGATCAAATGTATCCAACACATTAAATAAGGTGGAAGGAATGCCAGATGTCTGCTGGAATGATTAAAAGGCGAGATGAGAGAGGATGTAGTAGCTAAAAGAACATCTTTCAAGAAATGGAAAAGGAATTTAAATGAAGAGAACAGGAAACATCATAAGCACTGTCAAGTTAGATGCAAAGCATTGATAAGGAAGGTAAAGGCAGAATTTGAAAAGCTTGCTGTGGAAGCAAAAACTAATAATAAGTCTTTTTCAGATGCATTCAAATGAAAAAGCCTGTGCGGGAGTCAGTTGGACCATCAGATGATTGAGGGGTAAAAGAGGCACTAAGGGAGGACAAGGTTATAGTAGAGAGATTAAATGAATTCTTTGCATCGACCTTTTTTTTAAACTTTTTATTTATAAATTTCAAAAGATATATACAAGCATAATTTTTAGATACAATACAGTAGAATACCAGAAAATAACTGTAAAAGGAAGAATATAAACAAAGAAAAGAAAAAAAATCTGCTTGCATAGAGTCTACAAATTAGGAGATACAATCTATAATCTGAGCATATTAACTTGAAATAATAACAAAAAAAGCATGAAGACAGCAGAGATTATCCATATAACAGAGGCCTACCCCTCAATACCATAATCAAAGACTTTATATATTTTTGTTTTTTTAGAGTCTAGCAAGAAATGAAGTTGAGAGGGTTCAAAGAATAGATACTTAACACTATTCAAAACAAGAATATATTTACATGGATATCATACAACAAAGCAAGCACCAAGTCCCAGCGCTTCGTGACATATTGCCAGGAATTTCTTTCTATGTTCCTGGGTAGGTCTAGCAACATCTGGAAATATCCACACTTTGTACCCATGAAATAATCCAGACCTACTCCTAAAAAATGACTTCATTATAAATTCTTTATCCTGGAGAAGAATAAAACTGACCAAAAGTGTCCCTCTATCAGCCGTTTTTACAATATTGGGTCCTTCAATAAGTTCTGTAATATTTAAACTATTATCCCTTACGAGAGCTCCCTCCTGAGAAACCAGTGTTGACATCACTGCCCTTCTCTGAAATGGCAAAAAGAAGGCTCTGCATATTGGAGGGGATAATTTCATAGGGCACATGCAGAATTTTTCAAACATATTCCTTGAAAGAGTCCAGAGGTGAATGAATCAAAGATTTAGGGAATGTAAAAATTGTATATTAAACTGTCTGGCTTGGTTGTCCAGATTTTCCACTTTTCGAGATATAACAGAGCTGGACTAGACCAGGCCACTCTGGATGGAATCTACTCACTCCACTCGTTGCTGAAGAGAGTGGAGATCCCCTTTTTTGGGCATTCAAGGGACTATCATTAGCCTTCAGTTTAGTGTGGTAGCAGTTACTAAAATGGCCACAGACGGTTCAAGTGGGACTAAATTATCCCAGAGGGAGTTCAAAGTTTTTGCTTCAGTCTTTACTGAGGAAGATGTAAGACAGATATCCATGGCAGAAGTGATATTTGCAAGTGATAATTCAGAAGAACTGAAATGAATCTCGGTGAACCTGGAAGATGCAAACTACTAAAGAGTAGCAGATCACCAAAACCAAATGGTACAGTATACATCTGAGGGTGCTGAAAGAACTGGAAAATGAAATTACAGACCTATTAGTAATCTGTAAGCTATCAAAATCTACTACAATACTTGAAGATTGGAGGGTGGCTGTTATAACCACGATTTTTTAAAAAGGTTGCAGGGCAATTTAACTACAGACCAGTGGGCCTGATTTCAATGCCCAGAAAAATAGTTGAAATTAGTATAAAGTACAAAATTACTGATGCCATGGATGTAAGCCCTTGGGCAGCCTAGCAAGCGAACCCGCTAGGCTAATGCTGACAGCTTGTGGACTTGCTCTTACTGGGACTGGAGCTGGAGTTTCACTTTTACCAACCCCATTGACTGCAGGTTGAGCCCTTGGGTTCCAGGGGCCAGCAGGGCCTAGGTGAAAGTTTCATGAAGAGACATTAAACAAAGTCAGGATATGGGCTGAGGTAAGGGCTGGCGGCAAGAAGACAGGATCTGGATTCAGACCGAGGTCGGGGCAGGCAGTGAGAAACAGTATCCAGGTCTAGACCAAGGTCAGGGCCGGCAGAGGTCCAAGGAGTCCAGATAGCAAAGTTAGCCAGATTAACTTATCCAGCTAACTTTTGAGGTATATTCAATAGAGCAGCTACATTATTGAATATTGCTGGCTTTCTTAAAGTTAGTCAGCTAAACTTATCTGGCTAATTTTTTATGAAAAATCTTTTTTTAATTGCAGAAGAAATTGAAACAAAACAAACATTAAACTTCGCCACCAGATTTGTATACTTCATGACAGAGAGTAATCATAATAAACAGCAATGCAGTCATTCAACAACATTAATAATTTCAGTCTGCCCTTTTTCCTTTTTAAGACTCTCTTCTCCGCCTATCATTTTTAGGTCAATCATTATGACCCTTCCTTACTTTTCCACCCTTTACAAGCTACCCAACCCTTCACTTATCCCAACCCCTTTAGTAGTTCCACTCTTCCTTCCATACCCATCCCATTCATCCATACTACATCCATCTATACACACCACTTCGCTAAACTTACAGATTTAGCTAGTGCTTACAAGAATTGCATCTTTTTCCTTTATAGCTGTCAGCTGTGTCTATTCCCATGTACAAATTATGCTGAGTAGTAACCAGGTACTCACAGTGATAATTATATTACTCCCCCTTAGCATCCAAAGATGGATTATATTACATAGAAACATAGAAATGACGGCAGAAAAAGACCAATCAGCCCATCCAGTCTGCCTAGCAAGCTCCCACACTTATTTTCCCATATGTATCTGTTTCGCCAAGCACCATGTTCAAGGCCCTTGTTGGTAACTGTTTGATTCAAATTTCCTGCCACCCCCTGCCATTGATGCAGAGAGTAATGTTGGAGTTGCATCTAAGGGCGGAAATGCGGGACTGTGCAATATTTTCAACATGTCCAAAGTCTTTACTGCTGGTTGTTAATATCTGGCTAATTTTAGGACAGTTCATTGGCCCGACCAGACTTAACCAGCTAAGTTACCCAGATAATTTTAAATATTAGAATTAGCAAGATAACTTATATGGCTAACTCACTGCATCATTCATCAAAATGTGTTATGGCGTTAACGCACGCGATAATGCATTAACGCGTTTGTAAAACACTGTAGCGCATGGCGCAAATGCAAATTTTTGAGGGGGGTGAGATCGAGGAGGAGTTTTGGGCAGGAATTAGTTAAATTAGGGGTGATATCGCACCATGCGATTGCATAACGCATGCTATCAGATGGTTTTAATGCCGGAAATAACTACACCTTTTTCCCTGGCATTAAGCTGTGCAATATGCCCGAAACGGCCATAATGCAATTTGTGATAAATTTTGGCCATTTCTGGGCTTGGGAGGGAGAGGAGAGGAGTGGAGTAGAGAGAGAGAGAGTATCTAGGAGGGCCGCACTATGTACACTATTTATATCTTTATAGGAGAGCAACCTAATAGGTCGAGGTGAGGTGTTAATAGTGGTTTAGGGTTTAGGGACCAGTTTCGCATATAGAGTGAGATGTACGAATAGCACAGTACACCTTGGTGAAGATTTGACGTCATTTGGAGTGAGGAAAGTCTCACAAAGATGAAATTTTGTATTTTCTCTCACCCTAGCTTGATGTACCCTGTTTTAGAGTCCATCAAGCTAGGGTGAGCAAACATACTAGAAATTTCATCTTTGTGAGACCTTTTTTTGGATGAATGATGGGGTCTGAGCTAGCAGTTATGCTCCTGGATCACCCCAAACTTAGCCAGCTACATTCTAATCAACTAACTTACTAGCTAGCTAGAATTTAGCTGAAGAGGTGCCCAAATCTTCATTTAGCAGGATAACCTCTGAGATATCAGACTAAATGTTGTTTTTTTAAACTTTATTTTTATTGAAGTTTAACATTATTTCAAATACAGTCATATTTAAAAGGAAAAACAGAGGTTATGTTGCTAACAAAAGATAGCTATAAAAATGATAAGAAAATATCACAGCAATCTCCTCATGATAAACATAAATATAACGGGGGAGAAAAAAGATCTAAGGGCAAATAGACCAATCAAATCAGGAAAAGAAAAAAAAGACAGCATTCCTGATTAGCATTAACTACTCAAATAATCCTCATTTTAAGTAGGTTGAGGAAAAATAATGCACCTAGCTTCAATAAAGTCCCTCAATTGTGCAGGGTCAAAGAAAACATATCTGGTTGTATTCATAACCACTATGCATTTACAAGGATCTCTAACAACACAAGAAGCCCCCAAAGCTAACATCTCTGGTCACAATACAATAAATTTTCTTCTACACTCCTGAGTAGACCTAGCTAAGTCAGGAAAAGCCCAGATCTTCTCCCATTTAAATAGAACTTCAGAGAATATTTTCTCTGTCATGTAAAAACACAAAAGAAACTAGCCAGTAGCTCTATTATGAGATGGCAGAACAGAATTCTAAAGGAACTCAGTTCAATTCAGAGAAGCTTCTTCTGTATTCTGTTCATATTTTTCTTAGTAGATGGGAGAGGCCGACTCCTGGATTTGTAGAGCTTCTTTCATATAAAGGTTAAACATTTCAATAGGAGAGAATATTGGAATTTGAGGAAAATTCAAAATGCATAGATTCACATTCTTTGAAGCGTTCTCCAAGCTTTCTAATTTACGTGACACCACAGTGAATTCTATTACTTGTTTAGCCTGCAATTCTTTAATCTCAGAGACTGATGTCTCCAAATTGAAAATACAACTTTCACACGCAGCCATCCATTGTTCTTGGTTCAAACGTTTAGAGTGAATATCTAATGTTATAGTGACCAGGGATGAAACAGACTTCTCAACTGAGGCCAAGACGCCCAGTAGGCTATCAAGCAACACTTGACTAGGTTTAATCAAAGCAGATCTGACCTTGAGATTGTTAAATGCATCCAGAATCTCCTGTGAACCAGAGACCTTGCCAAATGAGGGGACTTCACCCCCTGCCAAAGCTGGCTAAATGCTTTTGAATATGGACCTCATCAAGTATAACTTCAAAAGGAAAACAAGAAATTCTTTGTGTCAGAGTTAGTGTTAAATTTGCACTAAGTGAAATAATCTATCACAAACATGCAAATACCCAACCCCACAACACTGAGAGAGAATGCAACAGCCCTGGGTGCAGTGCTCACTGAATTTTTATATAATTAACCAGAAGTTCATAGAATTAAACAAAAAAAGCATTGCTTGCAGTCCGTGTTGCACCACCCTCAGTGTGAAATCTATCTTCCTTGCAACAAACTTTGATGCTTCTTTTTTTCCTGATGGAGAGTGTCCAAACCACTCAGCTTCTCATGAAATAAAGTTGTCCTTAAGTAGCTGTTGATTATTAGCTTCATTCCCTGAAACCACTGTAAATGGGACTGTCAACAAAATCCTATGTGCTATTGCTGCATTCAAGAAAGAGCCATTAAAATCAAATAATTTAAAGAACTGGTCTTGAATTTCAGTTCTTGCTTCTTGAGAGATTAATTCAAATCAAAGAGAAAACTAAACGTTTTCATACCCATGCATTTGTTCAAATCATGTGAACAGCGACATGAGAACCTGATCCACGATGACCAGAAATAAGTTGATTTCAAATACTTTTTCA
This sequence comes from Rhinatrema bivittatum, assembly GCF_901001135.1. Classification (NCBI taxonomy): domain Eukaryota; kingdom Metazoa; phylum Chordata; class Amphibia; order Gymnophiona; family Rhinatrematidae; genus Rhinatrema; species Rhinatrema bivittatum. The sequence continues at coordinate 201,379,906 of NC_042621.1, forward strand.
AGTGAATTCTCTGGCTCCTCTTCATAGTCTGGTAAAAAATTGCTTTCTCATTCATTTTGCACTTGTTCTTTTAATTAAGGTTCAAGGTAGATCTATTTTTGTTGTTGAGGTAAATTCAATGTTTCTGCATAAATACAGGAAGATGTTTAATCCTTTGATGTGTTCGATAGTCCCATAAAGCTGCCTGTCTCTGAACTGAAGTGTCTTGCTAACAGGTTTTACAACGAACAGGATGTTATCGCAAATAGAAATTCAAAGTTTTGGATTTCATTGATGACCAAGGACTCTACCTTAGAATTATTAGAAACTTCAAGCAAGAAATTCCTGATATCACTTGTCTGGTAACAATACTTTGCCAGCAGTCAAAAAAGCAAATAGAATGTTAGGAATTATTAGTAAAGCAATGGAGAATAAAACAGCGAATGTAATAATGCCTCTGTATTGCTCCATGGTGAGACCATGCCTTAAATTCTTTGTGCAATTCTGTTTGCCAATCTCAAAAAAGATATAGTTGCATTAGAAAAAGTACAGCGAAGGATGACCAAAATGGTAAAGGGGATGGAATGGCTCCCCCATGAGGAAAGGCTAAAGAGGTTAGGGCTTTTCAACTTGGAGAAGAAATAGCTAACGGGGGATATAATAGAGGTCTATAAAATCATGAGTGGAATAGCATAGATAAATGTAAATCGGTTATTTACGCTTTCAAAATATACAGACTAGGGGACATTCCATGACATTAGTAAGCAGCACGTTCTAAACATTCTTTTTCATTCAAGCACAAGTAAGCTCTGGAATTCATTGCTAGAGGATATGGTTAAGGCAGTTAGTGTAGCTGAGTTTAAAAAATGTTTGGACAAGTTCCTGGAGGAGAAGTCCATAAACTGTTAGTAACCAAATAGACTCAGGGAAGGGAATAGCCACTACTTATCACTGTGTGATAGCAGCATGCGATCTATTTACTGTTAAGGATTTTGCCAGGCACATGTGACTTGGATTAGCCACTGTTGAAACAGGATACTGGACTTGATGGACTCTCTGTCTGACCCAGTTTGCAATTCTTATGCTATTATGATATTCCCACCTACTTTTCTGACAATGGTTTTAGAGTTAGAGAAGGGAACCTTCTTTATACGTATTTTCCATCTGTATTAAAGCTGCAAATATACTGCAAATTGTCTGAACAACCCCCAAAAAGTCATGGCTTTGGAACTACACTTTGCCATATCTCCCAATACCAAATTTAAGCTGTGGCAGCCACAGTGATTGAAAAAGGCTCAGTAGTTAGCTTAGAGAATGCATGCCTATACTCCTCGATTTTTGGCCCTTTATGTTTGCTCCATTATCATATCCCTGTCCTCTATAACTACCAGTATGGAGGCCAAGACTATTCAGCACAGCTATGGGAATATCTGATTGCCTTGTCCACTTTTGTCTTGAAATGGAAGACATTTTTAAAAATTCTCTATTACATTGACTTCTTTGGATGTCATGTCAACATTAACAGAGCATGAGGGTCATTTTCTCTTGGTGATTCAGATCAGGAATGCAGTCCAGAAGAATTCCGCTGCATGACTGGTAGAAGAATGCAAAGCATGCGACCACATCACATCCATCCTGCACAAACTACACTGTTTTTCCAATACCATTCAGATCTAAATTCAAAACTTTAACACAAATGTTCAAAGCTCTAAGAAGAGATGGGCTTATGTACTTGAGTGAAAAGCTATCCTTATACATGCTTTCCAGACTGCTAAAATACTCACTCAGATCCTCAATGTCAATTTCATCATCAAATGAACACTGCCTTCTGGAACTCCCTCATAGAAGAGCTCTGATAGATATAGGACTACGCTGACTTCAAGAAGCAAAATCCTCTGTCAAGCTTTTAATGCCCAACCCAGAACTCAAAGCAGCTAAACTAACTATGGAAACTGAGTGGCATCATCCAATTGCCTTAAAAGTTCTGCTGTAAACTATTTTGCTACAGTGTTACATATTTTGAGTTCGTCACTACCCCTGTTTCCCCGAAAATAAGACCTAGTAGAGGTTTTGCTGAATTGCTAAATATAAGACCTCCCCCGAAAGTAAGACCTAGCAAAGTTTTTATTTGGGAGCATGCCCGTCGCACAGAACACCAGAGCATGCAGCTGTGATTTTTTTACCCTGCAGGATTCACAGTTAGTTGTCATCACAAACCAGCATAACCAGACAACTATTCAGAATATAATAAATGTTCATTTTTTTGTTCAACAATATATGTGAATTCTTCTTCATGGAAAAATAAGACATCCCCTGAAAATAAGGCCTAGTGCATCTTTGGTAGCAAAAATTAATATAAGACACTGTCTTATTTTCGGGGAAACAGGGTAGTATTTCTGCTATGTTGTTGGTAGAGCTTAGGTCAGTGTTGGTTGATCTATCTAAAGTTAGTCCTTTTTATTGCTAAATTGAAATGTGATTTTTGCTGCTATTTCAAATTTGTTATACTTCTTTCTCATTGTGAAGCTACAATTAACCTTTGTTTATATTCTGCTATTCTTTTCTGCCATAAATTTCTTTTTTTTGAATTTCATATTCAAATAAGTGATTAATGAATCCAAGTAGTTATTTGCCTGCTGGTGGGTCCTAATGCTCAGAACAGGAGTAAGTCTGGGTGACTTTTCTTTTGGCTATGCAGCTCACATTATTTTCATATTTATTGATTTTTTTTCGCTCCATTGAAAAGCATTGGGAGCTGGGCTGTGCCACCTTTTTTCATTTTACTCTTTCATATTCTAGTGGAATGGAATAAAAAGAAGTGTCAAGGATAGAGATTGCCCAAGGTCCTATTTCAGAGCCCTTTTGGCTACTTTTTAAAGAGACAGTACCATGAGCACCACAGCAAGTATGGCAGTATTGGTCTGGTAGGACAAACTGGAGTTAGGAAGTAGTCACTTGGCACTGCAATAGATATTATGACTGTCTCTCACAATTAATAGCAATCTGCATAAAAAGAGCAATCTAACTGAGATAGATATGCATTTTAGGCCAGTCAGGCGCTCTAACATTGCACCCTTTTTTTTTTTATGTACATCATCAGGTACACCAAACCTTCCCTGTATCTACCACAATCACAACTTGTCTATTAAGATTAAAGTGATAACTGTTCTGCCCTGTGTTATCTGGCTACTGGCTCCTTCGAGGTGATGGCAGGAGACACTGCTGACATCAGTCAATCCTCTGTCTCCAGATGTGTTGTCTTCTTTCTGGAGGCCATACTTGCCTATAAGTTTGACTATATTCAGGATCTCTGAAAAGAGAAGGAGAAGCAAAAAGGATTTATATGAGACAGCTCAGTTCTCTAATGTAATCAGAGCTATTGATTGCATTGATATAGGTTTGGTTCCTCAAAGGAGCCAGTAAACCCTCTACCAGAACCGTAAACATTACCATAGTTTGAAAATTCAGATGTCTTGTGACCATTGCATAATAGTGATGGATGTAGTGCTAATGTTTCCTAGTTCCTGCCATGATATCAATATATTAAGGCAGAGCTCCCTCTTTGACTAAATGTGTGCTAAGGATCCAAGAAACACAGTCCTATTGGGTGAGTGCTCGATCCACTGTCTTAAGCGGTGCGAATGATGAGTTCATAGTCAAGCCTGGATTTATATATAGGCTTATTAGGCCTATGCCTAGGGCAACAAAAATCTGGGGGTGGAAAATTTCTTCTCCCTTCCCCATGCCATCCTCAAATTCCCTCCTCTCTCAGTGGTTGCCCAAAGTCCACTCTCTGCCCCTCCTCCCTGTGGCTCTCCAGTGCCTGATCCCCATTACTGCAGACCTCTGATGTTCAATCCCTGCTCCACCAACCCTGTGATCATGATGGAAATGGTCACAATGTAAAAAGATGACAGTGAGTGTAAGGACTAAGGCATCTTGTGACTGCTTCTCACAGGGCCTGTGAGCTCAGGGGTCATTAAGCATCTATGGTGGTTTTGTCTCTCTGCTGCTCTGAATATCTCTTTTTCTTGCCAGGCCAAATAAGTATTTGGCTATACAAAAATATGCCAGATAGCAATCAAAATCTGCTCATACGAAAATACATTTTTGTTGAAACACAATATTTGGCTATTTACCAACTGGCGAACTAAATCTGGGCAGGGCTGAATTCACTCTGAAATATGCACATGGCTGCCATGTACACACAAATCATGCAATTCGTTGAGTTTAATTCACTTTTAAAAATAAAATTCTAAGTCTAATATAAATCGTAAGAGTGCTATGGTGATATGAAAGTATACCATCTTCCTGAGAAGAACTGTCGCTCATCAGGTCTGCTCACACACTAGTTAGCTTCTTTGAGGTCCTCAAAAAGATACACTGTTGGAGCAGGGTGATTTGTTTAAAAAAAAAAAAACACTATGAAAAGCCAGGAGCTCCACAGCTGCAGGGGGTATAGGAGTGGAAGGAGGAACTTGCTGCAGCTGTGATCCAGAGGCCTCTGGGTGGAGGTTTTAACCAAGCATAAGAACATAAGAAATTGCCATACTGGGTCAGACCAAGGGTCCATCAAGCCCAGCATCCTGTTTCCAACAGAGGCCAAACCAGGCCACAAGAACTTGGCAATTACCCAAACACTAAGAAGATCCCATGCTACTGATGTAGTTAATAGCAGTGACTATTCCCTAAGTAAACTTGATTAATAGCAGTTAATGGACTTCTCCTCCAAGAACGTATCCAAACCTTTTTTGAATCCAGCTACACCAACTGCACTAACCACATCCTCTGGCAACACATTCCAGAGCTTTATTGTGCATTGAGTGAAAAAGAATTTTCTCCGATTAGACTTAAATGTGCTACTTGCTAACTTCATGGAATGCCCCCTAGTCCTTCTATTATCCGAAAGTGTAAATAACTGCTTCACATCTACTTGTTCAAGACCTCTCAGGATCTTAAAGACCTCTCTCATATCCTCCCTCAGCCGTCTGTTCTCCAAGCTGAACAGCCCTAACCTCTTCAGCCTTTCCTCATAAGGGAGCTGTTCCATCCCCTTTATCATTTTGGTTGCCCTTCTCTGTACCTTTTCCACATTAACTTGCTCCTGCAGGCTTACCAGGCATTGGTTTAACTCTCCCAGGAGCTTATCCTGGGCTTCCAAACATACAGCCAGCTTGGTGGAGCCTATATTGGCCAGAGCTTGATGAGAATTCAGTCATCTCTGGGTTGCCCCGGGAATGAGTGGCCTAAAATCTGGAGAGGCAAAGCCAGGCATCTGACAGTAAAAAAAAAAAAATTTCCAACTATGCCAACCACCTCCCCCTCGGATTGAGCCCCCAGTTGCCGGTAGCCAGCAAGACATGAGAAGTGGGAGTAGCCTCTGATACAAACAAGAAGTGAGAAACCTTGAACAGCTGAAAGCTGGAGCACATTGGGAATATGTAAAGCGATCAAGCAGGAACGCCGAAGGCAGAAACTGGAGACGAAGAAGCCTTCTGGATTCAGGCATTTGCAGATTTCATCACTTCACTTATTGCTTTCTTTTCCAGATCATTAATGACTAAGTTAAACAACAACTGGTCCTAGGACAGATCCCTGGGGCGCGCCACGATTTACCTCTTTCCATTGGGACAAGCAACTTTTTTAATTTCGTTATCAGTCAAAATTTAGTCAGGGAGCAGCAGGAAATATTTAAATCTCAGGTTTTGTCTAGCAAACTCCAGAAGTGGCGGAGTAGCCTAGTAGTTAGAGCATCAGGCTTGAACCAGAGAAGCCAAGGCTGAAATCCTTCTGACATGCTTGTGAGCTTGGGCAAGTCACTTTGGTCTCCATTACCTCGGGTACAAGCTTGGTGCCCCATTTACTAAGCAATGGTATTTTTCCCAGAGTACTGCAGTTTTGTAAGCCCCGCAGGATTTTCCCCAGCAATAAAATATTGTCCTGAAAAACACCATGGCTTTACTCCACCCACAAATTCACATGGTAGGGGCAAAGGAAAACTGCTGGCCAGACCCATTTTGGAAAATGGCCGCCACACAGCCCAGTGCCTAGGGGGATGCTTTGGGCCCCCATTAGACCGTCAGGGCTAATTTGGAAGTCCAGGGGGGTAGGGAAGATGAACTAGGTTGGGGAGTGGGGTGGTAGCCTCCAGAGGAAGGGTTGGGGGGAAGGCCCATGCCCCAGGGGTTTTACAAAAGAAACCTTTTTTTTTTTTTTTTTTTTTACAGTTTTGACTACCTCCTTGGGGGGGTGGGGGTGGGATTAGAGGTCTTTTCCACATTGCGGGAAGTGGTAGTTGGGGCAGATCGCCCCCTTTAAGCCATGACTCTTGGAGCACTGGGAGGTGTATTGGCGTCCCAGTGCTCCCAGGGAAAGTTAGCTACAACTTTCTGCACAAGAGCCTTGAGAGCATAGCAAATTTGTGCGTATATTTATATAAAACAGGATACTTTTAATGGTTTGGTTTGTTTTTTTTTTTGCTGTTTTCCTGTCAAGAAGCTGCCTTTCATTAATAAAGGGAACATTTTTCAAACTGTCCTCACTGGGCAAAGTCCACAGATATTTTTAAGCCTATGCACTTGGTTCCAATTTTCAAAGTGAAAGTACGCATGGAGTTTTGCAGTGAAACTTGCACAGAGACAAAGTATCCGTAGACATTTGCAGCAGTTGTATCTAGGCACAGAATTTTGCAGGAAGTGTGTGCGAGCAAATATTTGAAAATGCAATCTGTGTGTGCGTGCGCTCCCTTCCCAACCTAACCGTGCCCCTGGCATCACCTCCTCTGTATGGCTAAAAGAACCCACATGTAGTGCCATCACGCACGTCCTTTCAGTGGCACTGAGGAAAGGGATTTTTCAGATGTCTGCTTGTTATATTCAATTTCTGGACTCAATTTCTTGTTTGCAAAATTCAAACTAAAAGAAATTGAAGAAAAATAAAAGGTTTATATGTGGGTAAAAGCAGGTTTCTCCATGTAAAACAGTATTTTGAAAATTGTTTCTCCTCCTCTACCACAATTCCTACTTTTGTGGCTAAAAGTCAGTGGACTTGATGACAGCCACAGCGAAAAGGGGCAGAGCTGGTGGCAGGGGAAGGCTAAAAGTTGCCTGCATTACCTTCAGCCCCAGATTTTCGAGGAGTAACTTTGCAAAGATTTTTCCTTTGAAAATGAGCTTGCAAATCCGTGGGCACATAGTACATATACAATTGCAAGCTGTCTGGGACTTAACAATTACTGCCATAACATATGGCAACTTACTGGTACAAAGATTTATTATTTATAATCTCCCATAACCTGAAATACCATTATAGAGTATTTTAAAAAAACAAAATCAGTTCATTTCTGGAGCATGTAGGCAGGGCCCCCAGTTTATTGTGATTCTGCAGCCGCAGTACTAGCTGCAGAATCTGTGCCCTGCCACAGAATCGCGGAAATAGCCCAACCGACCACCTCCTCTACAATCAGCTGTTTCTCCTCTCTGCCAGCACCTGTAGAAATCCACTGCTTTTCTCTTCTGTCAGCACTTGTATAGATCTGCTGCTTCTATCCTTTACTGGCACCTGCCAGAGTTGCCACCTCTCCTCTCTAGAGGGCTGCCCACTTCTCTGTGCTAGGTCACATAGCCCTATCATCTTCCCTCATTTTGAATCTGGCTTGGCTGCACCATTGTCTGCTTTTTAAAGGCAATTTTGTCTTTATTTCCTTGGGGAATTGAGGCCTTTACCATCATATAGCCTCAGAAATGCTCCAGTCGTGGCCAAGAGAATGGGAAGGTAGTATACATTTATTTATTTATTTATTTATTTATTGGTTTTATATACTGACATTAGTGGGGGACATCATGCCGGTTTACATAATAACTGAGAGCAGGTGGAAATTACAATAAACAGGAAGGGGGACGGGGAGAGAGCAGGCAAAGGAGGCCGAGAGGGCCGAAAAAGTGCCAAACGATGTATATATAGTATATAATACATGATAAACATGTGTAACAAAATGAAACAGAGTTAAACAAGGTAAACAAATATTTAAACTATGTGTTTAAATATATAATGTATGTGTCCTAAAGGTCCTCGAGTGCTTACCCTTAGGTTCGGTACTATGCTGTATCTATATCTAGATATATAGGTACCTTTATAATAATAGCACTGAATCAGTTAAAGAATTGTCATTCCTTCTTGCTAAAACTAAAAAAAAAAATAAAAATAGTAATCCAAGCCAGCAGGGTTCAGGCCAGCTTCATACCTTCTGTACATTCGTTCTGCAGATGGTCCTTGTGCTTTGCAGAGGGAAATGTCTGTACAATTTTTCCACTCTTCCCTCACCCCTACCAACTGAAGCAAAACAAAACAGTTTATGAAAATTAAAACTATTTGGGTGCATGTATTATATGATAAAGATTACACATAACATAATAATCTTGTTTATCCAATCCAAATGTTGCATTTCCCTTTGTTGATTTAAATCTTGATTTGATAGATGAGCGTTAAGATTGCTATTTTCAATTACTGTCTGAAATTGTGCGGGTAACCTAGGTATTCCCCATCAGTTCCACTACTGGAAACTGGTTCAAAATGATCAGGATAAAAGTAATAATCCTCAATGATCTGGGGCTTTATTCTTTAATCTTTTCTCCAGATTGCCTCATTTGAACTTTGCTGCTACTTTGAATTTTTTCTGGAAATATCGTGTTGTTATCCAAACTAAGGTGGTACCTTCATTTAGCTGATTGGAAAACCATGCTACAGACAGTGTCACAGCAAGGGTTCAGGCAGAGAAATTACTTCAGCATATTAGTTAGTGAAAATTAAAGTATTATATTTTTTGAAGCAAAAAAATAATCAGCATTAAATTTAATAGAAATAAAATACTCTTCTTTTAAATTGCCTTGTGAGAAAAAAAATGATTGAATAAATTGGTGTTTTGCATAACACAGCATATAAAATGTAACATCCCATATGCTTGTTTTGACACAACATGTTTTGCATGAATAGGTCTCTGCTTGCTCACATTTACCGAAAGTCATATTTTACATTTTTTATGTTCTGACAAATGCTCTTTAAACTCATCTCATCTAACATTTTGCTTTTGGTTTGATCAACAAGAATATTGCATGAAAAAAGTGACATTTTATGTTTAAAAATGTTTAAGAAAATTCTTGGTTCTTATTGGCTTTGTGAATGCGCAGCGTACTTGGGTTGTGCATGGGAGATAGCGTGGAACTTATGCCAGTTGCTTCACAGTTTTCCATTAAGTGCCTGACAACTACTAGTAGTTTGGATTCTGCATGAAATAGTTTTGAATGGTTTCTTTAAAAAAAAAATAGTAATTTAATATTTGTCCATGCAGCTTATCATGTTGTCTATTGATACAGTATATAGTAAACTGGAGAACAAACAAGATAAATTATTAAAACAGTAAATTTTTATAATTATAGTAGCATAAAAGACGTATTTCTGCAGGCAGAATGGAGTAGCCAGTAATATACCAAAACCACCACATCAGAAAGTCAATAGGAAGTAAGAATAGATCTTTTATTTTTGTTTTTTTCTTAAAAACATTGTGGCGTCTTTGTCTGTTTTCTCTGTTTTCCATTGTTGAGGAACTTAACTGCTGTGTGTGTTTGTCATTTCATGTTTTATTTTTGCCCCATTCATGACCGAGTGAATCATCATTTATTTTTCCTTCATCATTCTCTTCATCCATTTCATTTGAATTATTACAAAAAATTGTACTTGCATTTATAATATTGCAAACTTTACTGACCAATTTTTTCCTCTGGTCTCTCTATTTTTTCAATCATTTTTGTTGATTTTTACATTTAATTTTGCTTTAAATATCAAAGAACCCATTGAGCGGAGTGCGGGAGCAACACGATCCTTACCTGCTGCATATTCATACAAGCCAGTCTTTCCAACAAGACCATACCAGTCATGGACAACTGCTCCAATTACAGTGCCTGGACACAGCAAATCGGGCTTTACTTCCTTATCAAGTTCATCTTCTAATACTCCAACAGCATCCCCATTAAAATCTATTTGGTCTGCTTCGTCTGCTTCACCAATCAAATCCACACTAGGAGCTTCTACAACATCGTCAGTTAAATCAGTCAGTGATGTAATATCTCCAATTAGATCATTTCGGACAATTTCTTCACCAATAAAAACTGTTGTGTCACAATCTACATATACTATCCAAGGTTCCTCTGGTTCACCAATCAGAGCTCCCACAATAACTGAAGCTGCCACTTTAAAGGGACTCGGATCTGCTTCAACATTTCCTTCTAGAACATCTCCCGTGACTACTGCGGGATCTTTGTTGGAAAGGTCATCTATTACCATGACACCTCCAGCATCTCCAAAATCAAATATCAATATGTATTCTTCAAGCTTGCCATTTAAATCTATCATCACATCAGCAGGACCACATTTGTCTTCACCATTAAAGTCAGTTGCATCTCCTGCTAAGTCCACAGTTGATGCTGTGACATCGTCAAAAGTCCTAATGACATCTTCTCTGTCTTCTGTGAAAACAGGGACTGGACAACCAGAAGTAACCTTGGTTAATGGGTCTGCTTCACCTCTGAAATATCCTTTGTCTGCAAATTTATTGTCAGGCTCGACAACCAGTTTGCAAAGCAAAATCTCTGCTGCTACAAAATCTGAAAGCTGTACTGTTCGTGCAGTCACTGATGCAGCTGAGAAAGTTTGTCCTACTACTGTTAGTACCACAGTGCCATATTCCCCATTCAGGTCATTTGCGTCCTCAGCACCTTCAGCTTTTCAGTCAATAAGAACTCCTACTACAGGCACACTTTACACATCCCTTAGGTCGTCAGTATCTGCAACTACCTCATCAGTAACATCATCAACAATAACAGTACCAGTATACTCTGTAGTCAATGTTTTGTCAGAACCAGCATTAAAGAAACTCCCAGAATCTACTTCACTTACAAAATCAGCAGCTGCATTGTTGTCACCTATTAAAACATTGACTACAGAGACACGCATTCAGCCACCTTTTAGCCGAACTTCATCTCCAATAAAATCTTCCTTGTTTCTTGCACCCTCTGCTCTTAAGTTATCCACACCATCTTCCTTATCTTCCAGTCAGGAGATATTGAAAGATGTTGCAGACATGAAAGAAGACTTAATAAGGATGACTGCAATATTACAGACTGATACAACAGAGGACAAGCCATTTCAGTCCCAACCAACAAAGGAAGTTAGAATTGATGATGAGGAGCCTTTTAAAATTGTTGAGAAGGTGAAAGAGGACTTAGTAAAAGTTAGTGAGATATTAAAGAAAGATGTATTTTTAGCAAATAAAGAAATGGCAAACACATCAACAAGTGATAAAGGGCACTCACCTGAAGATGAATGGGTAGAATTCAGCAGTGAAGAAATTGAGGAAGCAAGACAGTATGCTAATACATGTCACCCTATATCTGCACCAGATAAAGTGCAAATAAAAGCTAGAACTATGTCAGAAAAGGATTATAACTTAGCAAAAGTCATTGATTATTTGACAAATGACATTGGTAGTAATTCATTTTCCACCCTGAAGTACAAGTATGAGGATGGAAAGAAAGAAGGTGAAGAGAGGCAAAAAAGGATTTTGAAACCAGCAATTGCTTTACAAGAAAATAAACTGAAAATGCCTCCAGCCTCTATGAGGTCATCTGCTTCTGAAAAGGAATTATGTAAAATTGCAGATTCTATCTTAGGGACAGATATTATTTTAGAATCTCCTGATGATTTTTCTCAGCATGACCAAGATAAGAGTCCTTTGTCTGACAGTGGTTTTGAAACAAGAAGTGAAAAGACCCCTTCAGCCCCACAAAGTGCAGAAAGCACAGGCCCTAAACCACTCTTTCATGATGTACCCATTCCTCCTGTGATTACAGAAACAAGAACAGAAGTAGTTCGTGTGATACGCAGCTATGAACATTCATCAGAAGAAATTCCAGAATCGCAGACTGAGGAACCTGTGTTATTGAGGCCTACACCTGCAGTTAATGAGTTGGAGCAAAAGCCTACTGGCTCTATTAAGGAAAAAGTTAGAACATTCCAAATGAAAGCCAGTAGTGAAGATGACGACCACAAATGTGCTTTGGGAAAAGGTGTACGTGTCAAAGAAGAAACACACATTACCACTACCACTAGAATGGTTTATCATAAACCTCCACCTAGTGAAAATACATCAGAACGAATTGAAGAAACAATGTCTGTTCATGACATAATGAAAGCTTTTCAATCAGGACGCGATCCTTCAAAAGAGTTGGCAGGTCTGTTTGAGCACAAATCTTCAGTAGCCTCAGATGTTCCAAAGTGTGTTGAAGTTTCTCCACAACATGCAGAGAGAGACACCAAATTGAAACCCAAATTGGAGCGTATTATAGAGGTCCATATAGAAAAAGGTAACCAAGTTGAGCCTACTGAAGTCATTATTAAAGAAACCAAAAAGCATCCAGAAAAGGAAATGTATGTTTATCAGAGAGACTTAAATCAGGGAGATACTAACATTAAAGATGTTCTGCCAATGAAACATGACACTTTTCTTTGTTCAGAAGAACAAGGTCAGCCAGAAGAAGAAGAACTCACAGCTGAAGAATCACTGCCCTCTTACCTAGAATCTTCAAGAGTAAACACACCAGTGTCTCAGGAAGAAGATAGCCGTCCTAGTTCAGCTCAACTTATATCTGATGACTCTTATAAAACATTGAAGCTCTTAAGTCAACACTCAATAGAGTATCATGACGATGAGCTCTCAGAACTAAGAGGGGAGTCCTATAGGTTTGCTGAAAAAATGCTTCTTTCTGAAAAATTAGATGTGTCTCATTCTGATACAGAGGAATCAGTTACTGACCATACTCTCCCCCTTAGTTCAGAGTTGCAGGGCTCTGATAAACCATTCAGAGAAAAAGTAATTACTGGCCCCAAAAGAGAAATTCTCTCCAAAATCTATAAAGATGTTTCTGAAAATGGTATAGGTAAACTACCTAAAGATGAGCATTATGATAAAGTAACAGTTTTACACTATACTGGAGATGTTAGTATTCCAAAACATGCAATGTGGATGCGCTTTACTGAGGACAGATTAGACAGAGGTAGAGAAAAGTTAATATATGAAGACAGGGTGGACAGGACTGTTAAAGAGGCAGAAGAAAAGTTGACTGAAGTATCACAATTTTTTCGTGACAAAACAGAAAAGCTGAATGATGAACTACAATCGCCAGAGAAAAAGCCTCATCATAAAAATGGCAAAGAAATGCGTTCAGGTCATAATTCTGCAAGCAGTAGTCCTGAAAAGATATTGTTAACATCAAGTGATGACTGGACTAAAACACGACAGTTTGACCAAGATGGGAAAAGTTTTCATATAGCAGATGAAAGGAAAGCTTCTAGTTTACCTAGCAGCCCAGAAAGGAGAATACTTGCACAACAGACTGAAGACTATAAAAATATTATAGAACACAAAGGAAATGGCCAACAGAGTAAAGCACCTGAAGGTTCACAATATGGATTTCAGCTAAAACAGTCAAAACTGAATTCAATTAGATTAAAATTTGAGCAAAGTATAAGTCCCAAAGGTAAAGATATTCCTCAAGAAGATAAGAAGCAAGCAAGTCCCTCTAAAATCCCCGTTAAGAAATTGCAGGAAAGCAAACTACCTGTTTTGCAGTTTTACACAAAAGAAAAGCAACAACCCAGTGTAAATGCACTTTCACCAAAAGAAATTGCTTCAGTGAAAAATAAAGATGATATTGCTTTATGTAAAGAAACTGCTGCAGAAACCAGGTGTGCTTCAGATATATGGAATCGCAGAACTGAAAAATCAAGCAAAACTGCACAAGATATATTCTCTGAGCAGCAACAGCAGGCCAGAGACTTGGTGTATAGTGTCTGTTCAGAATCTGGGACAGAAAGAGCCTGGGACAAAAAAATGTATAGGACATGGGAAAATTCTGCAGCTTCTAATCAAAAACCATATAAAGAAAAACGTACCCATGTTCTCGTTCAAGATGCTGTTAAAGAAACTAATGGCTCTCATCCTGACAATAATGAAGTAAAAAAGAGGAACATTTTTCCTGTGACACAGAAAGAGCCTACATTGTCAACAAATGGGGCCCAGTCAAAGGAAAGTAAGGAAGTTTATGTTCAGTCTCCATCAAAGAAGGTTTTGTACACAGAACTGGCTGGGAAAGAAGTGAAACACACCAATGAAGTGTTGGATATGACTACAAAGAAAAAGGAAGGCTTGAATGTTTCGCACATCCCGATCAGAGTTACTGAAGAAAGAAGGACAATGCACGTCTCTGCTGGCCATTTTGATATATCAAAAGAATCGAAACTTGAACTATTGTCACCCAAAGATTCTGCATTCAGTTTAAATAAACAGAAAGTCAATCAACAGCAGTCCACCTCTGTGGAAGATGGACAAAATAAACAATTGGAAAACAATAAAATGACCAAACACCAAGGTTATATGGGGTTAAGTCCTTGTTATGATGAGACAGAAACATCCCCTACTAAATCTCCTGACTCCCTAGAGTTTAGTCCAGTAAAAGAATCCCCCTCAAGTGAGTTATTTGATCCTACACCTGTTGATTATTTAGAAAAAGTTGCTCTGTTAGCAAAGACAGAGAAGGATAAGGAGATAAAAACCTTACCAGTTTATATCAGTATTGTGCAAGTAGGAAAGCAGCATGAGAGAGAGGTGCAACAGGGAAATGTTAAAAGAGTTCTAAGTCAGGAAATTAGGACAGTGCAAGAAACAAGAGGAACAGTTTATACAGTTAAACCACAAAAACAACCTCCATCTCCCCAAGGTAGTCCAGAAGATGACACACTAGAGCAAGTTTCATTTATAGACAGTTCTGGTAAAAGCCCTTTAACACCAGAAACACCTAGTTCAGAAGAAGTGAGCTATGAGTTTACATCCAAAACACCTGACTCACTAATAGCTTACATACCAGGCAAACCAAGTCCCATACCTGAAGTGTCTGAGGAATCAGAGGATGAGGAACAGATTAAGTCACCTTCTGTAAAACATACAAGTGCAGAAGCCACAAAAACAGATAGCAAATTGCATAACAATGTTAACAAAGACTCTAATAAAAGAATAAAAGATAATAGAGTTGCCTATATTGAATTTCCTCCTCCACCACCATTGGATGTAGAGCAAGCTATCTCAACCAAGCAATACCACTCTTCTACTGATAGAGAGATGGAAATGATAGAAGTAAATCTTCAGGATGAGCAAGACAAGTATCTTTCAGCTGAACCAGTCATACGAGTACAACCACCATCTCCCATCCCTTCCGGAGCAGATATCAGTGATTCCAGTGACGATGAATCAATCTTTCAACCTGTTCCTTTAAAAAAGTATACATTTAAGCTGAAAGAAGATGAAGGTGATCAGAAGAAAGCTTCAAAATCTAAAACTTCAGGGAAGAATGGTAACCAAAAAGAAATGGGAGATCTAGATTCTGGAAAGGCTAATGAATTTGATATTGGATTTGATTCACCACAGAATGAGACAGTACAAAATGGGAACAATGACCAGTCTGTTACTGAGTGTTCTATAGCAACCACTGCAGAATTTTCACATGATACAGATGCAACAGAAATTGATTCTCTAGATGGTTATGATTTGCAAGATGAAGATGATGGTTTAACCGAGAATGATTCTAAGCTTCCAAGTCCAGCAGTAGAAACTAAAAAAGATTTGTGGACTACAGAAGGTATTTTAAAGCCCAGTGATCGAAGTTTTAGTCAAAGTAAACTTGAAGTTATTGAAGAGGAAGGAAAGGTAGGAATTGAAGAATACAAGCCATGTAAAAAAGTCTTAGATTCTGACAAGAAAACCGATCAAGCTGATAAGAAGTCGGGTGCACAATTTTTCACTTTGGAAGGAAGACACCCAGATAGAACTGTATTTCCTGATACATACTTCAGTTACAAAGTAGATGATGAATTTGCAACCCCTTTTAAAACAGTAGCTACCAAAAGTCTAGACTTTGACCCTTGGTCTAGTAAACCAGGGGAGGATGAAGTGTTTGAGGCAAAATCAAAAGATGATGAACCTAAGCCCTTTGGCTTGCTTGTAGAAGACAGATCCCAAGCAACAACACCAGATACAACTCCAGCCAGAACCCCAACAGATGAAAGCACTCCAACTAGTGAGCCCAATCCCTTCCCATTTCATGAAGGGAAGATGTTTGAGATGACTCGCAGTGGTGCAATTGACATGAGCAAGAGGGATTTTGTTGAAGAAAGACTCCAATTTTTCCAGATTGGTGAGCATACTTCTGAAGGGAAGTCAGGGGACACTGGGGAAAGGGATCAAAATACAGTCACTACCATCACACAACCACAGTCAGGGGACAGCACTGTAGAAACAAAATTAGAAAGACAAATAGAGGCAATACCAATTGAACATAAACCTACCTTCCAGGCAAGTGGAGAATGTCTGGAAGCAACATGTAGTAGTAATTCACTGGAGAAATCATCAGCAACTATTAACACTTCTAAAGTTGATCCAAAATTACGCACACCTATAAAAATGGGAATTTCTGCTTCCACCATGACTATGAAGAAGGATGGCCTTGGTGAAGTGCCAGATAAGCTAGAAACTGTGATAGCAGGGTGTCCAAGTTTAGAAAATGAAAATGTAGTGGGGTTTGGAAGTTCAGCAAATATCCAGAAAATTGTTAGAAAGACAGAAACAGATAATTTTAATAATAACAACAATTTGGATTGTTCAGTTTTTAATGTAAGTAACACCAGTAGTGAAGTGCCTAGATCATATTCTGAAAACAAGCATCCCATACAAAAAACAAGTCAAGTCAAATGCAGTTCAGACAAATGTATAGGGACCCCTCAAGGATGCTGTGCAAGAGATAGGCAAAAACAGCATGGCGATCAGCAAAAGTCAACAGATCATGTAAGGATTAAATCAAAGTCAAAACTACCAGTAAAATCCTCCTCAATGAAAGGGATTCTTCCTCAGAATAGTATTGCAAATAATGCAATGAGTAAAATGAAACCGATTAGTAAAAACAATAGAACAAATAAAATTGATCCTTCTCCCAGTCTAGACGTAAAGTCTAAGATTCCGGTGAAAAACATTAATAGAGGTAACCTGGCCATACCTAGAAAAACAACAGTACCAAGGCAGCAAGGGCATTTAGAGAAAGGAGAATCAGAGAAAGGAAAGGTGAAACAGGTCCCTTCCAAATTACCAGTAAAGGTAAGATCTTCCTCTGTTACCACTGCAACAGTTAAAGTAAGGAAAAATCAGTTTAGTGAGGTGTGTAAACATTCTATTGAATATTTTAAGGGAATTAGTGGTGAGACATTAAAACTTGTGGATCGTCTGTCTGATGAAGAGAAAAAGATGCAGTCAGAGATGTCCGATGATGAAGACAGTACGTCAAGGAACACGTCATTATCTGAAGCCACTCAAGTTTTCCAGCTTTCCGTTACAACGAGGTCTGCTAGAGATATGAGAACAGAGGCAGCATCTTTAAAATCAAAGATTGAAAAGGCCGACAGTGAGAGAAGGAGCAGTAGGAGGACTGGTGAGAATGAAGGCAGTCAGGTTTCTGGAGCTCTCAAGGCTCATGTTGTGGAGATCAAGCCTAGTTTGTAAAACTTTCAACTTGTTGACCTTAGTGCATGAACTGTTGTGATTGTTTGTGGAAGTGACTTACTGTAGTTACCATTTTGTCATCGTTTGTCTGTGCTGTCTTATAGTCTTTGTTCTTTCTTTAAGCAAATGCTACACCATAGAGAACTAGTGAAGCACGCTGAAGAGATTGATGTAAAGGGAACTGGAGCATTTTCTTAAAAATGTGACAATTTGACTTTGTTAAACCAGAAAATAACTATGATCTCTTCAAGGTGTTTTCACCACTAATTTACCTCAGTGTTGTAAAACAGATAGGGTATCAGCATGTATAGCTACATAAATAGCTTAATATTTGGCCTTACACAAATGGAAATTCAAGCTGTGCTACAGACATTTTTGTAAGTCATTAGGATACACGTTCATGTTTAAAACAATCTGAGCACTAGCAGCAATCTATATTCTAGTTAGCCAAATGTTTTCTGTTTTTATAAACTTCAAAACAATTTTAATCAATAATTATACATCACAGGTCCACAGAGTCCATGTGAGCGAACAGATATCAGGATGGCAATTGTAGCAGATCATTTGGGACTTAGCTGGACAGGTAAGTGGTTCTTTTTATAATTAAATATAATAGTGATCTTTCTGCTGTATTTATTTTTTTAACAATAGCCTTTGATTTTGGCCCAGCAATATCCTTCTGCTCCTTTGGTCTTCCAGCTCTGCTAGAACTGACCTCTGCTAGGGTTATTGTATTATGAGTCTTCATTTGCAACTGCTAAGAATTATTTTTTCACCATTTATAACCCCTTTCTATGTGGCCTAGCCATAGAAGAAACAGAGAAACATGATGGCAGGAAAAAAATGTATGGCCCATCCAGACTGCCCATGATAGTAGAAGTCCTGGGCCAGGGTCTATAGACCAGTACATATGCACTCCAAGTCTGGTCAGTAAGTTCAGTGACATTCTCAGCTCCTGATGTCCAAGGAACAGAAGCTCGGCATATGAACTGAACCTTCATTTCCCACATGACTATGCACAGCACTATACCTGAGACATCAGTCTGGCCTTAATAGTTACTGTTTAGGTTCGGTCAAATGATATAGTACGTGCAACAGCTCATGACTTGGTGTATGGTAAGAGAAATTACATTACACAATTCAAGTAAAGGAAAAGTGCAATAAGATTTATCTATACACATTAGAAAGAATTTTAGATTTGTGTAATAAAAGGTTGCTTACCTTCCTCCAACTTCCAACTGTCAGAAGCTACCCCACTCCCACTCACTGCCATTTCTAACAGAGGAAGTGTGAAAAGCTGATACCACATAAACTGACCCCATATGGACCAAGTGGTGTTGTCTTAGGCCCCAATCACTGATAGTCAGGGCCACAGACCACAGCTCCCTTCAGAACTTAGAACACATGTTGCTCCCATAATTGTGCAATGGCTTGAAGGCTTTCAGCAGCACTTCCAGCCCTTGCTGACCCAAATGTGAAGGTGCCAGATCTGAGACTTGAATTCAGAACTTAGTAGGGTAGTGCATAACGCAGTCAGGCTGACCCATACACTATTTTTATATTCAAGAGTGCAGGGGACATGCACAGAGGATCTCTGAAGGAGTAGTAGGGTTTGTAGAACTAAGCAGTTGTGTGGATGGGCAGACTAATTAGGCTGTATGATCTTTTTCTACCGTTGTGTTTCTATATTTTAAAAAAAAGTTTTATGTTTAAAATACACCTCCCATGCATAAGCATGCGGCTAATCTTAAGAGATTGCTCGAGAAAACCTATTTCACGTATCTTTCCTAAGACTTTGCCGGCTTTCTGCGCATATGTAGGCAGATATTAAAACATGCCAGCGTGAGGGACAACCCAGATTTTCCAGTTAGACTACCAGTTTGCCCAGTAGATAATGAGGTTTTTAAGATCCTTATAGTTCTTCATCTTGTACGCCCCCCAGTAGACCCAGATCCCGCACCCTGTCCTGTAAGCCCTAAAACTTGGGATCTACAGACTTTCTCCTCATCTGGAGAAGCAGTAAAGTTATGTGGATAATAAGCCAACATGTGCCGTGATCTCCGTTTTTAAAATACAGAGTTATGTGCACAACTGTTGACCCCTCCCCGGAATGCCCATGCTCTGCCTATGCTCCGCCCCATTTCCCCCCTCTTATTTTTTATGCGTGCACGGGCATATACGCATGTACTTCGCGGCTTTTTAAAATCCGTGTTGCTCAAATGCGGCTCACATACGTGCGTATGTGGGCATTTTTGTGCAAGCAATGCTTTTAAAATTGACCTCACAGTCAAGTAGTGTAATTTAGTTAAGGATTGTTTATTTTCAGATGATTTATAAAATAATCTATAACCATAATGATGTAATTCTGCTAGTTTCATAACCATTTACCTTTCTGTTGCTTTACAGAATTGGCAAGAGAATTAAATTTTTCTGTGGATGAAATCAACCAAATTCGTGTAGAAAACCCAAACTCTCTAACTGCCCAAAGCTTTATGATGTTGAAAAAATGGGTATGCAGAGATGGAAAAAATGCTACTAGTAAGTTAAAGAATACATTATAATTTGACTTGTTTCAGAACAAAATTTTGGGTGACATTTGGGGCTCATGTATTGAAAACCTTTTTGTAGACCATAAAAACATGAACAAAATGAATGCAAAAGTTTCTATGTTAATAGCTAAAAGATGAATATTACAAACTCCTTTGATGGCTGGAGTGGGCAATCATATCCCTGGGGATAAAAACAAAATAAAAATCATTAATGATTTTTAGGAGCCGATCCACATCCCAGGTAAGCAGGGGGGGGGAGGCCTCATCAGTGGAGGTGTTCTGCCTCCACAGAGAGGTGCAAAGTCTGGTAGGAGTACCAGTGAGCTCAATTTAAACTGGGAATGGTTCTCCCACCAACCTTTTCTTTTGGCGGTTTCAAGGTGGAAGCTTGCATCCATTGCTTCTTCCTTCAACACCCCTGTACACTTACCCCTCTTTGCAGCCTACCTTTTTATCTCGGGTAAATGCGGATGATTGGGCCTGCCTGACTGGGGAGGGAGATCAGCTCCAGCTTTGGCTTATCGATACGGCTTACTGGGGCACGGGGGAGCCTTTTGGCCCAGCGGTTTTGGGTCTTGGGGCTGGTGTTTCTCTGGCCTTCTGGGTTCTGTGTGGTGGTCCACACTCCACCATCCCCCTGGATTGCAGCAGATTCAAAATGTCTTTGAGAAGCTGTCTTCCCCTCACCCCTCCCCATTATGACTGCTCGGCCTGCAGGCACCAGATGCCGGGCACTGGATTGGGTGTTCCCCCACCTGATATTTTCTGTGGCAGTGTGTAGGACTGGTGCGGCAGTGTCAGGTTCGTGGCATGGATGGTGGGAGATCTTTGCCTGGCAGTGCTTGGTGCATTGTGGGGCCTTCCAGGGCACGGTGGCACAGCCTCATCTTTTCCTTTTGCTCTCTCTCCGACCACTGCGGGGCAGACCTAGGAGATGGAGCATGCTGTGGTCCCCTGCATGCTGGAGACCATGGGTGTCGGCAGCATCTGTGTCCTTGCTTCTCTTCCTGCTTGTGCCTTTCCTCTTCTTCTTCCTGGTCACTTGGGCATATGACCACAGCCCAGGGGAATTAGGTTGGAGACAGTTGGAATCAGTGGCTGGAACAGGAAGGGGAGGTGCATGCTATGCAAAGGCATTTTTCACAGGGAGTTGTTGCTGTGGGATGCAGTACAAAAAAAAAGAGTCATCTTTGTGGCCCACATGTTGGGAGGGCAGAGGACCATCGTTCAGTTACCCTGGCATTCCATGCTCCGACCTCACTTAAGTAGGCCTCCGGCATGGTATGCTTCCCTGCTGTCCATGCTAGCTGTCTCCCACAGGACTGCATTCCTGCTGCCTGCATGGCTGCTTCGGCTGCACATATAGCGGCCCACTATTGGGGAGGGGGGTGGCTGGAGAGTTGCATTGGCGTGTCACAGCCTGTCCCCCAACCTTTTAAAAGACCAGGATAGTTTTTGCCGGAGATCAATCGGAGATGAATGTAGGAATGTCTTTTGCTGTGAGGCCTTTCTGTTGCAAATGCAGAGGGATGTTTGAGCGTGAGCCTGTGTACCGTGGCGCGACCTGCATGACACCCAGGGCTGGCTGTGGTCCAAACTGCTGGAAGGCGAACGCATCCAGGCCAAGCTTACAGGAACGGGAATACCCTTGTCTTGGAACTAGGAACACACTTGGCTTGGAAAAGGAACACTTGGATATCCAATACACACCAAGAAGGGAGACCCAGCAATGTAATGCAGTCTCTGGGGTAGCCCTCCGGCCACTTGAAAGCCCTTTCAGACTGCCACTTGGAAGCGGTTTGAGCATGAAGACAGACAGAGGCTGAGGACTCAAAACAAGACATGATGAAGGCTTGAACATGAATGGGAAGACTTGGAACAAGGCGAAGACTCAAGACTTGGAACTAGATGAAGGCACTGAAGACTTGGAACTGGACAAAGGCACTGGACCCTTGGAACTAGAGAAAGGCACTGAGGAGGTCCAGCACCATTGCATTCCCAACATAACCCATGGCTGCTCGCGGACCATGACAATAGCGGTGCAGGCACAGGACTCGGGAACAATGCAAAAGCTGGAACAAAAACTTCAAAGACCAGGACAGGATTCAGGAACTCGGAAATTAGATTCAGGAACTCGGAAATTAGATTCAGGAACTCGGAACTTAGATTCAGGAACTCGGAACTTAGATTCAGGAACTCAAGCTTCAGATTTAGGAACTTAGGACTCAGACTCAGGAATGAGAGATGGACTTCTGAAGACTTGAAACAGCAAATAAAGATTCTGAAGACTCTGGACAGGATGAGGACTTGGAACCGGGAAAAAGACAAAGACTTGGATTCAAGAATAAAGTGAAGACATGGATTCAGAGACAAAATGAAGAGATCAGGACATCACAGGAACCAGGAGACCAGGAACATGAAATAGGCAACATGGAGGACCTTGAAAGTGCTAGCAGACCTTTGTGAAGGCATCGAGGAACTGACTTGAAGGGCCCTTTTATAGGGCTACATGAAGGATGCTATCAGAAGGGGCCACAGGGCTTTCCCGCCATGGTCCCTTTCAATACTAAGCAGAGGAGTGCGCGTCTAAGAGAACACCAGGGCAGGAGCAAAGTGGAATTGGGTGGCCCTCAGGCTGCAAACAACTGGAAAGAGCGACGGCATGGCTGCAGTTTGAGGTGTCCCTGAGCCGTAAAGAAGTTGGGAGCAGTGGCTGCTCACAGCCACACAGAAGACAGGTGGCAGCAGCTCTCAGCTGTGTCAGGCGGGGTCCGGAGTCGGCAGCATTTTGCAGACCACGCAGAAGCAGGAGCCGTGACAGTGGTGCTAGGAGTGGCCAAATATATCTGATCATCTGCAGATGGCAAAATAGGTGAATGAGGCAATAGCGTAAGTCAAAAGATGCTTGGCTGCATAGAGAGAAGAATGGTCAACAGAAATGGGGAGGTGATGTACCCCTGTAATAATTCTCTGGTGAGACCTAATTTGGAATACACTTTCAGAGTATATAAACTGGCAGCAGTCGGTAAAGAGGATGGCTACAAAAATGGCAGTGATAACTGACAGTTTTGGAGTGGCACATGTGTGCCTGAATGGATATTGCAGTCTTTTGAGGCACGATTTTCTCTGGGAGCTTTTACTATGGCAGCCATCTTCAGCTGAAGATCTGCAGTGGCCAATTTCAAGAAAGATTGGTGCATCATGGAGAGTCACTATTGACCGAGGCTCAGATGTAGGCCAGCAGCCAGGCTTGGACTTCAGTACCTCATTCCATCAAGAGTCACCAGCGGTGGTTCCAAAACATGTTGGAGAGCATGTGTAATCATTAATTGCCTCTTATCGTAACTACAGCACAAGCCCTGTGGCAATTATTTATTTATTTTTATTTATTTAACAATTTTATATACTGACCTTCATAGTAGATTACCATATCGGATCGGTTTACAGTTTAACAGAGGGAAAAAACTAGAGTAACAAATTCACGTAAACGAAAGATAACCATGGTCTGCATGCAGGTCACAGATAGGTAGGCCCAATTGTGTGCAACACAGCAGTGTGCACAGCATCTCCTCATCTTCCCCCTCTTGAGTCCTTTTAGCCTCTGTCTCATACCCAGGCTGAGAGAGACCGGGACAATGTACAGTGAGCCTGAGATGTGACCCACTTTGAGCCATGATCTCTAGCAGCCATATGCAGCAGCCAAGGTAACTAACTGAGTCAGTCACCTGCATCACTGTGACTTCCTCCCTTTCTCCTGCATTTATATACAGAGGGAGATGGTCTGTCATGGTGAGTTAATGTATGCTCTCCAGGAATCTTCAATTCTTCAGAGGCTTTCTTTGGCCATTGGAGTTCTCTCCATGTTAGCACTGCCTGCTCCGTGGAATCTGGCGTGCATTGGGCTTGAAGAAATTGGCAAACCCTGCACTAGGGGTCAGAGTGTAACACAGTATTGTTTTCTCTGGGGTCAATGTTCGAAACAGTTTTCCGTGTGCCTATGGTCAGGCTTAAGCAAAGGGACCCAAATTTGAAAAGGGTAGAAATAATTTGCTATTCTGTGGTTCTTGGTTACATGTCTTCCTGCTGGATCCTTTTCTCCCATCATACCGTCTTCCAATTGTGGCTTCCATGACCTTGCAGTTGTTGCTTGCTGCACACCCTGTGGGCTTATCCTATGACAGCATTTTAATTGACCCAGTACAGAAACACATGAAAGTAGGCAACCTTCTGGAAGAGGCTGTATGCACAAGGATAATAGTGTTAAGTAAAAACAATGCCCCAGTTAACATATTTTTACTTCCTAAAAGCAATTACTTACTGTAGCTTTGCCTCTACTGATACCATGATGTGCCTGACATGGATGATTATCTATTTGCTTTTTTTGAATGTTCCTCTTTAGTGCCATACATTCTAACTCTCCAGTCTTATTTTCAGATTTCTGGCATTGGCATGCAGTCATTTTAAGTTAATTTATTTGTATTTCTCTTTTTACATGCATCCACTGCCTCCTTATTATCAGATGATACAGGCAGATGGGTGTCATTCTATCTGCATGCTTGGTATTTAAGCTATGGCAGTCAATTTTATCTGCAGGCTCTGTATTTAAATACTCCACATCCCTCTGCATTAAGACTGCTTAGGCATGCCTGATCGATCACGTACCCAGGCAGCAGAGGATAGTGAATCCAACTTTCTTACTTTCACATAGCAGCCAACAGTGATGTCTTGCAACTCTGCAACAGCATTTCACTGTTTGAAACATTTACAGGTCCTTGAACAATCCTTGGCATATTATCTAGACTCGCATAGATAATGACCAATCACTATTGGACTTCTGTACAGGGGTCCCACCCCCAGCACTTGCAGGTTAGCATTTCAGAGTGTCAACCTATTCTCTTTATTTAGCAAGTCATTTATGACACCCAGGCACTCATCACTTTTGGGGAGTCACCCCTGGTTGTAGCACCTGTGTCCCTTGGCCTCAGATAGAATGCATATATCAGGTCCCCCAATGCACTGACGATATTCTAAAGTTAGTTAGCTTTTAGTCTGTAAGTTATGTATTGTATCTAGGGCATTGTTATCTCAGCTAAGAACAGTTATTGTCCAGGCAGGACAGTTCTTCGAGTGTTCAACAAGGCAGCATCATAGCCTGTGCAACATTGGTGCTATCTTGTGATTATACCTACTCATTCTAGCAGGTGAATTTAAGCATTATTTGTGCACAAGCCTAGTCTAGTCTCCAGTGCAGGTAGGCAAGCTTTAGAGGAACCTGGTAAAGCGATCCAGTACTTTTGTGGGCATGACACCATATCTCAGTTTCAAACATGCATTACAATTTCCTCGTGTTCGCTGATTCAGGTATAAATTCTTTGTGAGATCCTATGCCTGTTGCAACCTCACTTTATATAATGGTTGTTATAATTCTTATGGCAAAGCTCCATACCCAGCCTTATGTGATTTGGCAGAACTGTTCTCATGAATCACTTAATCTAGGCATCTCATACTTCCTTATTAAAATGGGTTTTGTTCCCAATTCGGGTGCCATAGGCTGGGTTGGCAGAGGCAATTACTTTGTCATTTAGTTGACTAAAGTGGTTCTATCCACATCAGCGGTCTTCTGTTTGGCTACTTGCCACTGAGAGGGTGGCATAGATGCTATTCAGTAGTTGCTGATACCCTGCAGCTATATTTCAACCATCTTCCCAACCCTGCATTGTTCATGCCTTACTATGAACATGTATCTTGGGATGCCAGTTTCAAGAATGACTCTCACCCATATTTGGTCCTACGGGTGATTTCATCCGGTACTTGGGGAAGGACGGAAAAGACTTGGAAATTCTTGAAAAGCAATGCAGAAACATTGCAGACCCTTTATTGGGGGTATCAAAAGCTTAACTCTTGTGGCTCTTGCAACAACACATTCAAGGTTGTGGGGCTACTGCATAGTCTATGGATCCATCGCTTTTCTCTACTTGAGTTCCATTCTTGCATCTCACGTTGGCTATACATCCTCATCTTGGAACTTGTGTTGTTGAAGGGAGTCTGCATTCATTTGTTTTCATCACGATCTCCATTGTGCTTGTAGTTCTGCTCAAGTTCACTTTAGACCCTTATGTGCCATGTGCTATTCATCTGTGATTGAGAGATGTGCTTGGTGGATCTATTGCAGTCAGGTAGTTCAGGGATACCATATTCCCCTTTGATTATTACTGCATGGGGCACACTCTGAGAAATAAACCCTGCAAGTTTCAGGATGGGGCTTTGATAGGCACGTGGCAATATACAGCATGTATTACCATTTGTGAAGCACATATTGTTAGTGCCAATCTACAATATCCTCTTTTGGCTTCAGAGGGACTGTGCTATCTTGGCAGTAATATGCAGAATGTTTACAGAATTCTATGTGGCTTACTAAGTCAAATGAAGGCATTCACATCTGCAGGCGCCAACCTGCAATATCCTCATTTGATTACAGAAGGGCATGCTATCATGGCATTAATATGCAGTAT
Source organism: Rhinatrema bivittatum (assembly GCF_901001135.1). Classification (NCBI taxonomy): domain Eukaryota; kingdom Metazoa; phylum Chordata; class Amphibia; order Gymnophiona; family Rhinatrematidae; genus Rhinatrema; species Rhinatrema bivittatum. Next base: position 201,406,599 of record NC_042621.1, read on the forward strand.
CTTGTGGAATTATCATGGCATACCAAGTAGTTGAACAAGAGCCTCAATGGTAGTTGCAACTTGAGAATTTTTTCAGCGATAGGGTGGGCTCTACCATGTTGAGACATTGGCCTGTAAAGGTCCTTACTGCTTTAGGCAGCATTGATGCTATTGGGATATGGCCTCAGCTAGGTCGATGGGGAGCTTATGGCAAGTAAGGTATCACTACCAGGGGCTTGTGGCAGGATCAACAACACCCTACGGGGTCAATTTTAAGACCCGTGTGCATGCATCCATGTGCGCATGGTTCCCAGTGTGTGCACATGGATGTCTCAATTTTATAACATGCGCAGATTTTACAATCCATGCCCGCATGTACAGGTGACCCGCGACTCGCATGTGCAGGGGGGGGGGGGGGTTTATAAAGCAATGCATGGTGACACGAGTAGGGCTTCCCCAGTTCCCTCCCAGTCTGCTCCAATTAAGGAGCGGACTGGGAGGGAACTTCCCTATACCCCTATCTAACCTTCCTACCTCTTCCCCTCTCCTCCATGACTCCTATTCCTACCAATTAGTTTTTTTTTTTGTTTTACTACTTACTTCAACTTTGGAGTTGAAGTAACTTCCGCAGCTACCAGTGTGCGCTTCCCCAAGACAGCGGCTAATGGCGCTGTCCCGACCCGCCTCTCCCTGCACAGACCATGCCCCCTGGCCCGCCCCTTTAGAGAGGCCCAGTACTTATGCGCATACCGGGGTTTACGTGTGTGGCTGGGCCTGTTGTAAAATGTGTGCAGCGGGCGCAAGGCCCGGCCACACACTTGAACCCCGAAATTTATGCACATAGCCTTTTTAAAATCTGGGTTTAAAGGTATTCAACAAGTGCTATTTTAAAAGTTGTCAGGCAGAGAATACCCAAGCGGGTACTCCTGTTGCTATGTTGCGCACAGCATGTGCGATGTGAAAGCTGGTCAGGCAGTGAATACCGAGTGGGTATCTCCTGCCACTGTGTTACATGGGTGGGTGAGAGTATAGATGGGTTGCTCGTCAAGTCTTCAGTTTTGATGGCCAGGATTGGCCTGCTCACCCCCAATTCTTCTGCTGCATCCTGCACAAATGAGTCTTGCTCTTGCTATGGACCAGGACACCAGAACATCATTTTTTATGGCCCTGCAGCCCTCAGTGCCAGAATATTGCATTAGCAGGATACGTATTGAGCCTTTATGAACTGCAACTCAGATGAGGTCACCCTATAGGGATTAACATAATGTTGTAGGGTTTTAATTAATAGTTGAATTTAGTATTGTAATTTGACCTATGCTGCTGCATATCCATCTAATAAAGATCTTTCTTTTCAAATAATGTTGTGCCAAAGAGCTTCATTATTGTCAAAATTAACTGAAATTAGAGGGGGATGTAGGGAGTGGGGAAGGATGGGATTGAAGGAGGAGGCAAGTACACACCTAACATGGTTGTCTTTATTTATGGTGAAAAAAACTGTTTGAGGAAGGTTCCCAACAAGGGTATAAAATATAAACAATAGACATAGCCAAGCAGTTGCATGATCATAGTTCTTAATATTTCAAATATTAATTAAAGCAAGAGAGATCCTTTGGGCTGGTGACACTCATCTTTAACTAGTAGCAGATTTAAAACGAATTCTAGAAAATATTTTTTTATTCAATGCATAAACTTTGAAATTTGATGCCAAAGAATGTGGCCAATGCCATTAATTTAGTTGAGTTTAAAAAAGATGTGGGTAAGTTTCTAGAGGGCAGATTAATTTAACCTTTATTTAGTCATATAGCCTTAGCTGTTTCCACCTCCTATTTCTGGGAGTGAGCAACTTGGAATGGGTTTTTCTATTTGGGATCAGATGTGCACTTCTAAGTAATCCGGTTTAGCTACTATCAGAGGCAGAATGCTGGGCCGGATGGATCACTGGTCCAGCTTGGCACTTACATTTTTATGTTCTACAATCAAAAAACTTAACTTTATTCATTTATTTATTTAACTTCTGTACCACGTTCCTGATTATAGGGGTTTACAACATATATAACATATATAAATATAAACTTGGAAGCAGCTAACTATAGAGCACTTAGCCTAATGTCTATTCTAGGTAAAATATTGGTTGCACAGAAGGAAGGGGACTCATTATAAAGAATCTACAAAGATTCAAAGCTTTTGTTGGACAAAGAAAAAAAGATGTTTGCAGGACATCAGATGAGATGCTTGTGTATTGCTCATCTGTTTTTTTGGACCAATAGAAAGTATCACAATCTACAGAGGTTCCAGTTTTCTCAAGCTGTACTACAAGATTAAGCACAGGTTCAGAATAAGTCCTGCTGGACTAATACGGGAAAATGTTTAATCGGCCACGCGAGTAAAAAATGGGGGTTACGTGCGTGGCCGAGCCTTGCGCATGCTGCATGCCTTTTCAAAGGGGCTCAGCCACGCACGTAACTCCCATTACGTGCAGAAGTGCCGGGCCAAAGGAAAGGGGCAGTCCGGGGTGTGGGGAGGGGCAGAAAGGGCGGGGCTGAAGGTGGCCGGTACAGCAGCCATTTGCCACTGTGCCGAGGAAGGGACTGCCGGCGCGCGCAAGTAAGCAACAAAATAAAAAAATGAAAGGTAGGAGAAAAGGTTTAAGGAGTGGAGAGGGAAGGGGAAGGGAGGTTAGGTAGGGGGGTAGGAAACTGGGGAAGGCCGGGATGCGTCGCCGTGCGAAGATTGTAAAAGTCTCCCCCCCCCCCCGGTTGCGCGTGCTGTCCGCACATACACGCAGCCCCCGGATTTTATAACATGCCTGAGCCGGCACGCGCATGTTATAAAATCGGCACGTCTGTGTGTGTGCACCAGGAAGCACGCACACACCTTTAAAAATCTACCCCGTGGTGTTTTTTATGTTAATAGCAAACTTGATCTGGGAATTTCTATTGTTTATGTAAAAATATAGTCTTTGGCTACCTGTGTGTATCTTGAATGCTTCTCCCCATAACTATGACAGGCATATGTATATTGAAGTTCATATACTGTAGGTAGGTAACCACCTAAGCCATGTTTAAAATTAAAATTCCAAAAAATTCAGAGCGAGCAGATAAAATTTTACAACTTTTAAGAATCACTTTATTTAGTTGCTTTGTATTACCAAGAAAATATATTTCCCCTGAGATGCACTTATAAAGCTGTTACATATTTACGTATTAGGAAATTTTCTATCTTGCCTTCTTTTTCAGCTGATACCTTAACTTCTGTGTTAACCAAGATCAATCGAATGGATATTGTGACCTTACTGGAAGGGCCAATATTTGATTATGGAAATATTACAGGCACCAGAAGTTTTGCAGATGACAACAATGTTTTTCATGATGCTCTTGACGGTAATTAACCAGATGCTGTGTTAATATTCGTCTATTTTTATTTATAGAAATTCTTCCATCCTATTGTAATCAAAGATTTAAAACTCAATTTTGTATCACTTGCTTTCTTATAATTTAAAGTTCTATAAGCTCAACTGATATTTTATTTTGACATGAAAGGTGCAAATTGTATTTCACACAAATGTACATACTGATTTTCATTTTGTGCGAATCTAGTTCATGAATCCACTGCATTTGTTGCATTCAAGAACTCGAGTTCTCTGATTATAGCATTCAGTAAAATAAAATACAGGAAATAATTGAAACACATGTTTATAAATTGTGTGACGTGAATGAGCTCCCAAAATAGGACTGCAGAAATGAGACACAATCCTAGAGGCTAGTCAGAACTATTTAGCATATTTATGCATATATATTCAGTTTGACCTATATTCTGCAAAACTCAGGGTGCATAACATTGGGCAAGAGAGTAAATTTTGTGGGGCAGAGCCACAAAGTCCCCAGCTCTTCCTGTTTAGGATGGAGGCTCCCTCTTTTTTGGCTAAAAATGCTTCCAAATTTTGCCATCTCCTGCCTACAGTACAATTTCTCTCTCTTTTCAATGTATTTCAGTGGGGAGATTAAGACATTGATATCTTTCTCTCACCAAATCCCCCCCTTAAGAGCTTTCAAATGTTCCTACATATGAAGTCAAATATTTCCCCAAGCTATCTTGAATATCTTTATTACAGCATGAGGGAAAATAATTTCCAGATATTTGACCACATGTTTGATGCAAGAATTGTGCCAAACAGAGGTTACATCCTAGCAGCAGTCAAGCTTAATAAAAAAAGTAATCTGTGTTATCAACTTGAGTACTGCCTAAGTTTCATTTTTACTAATGCAACATGGAAATCACTAAAATAATGAGGTGATTAGTTAGAAAGTTTTTTTGCTGGCATTGTACATTGGGATCAGAGTCCCCATTTATATGGCAAACTTTTTTTTTTTTTATCATCTGTGAAGTGATGCTCAATTTTTCTCACTCAATGAATAAAATTAGCAATTGACAAAGTCTCAAAGAACCATATTTTAATATCACTCTCTTTTCATCTTAATATTTAGGCATTAATCTTATTTTATTCTAGGAGTTTTTAAAAAGTTCACTTCTATGAAAGAGTCAAATTGAAGACATAGGGGCAGATTTTAAAAGCCTTATGCACGTAAATCCAGCTGGATTTACAAGCGCAGGGGGGGGTTACTCACGCTGAGCCTATTTTGCATAGGCCCGACAACACGCGCAAGCCCCGGGATGCGGGTATGTCCCGGGGCTTGAAAAAAGGGGTGGGGGCGTGGCCAGAGGCCTTCGTAGGGCCGCTAAGCCGGGGGATTGCGCACAGGCACTCGGCCAGCGCGTGTAACCTACGCCTGCCCGGAGGCAGGTGCAACTTCTAAAATAAAGGTCAGGGGAGGTTATGTAGGGCTGGGGGGCGGGTTAGGTAGGGGAAGGGAGGGGAAGGTGGGGGGAGGGCGGAATGAAAGTTCCCTCCGAGGCTTTCCTTGTTCCCTTCGAGGCCACTCCAATTTCGGAGCGGCCTCGGAGGGAACAGGGAAAGCCATCGGGGCTCCACTAGGGCTCAGCGCACGCAAGGTGCACAAGTGTGCACCCCCTTGCGTGCGCTGACCCCGGATTTTATAACATGTGCACAGCTGCACGTGCATGTTTTAAAATCGGGCGTAGATACTAAAATCTGGTCTATAGAGAATTGCATGGGACTCTTGAGCCTCAGGTTGAGGATCGCTGTTTTATTGAATATATGAGAACATTCAGAAGCAAGGTTACTGGATTAATTGAATATACCAGTGCCTCTGTCTTTAGATAGAATGTTCCTATTTCTTGACTTAAAAGAAAGCTATTTAAAATTATAACAAATTTTACAAAAGAAGCCTGCTTTGTAATTGTATTTTAGGCCTCTTTCTCAGTTGAAGTGATTATGGTGCTCTAGTTTGAAGCAGGGGTAAAACCAAGAACTTCTAGCTCCTGGCCCTTGAATTTCAGCTAAGTTTTTTATGGTGTTAGGAAATGTACTCGAGTGGTGTACATAGAAGACCAAATTTGTATTTTACTACTCCATTCTCATTCTGCTAGTGATTTTCCTTGTTGGTGGTAAAGTGAAACTGCCATGTACTGTAAAACCCTCATAATTTGGCATTCGTGGGCAATAGGTTATGTTGATTAATGAAGTATGACGTTCTCTGAGAGCCTTCTGCTTCCTTGTAGGGAACAGGAGGAGAGGGGGTGATGTTGGAGTGGACAGAGCCCAGCAAAGAAAAGCTGTTCTGCTTTTTAAGTCACCTCCCCACACCCTCCTTCCCTCCACAAGGTGTTGCCTGGGCAAGATGCCATTTAGTTGAGCATTCCTGGATAGTTGAATGCTGGATAATCAGATTTTTACTGTATAAGACAACTTTTACTAGATGGTATGTTTTGAAAGTTTTGCACTATTCCCTAATAAACTTTCTGAAAAACAAAAATCAACCCAGTGTAGCGACTGGCAACGCCAAAATTTGTGAACATGCTCAGCATAAGTTCTTAATGCGCAACAATGACTGCAGAAAGCCCAGTGAACGTAGAGTTTACAAATGTTTGGCTCTTAAGAAAACAGTTGTATGTTAACATGCAGGGCTTTTCTTATAATTAACTAAATTTAGAATTACACCTTAACATTTCAGATTTGGTAATACAAAATAGACAAATTTTAGTTTATACTTAAATTTCTATTAGAATGTACAAAAAGTGTCCAAAAAAATTCAGTATAAAAATATTTTCCCTAACACTGTACTAAACAGGATTAGTATGTGGTGGTAGTAGTACATATTTTTTTTAAAGAAGAAAGTAAAGTTATCTGCCAAATTCAAACTCCAGGACTGGCATAAATCTCTCTCACAGAGAGGGCCTATGCTACAAGAAAAGCTGAGCTGGTCAGTCAGATTAGCCAGTTCATCCTTTTCTATTACAGAATTATTTTCAGTATATAAATCTTTCAACTGAGACCAATGGTTTTAAATATTTTTCCAAGATAGTTATAGAGTCCTAATAGTAATTAAGTAATTAGGATATGTTGTGATTTTGGTCACAATGAATAACATTTAAATATGTTAATTCACTATTGGCATTTTGTAGGCTTGGTTCAAGTCTAATCAACCATTATCAACTGATTTAATTAGGCTTTACCTACAGTGTCTTGTAAAAATCTTTTCACACATGTACATTTTTCCCATTCTGCTGTTTATAAAATACAAATCAAAATGCATTAAAGTAAGAGTTTGTTTCACCAATCTACACAACATACTGAATACTTTCATCATGAAAGACCAATTATAGAAATATTCCAAACATTTTGATTGTATAAGTTTTCGCACTCTTTGTCATAGCAAACCCAAATTAGCTTCAAGTTTAAAATTCCCTTAACAAGTCCCACAATAAGTTAAATAGAGCCCCCTGTGCCCCATTCATAGTAGATGAGCTGATTCAGATATTCCTGGATAAATAATCAAGATGTTAAGTTTGTATGAAGTGAATTTGAAGCAATGGTCAAAACATGCCGAACAAATTGCTGCTGAAATAACTCCAGGATTAAGGCTAATCAGAAGCTTCAGATTGGGGGAAGCATATAAGAAAATTTCAGTGTCTCTTATTATCTCATGGAACACTCACTGTCAGATGCATCATTGTAAACTGTAAACAGTTTGGCTTTGCCAAAAACTGTCACAATCAGGCCATCCCTCCAAATTCAGAATTAATGGGTTAAGAAAACTGCTGGGGAAGGTCACTACAAAGGTCTCTGGCTGAGACTGGGGGTAATGTTCACTGTTCAACAATTTCTTGATTACTCCACAAACATGGCCTGTCTGGGAGGGAGGCAAGAAGGAAGCTAATCCTCAAAAACAACCAACCCACAAATAATGTGCCACAGAACTTTTGCAAAGAAACAGAAGATACTGCATGCATGTGGGAGAAGGTTTTGTGGTCTGATGAGATCAAAGTGGAACTTTTTTATCTCAGTGCTAAGCGATATGTGTGGCATAAAACAAACACCCTGCTAACACTATTCCTACGGTAAAGCAGGATGGTAGCCGCAGGTATGTTGTGGGGATGCTTTGCAGAAGTGGGGACAGGGAGACATGTGAAGATCGATGGTGCAAAGTTCAGACAGATCCTGGAGGGAAAACCTTTTCCAGTCTGCTACAGATCAGGGATTGGAGGGAAGATTCACCTTTCAGCAGGACAGTAATCCTAAGCACAAAGCCAAAGCAGCAATGGAATGGCTCAGCAAGAAGAAAGTGAATGTCCTCAAGTGGCCCAGTCAGAGTCCAGACCTGAAGCCAAAAGAAAAGCTGTGGCAAGATTTGAAGATTTATAGACCAGCCAATGTGAAAGAACTTGAGCTCTTCTGCCAGGAAGAATGGGCAAAACTGCATCCTGCTGTGCAAAATTGGTAGGCACTTAACCTAAATGATTCATGGCTGTTACTTCTGCAAAATGTGCTTCTACCAAATATTGAACCACAGGGGTGTGAAGACTTGTGCAATCAAGACTATGTTGCTTATTCTTAATTTTGGAATATTTCTATAATTGTTTATAAGGGGGTGCCAAATTCTGCCTGTTACACCTATGGCAGTAGTGACCTTCATGAGCCTAGTTGTCAGTACAGGTCTCAACCAGACCCAGCCTCTGAAGTGTTGTTAGAGTAAGGAGTGTGTCACTCCCCAGTGGGAGGGGGGGGGGGTTAAGTCTCAATAATAGGACTGCACCCATGCAATGCAGTAGGAGTTATGAAATAGGATTCCAGGACTTGGGGTTACACACAGTATGGTGCCAGTGGGCCTTATCCCTCCACAGGGAAGGTTCCAGGAGGAAGGAGAGTGAAATTGTTGATGCCCAGGAAAGGTGCCTGCAACCAAGGGATGGCGTGAGCTAGGCCTTAATAGGAGGAAAGAGTCTAGGAGTCCAGGAGAAGGGAGATCCTGGGATTCCGATGTGTGCAAGCAATAAGAGATCTGGGAGGAGAAGTGAAGGAAGATACCTCCTTCCTGCTTGATGGAGTTTTTTAGTGAAGTGTGTTCAAAGAGGACTGGTCTTCTGTGGGAGTTCTTGGGCAAGGAGACTACCCAGCAGAGGAGAAGTTCTTTGGAATTCCCGTCTGGCAAAGAAGTTCAATCAGAAACTCAGCCAAGGGACCAAAGTTCTGGAAAGTAAAAAAGGGAAGCCTACTCTACCGAGAGGAGACAAACCCAGGGGAGGAAGGGTCCTTGCTTCAAGAAGGTGACCTGTAGGTGAGGGTTAGATTTGCTAAAAGAGACTGGGTTTAATTTTTGTATTGAAAGTTTGGACTTGTATTGCAGTGTGGAACATTATTAACTAGTGTGCCAGAGTTTCGCACTTTCTTTTTCTCTCCTGCCATCAGTACCAGTAAAATAACTTTATTTTGAACAACAGCTCTGGAGTCAGTATGGTGATTTTTGGAGTGACTGGGCCATTGTGCAGAAAAGCCCTTGAGAGAGAACCCCCCAAAGGCCGTGAGTTCAGTAATCTTTTCCCCTCTGTGCAGGAACCCTGGGAGGTCACGAGTCCATGCCTGACCCAGGATGATCCCAGTGAGCCCTCATAGCCCAAGAGCTGATCATGACAGGGGCTACATGTTCTTTCACAATGAAAATGGAGGAGATATATATTGTATAGATCAGTGAAACAAACTCCTACTTTAATGCATTTTGATTTTTTTGGATAACAGTATGTGAAAAATGGGTGTGAAGACTTTAAGAAGGCACTGTAAGAATCACTTCTTGATGCATGACTGATTCTTTGTCTCATACAAAGCTCGACTGGGGTCCAATAAATTGTTTATACAAATGATGTAACTGTAAACGTCCATTTTATCATAAACAGTACAAGGTTTAGAACACACACATTGAAATTACAAAGGCTATTGTGCAAGACAGGTTTTTTAGTCATATTTTAGTAACAATTTCTTCTGGAAGCTTTAAGAATGTGTTTCTCAATATGTTGCTTATCTTGTAATCTTTGCAAATTGTTTTGCCTAGTTGCAGTTGCTTTCTGTCTCTCCTCTTCTCTGAACCTTCTTACATCTTCCTTTCCTCACCAAGACCAGACTAGTTTTTACCTTCCTCTCAGCTGATTCACAGGAATTTCCTATAGGTGCTCCTTCTCCTCCTCCTGGCCACTCAGAAAAATGTCATTCAGCAAAGTGTATCCTCCTACCCCAGGTTACTCTAGTTAATGTTGACAGGCATGCACAATCTACATTTCAGTATCATTCACTGTATTTTTAGACTAATCTTTTGAAATGAATTTTCCTGTGTTTTCATTGTTCTTTTCTTTTGTCTTTATTTGATTAGTGTTTCTGATTCTCCCCATGCCACCAAGATTTCTTCAGTCTCCAAGATCACCAAGAGCTTCCTCATTCTCATCCCTTTACTAAATCCAAGATCTTTTTCTAGTTTCCTCCTTTTCCTCCTTATAAGTTGCATACTCTATTACCATTGTACATTGACACCTTTGCCTTTCTTTAATATTTCAACTATTCCACCATATGTTTTATATGTGTTATATTTTAGAAACTTTATTTTTCTGAAACAGCGAAGAAAAACATAGTACAGATAAGCAGCACTATACCATGTTTCTACTTACATTTTCTTCATACATTACAAATTATGAGAACTATTAAGACTGAAAAGTTTTCTTAAAGATTTATTTTGGCTCTTTAAACTTTATATTTTTACATACTCAGCGAGAAAATCTATATTTTAGCTGCTTTCTGTTTTACTGTTTTATTTAAGAAAGGTAACCAAACAAAATCCTAAATAAGTTCCCTTGCATGTTTGGTTATGACAAAATATACTAGACAGTATTGTATTGACAAAATATGAAAATGCAATGATAAGGTAAAAATTTTAAGCAAGTAGATTGGTTTTAAAAAGATAACTGCATATAGAATTATATTTTACCAATCCTTATTCATATTGTATATTAATGAAGCATATATTATTGAGCAAGTTGCACATATAATCATACATTTTCCATATTTAATGTCATTCTTTATTCATTCTACATGTCTGCTTATTTTTTACTTCATTATTCATTCCAGTCAGTCCAAATGTACTGTCTCCCTTAGGTTACCCCAGCATTCAAGTGGAACTGGAAACACCTACTGGGTTGCGCTATGTGCCACCCACCCCATTACATCAAGACGATTTCTTTAGTGATATCTCTAGCATAGAATCACCCCTTAGAACTCCCAGTAGACTGAGTGATATATTAGGGACTTCACAGGGATATGGAGATAGTACTTTATCAGGACCTCCAATGGTGACTGAAGAAGACACCTCACTGGGTGACAAGAAACCTAATTATTCAATGTCTAGTGAAGGACTCTTTAAAGATGTGATACACCATACCCCATTGGAAGAAGTTGACCTACATGATGAATCCCAATGTCTTGGTAACTACATCTGGGTAGAAAAAGCTGTGAAATACTCGGAGCAAAAGCAAAGTGAAGAAACTAGTCCTACAGGAGGAAGGATTGGACAGCATGTGAGAGGAAAGTCTGGTGTTGATGAGGAGATGACAGAAGAAAGGCTGAAGTCTCTGTTTAAGGACATTCATCTGGAAGAAGGAACTGAGTTTGAGGAGATGACTGAGGAAAGGGTGCAGGCTATCCTTAAACATGTTCAGCAAGCAGAACAGGAAATGTCTTCAATTACAGGTTGGCAAAGTGAAGTGTCGAGCACCAATGTTGAGCCACCAAAACCAGGCCATAGACTGAGTACTGAACTGTTGGATCATCTAGATGACAGGTATGTACAGGCCATATAAAAATATAAATTTGCCATATGAACAAAATATTTCACGTTACATTGATACCTTTCTATTCTAAACCTATTTTAATTTCTTAAGTATCTTTATCATAATTTAGTTACATTATACTGGTATACAAAATTTAAAAGTCATCTGCTTCAGCAATAAAACATGCTAGTATTGATGTTGATGTGCTGAATTCAAATATGACAAACTAGCTGATTGACTACTGATACATGAGATTTAAGTTTTTACATTTTGTGTCTATGTCTGTTGTGCAGATAGTAGAGTTTTAATCATAAATTGTAAACTTAGGTCTTTTTTTGAATTTATGGTTGCATAATATTTCCCCTGTCCTGTTTATGTAACACTTTAAAAAAATTTAATCAGCAAAAGGATTATAGAAATCAAATTTTCTATGAAACAAAAGACCAAAAACTATTATGTATATATATTCTGCTCTTCTTGGCTTGCCTCTTGGGTTCATCAAATGGAATAACTCTTGTCAATAGTCTGCAAGCCTTGATGGGCTCCATGTGCCCTAATACAATTTATCCATTGCTGCAATGTCCCGGTGAAATCGCTTGTCATGCTCATCACTCACTGTTCTGCAGTTTGGTAGAAAAAAAATCTAAATGAGAATGCAAAAAATGGACCTTTAGTGACATTTTGCAGTCAAGGCTTTTGTATGTTTTGAGGAGGTTTTCTACCAACTTTTTGTAGTTGTCTGCCTTATTGCGTCTGAGAAAAATTGTTACCATTAATTGGAAGGCCTTCTAAGCCGTACTGGCCAAACCCAGTGATAGATTTCTTCATAGATTCAGTCAAACGTGTATTAGTTATTTCTGGTTTAATTTGAGATCCTTTTCCTTCTTAACTCATTTAACCTCCACAATTCCCAAGTCAAAAGTCATATATACTGACTTTGAAAACTGTATTTTGAAAACTAAAGCCAATCAACATTTTTAAGAATCATTTTCATTCTCAGTGAGCCAGATTTAGTACCTAAGGCCTAGATTAATCAAAATGCTATAAATTTTGCATGAATAACGCCCGAGATAAGGAAAAGGGGCATGGTTATGGAAATTTTTTAGTTACTGCAACGTGCACTATTTTAACGCTTCACATAGGTATTTCACTGTAACGTGTGGTAAATTTATCGCACCCACGATATTTTCACTTCACAACACCCAGGCAGGCATTTCCTTATATTTTACACTCTCATTTAGATTTTTTTCTACCAAACTGCAGAACAGTGAGTGATGAGCATGGCGAGTGATTTCACCGGGACATTGCAGTAATGGAAAAACGGTATCAGGGCAAATGGAGCCCATCAATATTGCAGACTATTGCTAGAAAGTTTCAAGAAATATTCCATTTGATGAATACAAGAGACAAGCCAAGAAGAGCAGAGTATATATACATAATAGTTTTTGGTCTTTTGTTTCTTAGTAAATTTTATTTCTATAATCCTTTTGCTGACTACATTTTTAAAGTGTTACATAAACAGGACAGGGGAAATATTATGCAACAATAAATACACAAAAAGACCTAAGTTTACAATTTATGATTAAAACTCTACTAAATTAATGAGAGAGAGAGAGAGACCCTGTATAAGGCTCTCATATAAGTCAACTATTTATACCACTGTAGAAATCTCATCTTTGTGTAACTTTCCTCATTCCAAATCACATCAAATCTTCAATGAGGTGTACTGTGCTGTTCGTACGTCTCACGGTGAATGTACAATTGGCCCCAAACCCTAGACCACTACCAGAACCTCACCTCGAGTTATTAGTTGACCCTCGTATAGTGGTATAAATAGATGACTAATATATGTGCCTCCCAAGAGGCTGGCTGGCTCGCTCTCTCTCTCTCTTCTCCACTCCACTCTTCTCCCCTCTCCCCTCTCCTGCCCAAAAATGGATTTGTGATAAATATCACAAATCCCATTTCAGGCATATCGCACAGCTTAATGCCAGGAAAAAAGGTGTAGCTACTTCCAGCATTAAAATATGTGATAATGTGTATTATGCTGTTGTACGCAATGTTAAATGCCCCTCATTTTCATAAACTCTGCCCAAACTCCTCCCCTTTGACTAAAATTAAAAAATTTGAATATGCATCCCATGATGTGATGACATGCATTATGGCGTTATCACGGGTGTTAGGACCCTCACACCCACGATAACACCATAACGCATTTTGATGAATGACCCTGTAAGTTTGACTACATTCATTTTGGAAGCATTTTGGCTGTAGACCACTGTTATCTGTCAAGTTTTAATTCCGAGTATTTGTATTAGTTAATAGAGATGTGAATCGGTTCCGATTCTGGTTCCGATTCACATCGTGCATTTTTGTTTCGTGCGGCCCGATCAGGTTTTTTTTATCGGCTGTGCTCGAGCCGATAAACAAAAAACCCACCCCGACACTTCAAAACAGCTCCCTTAGTTTCCCCCACCCTCCCGACCCCCCCCCCCCCCAAAAAAAATGTTTTAAATTACCTGGTGATCCAGTGGTGGTCCCCAGAGCGATCTCCCGCTCTCGGGCCATCGGCTGCCACTAATAAAAATGGCACCGATGGCCCTTTGCCCTTACCATGTGACAGGGTATCCGTGCCATTGGCCGGCCCCTGTCACATGGTAGGAGCACTGGATGGCCCGCGCCATTTTTAAAGATTGTGCCGGCCGTCCATTACTCCTACCATGTGACAGGGGCCGGCCAATGGCATGGATACCCTGTCACATGGTAAAGGCAAAGGGCCATCGGTGCCATTATTATTAGTGGCAGCCGACGGCCCAAGAGTGGGAGATCGCTCCCGGGACCACCACTGGACCACCAGGTAATTTAAAACATTTTTGGGGGGGTCGGGAGGGTGGGGGAAGCTAAGGGAGCTGTTTTGAAATGTCGGGGTGGTTTAGGGATTATTTTTGTGTGCCGTTTTTCCCGCCCTCCCCCAAAACGATAAGAGAACCCCACGAACAATTTTGTGGGCTTTTCCTATCGGTTTCGGGGAGCCCCCGATTTCTGACGACTTTGAAAATATCGTACGATATTTTCAATCGTCAGAAATACGATTCACATCCCTATTAGTTAACGCTTACAGATAAAACCAAATGTGTAGTAGTATCATATCTTTCAACCATAAGAATGTTTAAAAGGTATTTTAGTAGTTATTAACCTTTAACTTATTTTTCAAAACCTAGTGCCTGATCCACTAAGGGCCGGATTTTAATAGGTATGCGCAGGCATAGATTTGTGCGCGCAACCCGGCACGCACAAATCTACGCCTGATTTTATAGCATGCGCGCGGAGCCGAAGGTGGGCAGGATATAGTATTGCATACGGCATTTCTTTTTCTTGCAGTGCACGGTTCACCTCCTAGATTGCAGCCCGTCATGTTTGTACCAACTGGAGAAATCCTGGAAGACACAAATTCTTTTCCCCTTATAAAGAATCTCTCATTGCAGCGACCCCTTTCCATTATACGGGCTTCATCCACGTACCTATGCAGCTGGATAATAACTGCGCGTGGATGGCCTCCAGGCACCGGTTGGACTGCTAAGGCTCAATTTTTACCAGCCCCTTTTTTTTTTTTTTGCACTAGGCCAAGTACCAGATCTTTCCACTCCTCTGCTTCCAGTAAAACCCACGACTCTAATGTTTTTCCTCCTTCCACAATTTTCTAAGTCGTCCGGTATCTCTGCTAAAGCTGTAAACTTTCTTTCCAATGCTTCAGTTTTGCACGTGTCTGCATCTCTGCCCTTTCCATCCATGCTTCCCTTTCAGTTATCCACTCTGCATTCTCATTTAAGGAGGATACCAAAGTCACTGCTTTCTCAACTACTACAGCTAATTTTGCAGTAATATCCTCTTACAGCTTTTTTGAAAACTGGTCAAACATTTTTCGCTGTGACTTTTCAGTACCTCGAGGGCTGGGCAGTGTGGGCTTAGACGTTCTGAGAATCTGTTTCCTGCTGACTTTCCTTGTTGGTGTTGGTTTTCATCAGTGATCTTTTCTTTATCCAGTTTTATCTGCCCAAAGTGCAAGTATTGACTTTCTAGACATTATCTACTTAAGAGACAGCTTCTTATCACAGGAAACCAAAGAATATCTTAAAAAATATAATTGTGGCAGAGAGAGTTAGTCCACCACATCATCTTCCTAACCCCCGTCCAGTTCTCTTTTGAACCCCACTCTATTAGCTGCCTTGGCCATATCCGCTGGCAATAAATTCCATAGCTTGCCTGTGTACTGAGTGAACAGATACTACCTATGATTTGTTTTAAATCTGCCACTTTTAGTTTCATGGAGTGTCCCCTAGTCCTAGAGTAGTTTGAAAGGGTAAATAACAATTCCCTATTTACCTGTTCCATCCCACTCATGATTTATAAATCTCAATCATATCCTCTCTGTTGTCTCTTCTCCAAGCTAAAGAGCCCTAATATTTCTTCATAATGTAGCCTTTTGCCATAAAGGAGCTTTTCCATCCCTTTTATCATTTTTGTTGCCTTTCTCTTTACCTTTTCTATGTTCATTTGGGGGTCGATGTCAAGACCCTCATGCATCCATGTGCACCAGGTTCCCAGCACGCGCACATGGACATGCCAATTTATAACAAGTGCGCGTCGGCACACTCATGTTATAAAATCCGATGGCCGCATCCACATGTGCGCCAGATTTTAAAATCTGCAAGTGCATGTGCTGTTGTCCCACTACTTGCACGTGCAGAGTGGGGAATTTTACAAAGCAACGTACAGTGATGCAAAAGTAGGTCTTCTCCAGTTCCCCCCCAGCCCGCTCCAATTAAGGAGTGGACTGGGAGGGAACTTCCCTATACCCCTATCTAACCTTCCTACCTTTTTCCCTCTCCTCCTCGACCCCTACCCCCTACCTACCTATTCAGATTTTTTTTATTTTGTACCTTACTGCTCTTTCAGAGCAGCAGTAGACTCTGCGCACCGGCCAGCTGCCGGCACACACTTCCCCAGGATAGCAGCTAATGATGCTGTCCTGGGCCCCCCTCTGCCCCTCCCCTCCCCACCCAGACCATGGCCCCCAGCTTGACCCTTTCTTTGGACCCGGCACATAACAAGGTTACACGCATGGCCGAGCCCTTTGTAAAATGCACACGGCACGTGCAGGGCCTGGCCACGTGTGTAAGTCCTGTTTTTTACGTGCACAGGTCTTTTAAAATCAGGCCGTATGTCTTTTTGAGATGGGGCAACTTAGAATCACACACAATACTCAAAGTGTGATCACGCCTTGGGTCTATACAAAGGCAGTATGATATTAGTTTTGTTTTCTATTCTTTTCCAAATAATTCCTAACATTCTATTTGCCTTTTTGACCACCGTCGCACACTGAGCCAAAGATTTTAGGTATTGTTCACAAGGACTCTGAGGTCCTTTTCTTGCGTGGTGACTCTTAACACAGAACCCAGCATCATGTACCTGTAGTTAAGATTATTTTTCCCTACATGCATTAGTTTTCACTTGTCCACATTAAATTGAATCTGCCATTTAGATTCTCAGTCTCCTAGTTTTACAAGGTCCTTCTGCAGTTCCTCACAATTTGCTGCTGTTTTAATGACTCAAAACATGTTTATCATCTGCAAATTTGGTCACCTCACCGATTATTCCCTTTTCCAGATCATTTACGAATATGCTAAATGGCACAGGTCCATGATCACTGAGGAATCTGCTAATCACCGTTTTCCATTTGGAAAACTGACCATTTAGTTCTACCCTCTGTTTCCTGTCTTTTATGCTGTTACCAATCCACTACAGGACAATGCCTCTTATCCCATGACCTCCGAATTTCCTGAGGAGTCTCTCATGAAGCCTTTTTTATTTTATGTTCTGCTTTTCGGCACTTCAAAGTGTACATCAAATTTGATTAAATTCAGGTACTATAGGTATTTCCCTATTTCCACAGGGCTTACAATCTAATTTTTGTCAAATGCCTCCTGAAAATCCAAATACACTATATCAACTTGTTCACCTTTAACCACATGTGTATTTATACCTTCAAAAAAATCCAGTAAATTGGTAAGGCAAGACTTCCCTTTGCAAAAACCATGACGACTCTCCCCCGTTAAACTATTTCTATTTGTGTGATAAGTAATATTGTTTTTAAGGATAGGTTCTACAATTTTGCCCACCAGTCTATAGTTTCCCAGATCACCCCTGGAGCCCTTTTTAAAAACTATGGGCCTCATTTTCCAATATCGCATTGGTAATGCATTAAGGGGCGTTTCCCATGCAAATTAGGCTTTTTTCGTGCAGCGGGGAAACTTCACGTGCCGCAATGTTTTCGCAATTTGCACAAATGTATTCGCGAATACATCTTCGTGGTGCACGATAAACAACCAAAGAATCATCGCACTGCACGAACAGCCTGTTTCATGAAAGGTTTATCGTGGTTCATGACATTTCCGGACAGCCTGTTTCAGTATCCTGCAGGCGAGGGGGAGAGAGGGGGAGAGAGAGAGAGAGAGAGAGAGAGACTGAGACTGAGACTGACTTGCTATAATGTCTACTCCCTAGACAGGTATTTGTATCCCTATGGGAGGCCCACCTAGTAACTCGAGGTGGGGATTAGGTATGAGTGTAGGGGGTTGGGGCCACTTTCACATTCAACATGAGACGTACGAACAGAACAGTGGTCTCTTGTGAAGATTTGATGGCCTTCGGAGTGAGGAAACTCACTCCAAGATGAGATTTGGGCAATGTTCTCTCAAACTAGCTTGATGGACACTCTACCTGGGCAACAACAAGCTAGTTTGAGAGAACGAACATTGCCCAAATCTCATCTTGGAGTGAGTTTCCTCACTCCGAAGGCCATCAAATCTTCACAAGAGACCACTGTTCTGTTCGTACGTCTCATGTTGAATATGAAAGTGGCCCCAACCCCCTACACTCATACCTAATCCCCACCTCGAGTTACTAGGTGGGCCTCCCATAGGGATACAAATACCTGTCTAGGGAGTAGACATTATGGCAAGGCGCTCTCTCTCTCTCTCTCTCTCTCTCAGCCTGCAGGATACTGAAACAGGCTGTCCGGAAATGTCGTGAACCGCGATAAACCTTTACCGGCCTCTAGCGCACAACGTACCACGAATGAAAGGGTTGTAGCTATTGGCCGCGTTAGGAGCCGCACATGAGCGATTTGCGGAATTATCTCCTGCAGTAACTCCTTGGAAAATGACCCCCTTTGTCACGTTGGCCACCGTCCAGACTTCAGGTATTTTAGCTTTTTAAAATAACAGATTTCAAATTACCAGAAACAGGTCTGCAGTTTCATATTTGAGTTATTTCAGAATTCTGGGGTGAATACCATCTGATTCCAGAGATTTGATATTCTTTAGTTTTTATCTACTGCTTTCACATGGTCATTCCCAATAGTAAAAAAAAAAATAGATTTGTTTTTTATTGTTTTTATTTATTGATTGCTTAGGTTTTATTGATTTTTTTTTTTATATGGCACCCTTCCCATATTTTATAAAAGGTTTGTTCAAACCCCCCAAAAAATGTTTTAACTTGTGTCAGAATTTGGAATTCTGATCTGACCCAGTTCACATTGTATCTCAGGTTTAATTTAAAAAGGTCTTCACTTTATTTTGATCACATTAAACAACTTTTAACATCTAAATATAAAAATATTTGATAACTTTTTATCTGTTTTCAGAGCACATTTTTTTAAACCAAACTACAAAGACCATCCCACAACAGAACAAATGACAATTAAGCACTTGACAAGTAATTTTTTCAACAATTATTTTACATCTTTTTTTTATTTTGTGTTAGAATGGAAATTATTTGGCTCATAGCTTATTTTTTTTCTGCTTAGTCTTGTAATGAACTTAAAATTCCATTTGTTGATAATTTCACAGTTTATTGCCCAGGAAGTAATTATAATGGCAGAATTAACAGTATAGTACAGTACAGTAATGGATGGCCAGCACCATCTTGTGCTCCTACCATGTGACAAGGGCTGACCAATGGCACCGGTAGCCCCTGTGACATAGTAAGGGCAAAGGCTATTGGCGCCATTTTGATTACTGGCAGCCGACGGCCCAAGTGCAGGAGATCACTTCCGGACCCCCGCTGGACCACCAGGGACTTTTGGCAAGTCTTGGGGGACCCTCCTGTCCCCCACAAGACTTGCCAAAAGTTCCTGGTGGTCCAGCAGGGGTCCAGGAGCAACCTCGCTGTCGGCGAAGGGATGTTTCAGTTGCAGTTTCATTTACCTAAGAAGGTAGAAGACTATATGGCTGGCAACTGGGATTTATCCTTTGCAATGTGGACAAGAATAATTAGGCATTCTTGCTGGACCAATTAGTCTTTTTCTGATATCATTTACTGTGTTACTATATGATAACATTTTCTTACTTACCTTCTTCACAGACTATTCAATGTGAAACTGGGCATGCAGATTAGGTTTGATTGGTTTGTATCACAGAGGGATCTTTGTGGTGGCTTATTGTAAAGAGGATAGTTTACCAGTGCCAGGACAGGTTGTGGATGACATTCCAGTGATCACAAACTCATTTTATGTATTTGTGTTACAAAGATGCAATGTGCAAGAACTTTATTCATTTGCGTATTTTGGCATGTTGGAATATTTTTTTCTGCAGATATAGAATGAGAGACTGTGATTAAGGCATGGCTGTTTATAGTCTCTTTTTGGCAGTGGTGGGCTAATTTTTTGCGACTGTCCAGTATAGAAGTTGCTCTGTGATACAGGCTGATCTGATTTGTCTAGTATTCTAAGTCTGACATTGTTCCACAACTTCATTGATGTAGCTTTGATCCTTCTTTAGGTATCTATTTAGGGCCATTCAGTAATTCTAGGAAGCTTAATGTTGTATTTAAATTGAAATCATACTTCTGTACTTCTAACTTGAATACTAGAAAATAATTTGGGCATATATCTTTTATTTGCTGATGTATGAGCCTGAGAGAGCAATTTGAGGTTTTATACTATACAGTATCTGTTAAAAGTGATTCAGAAGACTGTAACATGGTTCCAGTAGATAAGGTTGCATCTAAGAAAGACAAAAATAATTTGCATGTTCCTGGAAAAGATAGCCTTGTTGCCTTGTTTGTCCACTTGAATGCATGGAAATAAAACAACAAATAAAACCAAAACAAAACAAAAATATATATAAAGTGATACCATTTTATTGGATTAATTTAATATATTTTTTGAATAGCTTTTTTGAACTAATACTCCAAAAGCTACTGAGTCTTATGGCTCTCAAACATGCTTTAAATTTTACAATGCTTTCCATGTTCTGATTTTCATGACCATAAATTGCTTCAGTCAGAGAGGAAAAATGCCACTGTAAATGTGTGATACATAAAGAATGATCAAGATCCCACCTCCATATATGCCAAAGGAACCCCTTTGGCTAAATTTTATTCTTTTGTTTAAAAGACTCCTTGTTGAAATTATTCACCACAACCACACCAGAGTGACAATATAATATTATAATAGATATAATATAATATAATATAATATAATATATTATTATTATAGATATAACTCATTGAATGGCTGAATTTAAACGCATTTAAATTCAGCACTAAATCTAGAGCTGACAGCATGGTCAAACAGCATGGTGATCATCTACTTATGATTGTAATATAGAAGCAAAACACAGTATCTCTTAGTTTTCTGATAAACTTGCCGCCGTATCATTGATGCTGTATAATCTTTGATTGTGCAAAACTGACCTCCCACTCTGATTCAAGGAGAGGTTGCCATTGTCTTTATTTCATTGCAGTTTCCATCAAAGGAGGTAGAAACACAAGTACAAATTTCTTCTTCAGCAACCAGGTCAATAAATAAGAAAAAAGGCAGGGAGAGAACATATCTGCTACTGCAGAAATAGTTTTATATTTTGAATTTGAGTTTTATGTTTATTATTCAGGTTGTATGTTTATTATTATTATTTTAGTTGCCATTTTATGGAGTCTATTTGTATTGAAAATAGGTGGGCTATAACTTTATAAATAAATCTCTTTCTGTCATATATCCATGTGTTATTTCATCAAATTTATTTATTTATTTATTTACGTCTTTTTTTTAATACCGTCGTTAAGTAGCTTCCGTCACAACGGTTTACAATAACTCTAATTCATCACTTCCTAATGTTAAACTAAACCAGATAAGGAAATGGAAAAAATTAATATTAGCTGCAAAGATAAGTAGAGTAAATTACTTAAAAACACAATTTAGAAGTGTTTAGAAAACAAATAGGTCAACAAAGAGTAGTAAGAGTAACACTCAATGGGGTAGATTTTCCAAGGGTTACACGCGTAACCCCCAAAAAGCTACCCCAAGCTGCCCCTGCGCGTGCCGAGTCTAAGCCCCGGGATGCGCGTATGTCCCAGGGCTTCGAAAAAGGGGCGGTTCGGGGCGGGTCCGGGGGGCATGGTGGAGGTTTGGGGGCGGTTCGGGGGTGATCTCGAGTCCTCCAGCACAGTGGCCTGTGCTGGGGGATGGTGCACTGGCGCGCGCAAATTACACCTGCCTCGGGCAGTCGTAACTTCTGAAACAAAGGTAGGGGGGATCTAGTTAGGGCTGGGGTGGGTTAGATAGGGGAAGGTGGGGGGAGCGGTAGAAAAGTTCCCTCCGAGGCCGTTCCAATTTCGGAGCGGCCTCGGAGGGAACAGAGGCAGCCTGCGCAGCTCAGCACGTGCAAGTTGCACAATTGTGCACCCCCTTGCACGCGCCGACCCTGGATTTTATAACATGCGCAGATTTGTTTGCACCGGGTTGCGCGAATAAATCTGCGCCTGCGTGCAGGTTTTAAAATCTGTCCCAATGTGTATGGTTTTATCCCCAATATACCAGACATGAGTCTCAGAGATATTTTAGAAATTTAGTAAAATATTTATTATGGTAAATAAATAATAGCCAATCACAATATAGGGGTCAATTTTAAAAGGACGTGCTGATTTTATAACATGTGCGTGCCTGCACTTTCCTTTGTAGTTGGTTTCCACACATATATCCCATGTGAGCCATTCCCATGTCCTTCAATTTTTGCTGACTTAGCCAACATCCTACAGCTGTACTTACTGCTCACATGTACTGATACATATTGGCACACAAACTTAGTAGGACAAAGTTCAGCAGTCAGCATTATTTATTTCCCTTTTGGACCTTGGTGAACATGTGACCAACCAAGGTTCACAAACAGTCTGGAGATAAAACAGGGTGACACAAGAGATTGTGTAGGAGATACTAGTAGTAGTAACAGAGCTTAGGCCACAATAGTGGAAAGAAAGGGAATAAATGCTATCTGCAACCACCCTCCTAACAGTGACTCCTGCCTAACATAATGAGGGATATAACACAGGGTAAGAAATCCAAACTTTTAGTTCATTTCTGTCTCTGTGTAATTGGTCATCACATGACCCTCATCAATTTTATCTAAGCCCCATCTATTTATTTATTTATTTAAAATCTTTTCTATACCGTCGCTAAGTTATATACCATTGCAACGGTTTACATGTAGGCACATATTTAATGTAGGTAAAAGTGTACTATAGTACATTCTAACAGGTGCCGTCAAAGGTTCGGTTACAATATATCATTAGACAAAATAATTTTTAGAGAAGTAGGTCATGACTAAGTGTACCGAAGGTACTTTCACGGGTAAATTTATCTAAGCTCAAGCAGACCTTTAGTTTACCTGGTCCAGAAGTCTGGCCAATTTAAATCTTTAGCAAGTGCACTTCTAGGCTGCTGGAGCATCCACGGCAATTGATCTCAGTATCTTCTGTTATCCATTGCGATCTTCATGTTGGTAGCTGTGCTCATGTTCGGCCTTTCTGACTTTTGGGGGACACCCAAATCATCAATGGATATATATATATATATATATATATATATATATAAATATATATATATATATTTATATATATATATATAGGCTACCTTTCATTGTTTGTTCAATGTCAAGCTTACTGCACTTAGTATAGCCTGCATAACAAAAGTTCCACATGTGCAGTTATTTGAGTATCTCTCCACCTTGCAATGAAGTATTGGCTTAGGTCCTTGTTTCTTTGCAGCTCCCAATGTGCACACCTTGCTACTCATTATATTTTAGGTATCTAGAACAGTTAAACTCAGGTGCATTAAATATATTCCCCCACCCACCGGTGGTGTAATGCAAAAGCGAAAACAAAACGCCTGTGTCAAAAATCTATTGTAGTTCTCTCTAAAAAGAAAAATTACTATCTGAATATCGGATAGACATACAGGTAGCATATTTTGCTGACCATGAACACGGAGATGTAGCGTCACTAAGGACTAATAAAATTGCATTAATTCAGGCTATTTCATTAATGTGAAAATCTAAATAATGACATTTGCAAGTAGCACATAACTAATTATTAACTAGGTATATCATTAAAATATTTTGCTATGATAAATCAGTTATTACATGTCAAATAAAGGTATATTGTCTCATAAAATAAAGGAAAACAGTATCTAAGTAAGGACATTCCCCATAGAACAAGAAAAACATGAAGACAGAACATCAGGCATAAAGTGTGAGCACTTCACTCCATAAAATGAAGGGTGCAAGATGTCTTCTGTGGCAAAGGATGGGATGATTTCTGAGATCATTGACAAATAGTGTGTACAGTTCTCACAATATGATGCTTCTCTGACATCGAAGCATAGCCTCTTAACGCTCATCATTAAGTTAGATGTGTATGTTACAGATTAAATTAACCAATAAGAAAATTCCATAATGTCAATAACTCCCTTCATCTAATAATCCCTACATACACTGTTACTAATCTGCATAATGTTCCCACTTTACTAGGAGGTAACATACAATATTCAAAACCACAAACAACCCAGGTGCTCAGACATCACATAAAAACATATTTCATTGAATTGACTACATAAATTCATTCATTGCATTCTTCTCATCAGGCTCTGTTGTTTTCATTTGTAATAACACACAAACATCCCATAAAGACAGACAAATATCAAATATTTGAGCTCAACAGGTAGACCAAAAAAAAGTTATTGGATTGATCAAAAATTAAATCAAAAGTCAGAAATTTAAAAAAAGAACAAAAAAGAACAGATCTGTTTAAAATACTGGGGAAAATTATTTAGATTCTGCATCTGGCAGAGCAGACATCATCTTGTCAACTTATAGAAATAAAATCCCCCATACAAAGAGAAATTGATTCATCTTTTAAATCTAATCACATGACAAGACAAAAAACTAGAGGATACTTTTTCATTTCTAAATATTTAAAGTAGAACACTTCTGTGATTATTGTACACAAAAAGAAAGAAATCATATTCTGTTCTAACTAGATGATTTTTGATTTATTAAGCAAAGAAAGCAAAAAGCTGAAAAATAAAAAAAAGCTCATCTCTTATATCAGATCTCTGTATAAACAGCTTTATCAGATCTCTGTATAAACAGCTACAAACATCTGCTTTATTCAAAGATTAAAGCACTCTGAAAATTGTGTTTTTCAACTCATTCTGCAATACATGTTGCAACGTACAGAGTCCTTCACTAAATACACAGTATCTATAATAGTTCATTACATATAATAGGGATAAAAAATAAAAAAATTATGAACAAAGTCACATGACAGATGTTGTGGTCTGTTGATTCAGGACCAGAAGATGCACTTTTTTTTTTGTAGCAGGATGTCAACAGTAAAGAAGTTTCATTACCAGACATACAAACTAATAGACAATTCTGCTTAAGACAAAAATATATTATATGCAGAGAAAATAGACAAGACAGCTGCTCTCTGTCTCTATTTCTGATCAGAGCCATTTACCTTCCTTATCTAACTCACATACAAGTATTTATCCAGTGTTTAAAGAAACCATAAGTTACTAGTTCTGTAGAAATTCAATGCTACTAGTTTCTGTAGAAATTCAATGTTAGCCATTAGGAGAGGTTCACATTTTCTGCTGTCACTTTGACAAGTTGCAGATCACACTTAACTGCCAATGAAATTAAACTTTCTTAAACAATCTACTAAGTTCATTTTCTGCAAAAATCAACACATTTCTCCACATTTTTAATTCCCCATCAGTCTGTTTATAACTTTTAAACATAAAAATCAATTAATTTAAACTAGTTTTCTCCTCCGTTTGAATTGGCATATGAGAAGCGCTTTCAATTTTGCATATTTCCTGCTTCTCCTTATCTACCAACTCAGTTAACTCTTCAGCTCCCTGTGCCCTTTCAAGTTGTAAAACTTCCACGACAAGTGTAAATTGAAACTAGGCTGTGATGCTTGGAGTGGATCCCCAGTCCGGGTTTTGGGCAGACAGTAGTTCCTCACTGTGATCTGTTAACACAGTTACACCATGGCAGCAATCAGACATAAACATAAGACCCTATTCCAAACAATTTGGGAAGGGGGGGGGAATTACCCTAGGGAAAGGAAGCCAGGCCTGAATGATGTGTTTAGAAATGATCAATACTTGGCAAAGGAAATAAGGAAAAAAATCTATATAATCCTTGTAAGATTGTGACATGGGCAAGGACTAGCCTAGGGTGTTCAGCACCTAGCTGAGCCTCTAGTTTTCCTTCCTAGACACTATATTGTGATTGGCTATCATTCAAGAAGAAAGCCATAACTACAGATTCTTGGGACTACTAAGATAAAAGTTTAATTTATCCTTATTTTAGGCGATTTCTTGGTTATAGTTTTCTGTTTTCTGTGTAGTGCTAGCCTTATCTCTGTATTTTCCTAGATATTGATATTGCTGCATTAAATTGCTGTATGTTTGTTTAAGCAACCCCCCCCCAAAACAAAAAGGGGGTTTTCTATTCAGCTTTGGGCAGGTGACTCACAGTGCATTGCAGGGGACAATCAAGTCTTCAGTCTGCTTTGAACTTCAAGGAGAAAGTCATAACTACAGATTCTTGGGAAGAACTAAGTAAAAAGCTTAACTTAGCTAGCCAATCTGGGGGAGGGTCTGTTCAAAATCAATAGCAGATACAGTGTCCAGTGAATAGCCCATGCCAAGTGTTAACTGTTTAACTCCCTCCACCCTGCCCCTCTACCCACCCACCCCTGGGTTTGTTTTTCTGATATAGTCTGCCTAAATACATAATTGGCAACAAGATAACTTGGAAATTTGGTAATTCCTCAGGTGTATCCATCAAATAAATTTGCCAACATGAGGACTATCCAATGTAACTATTGTGGAGCCTTTATTTTGAGGGAAATCATCTGGAAACTTAGGACTTGCCCCATTTCTTCAGAACTCTCTTCCTTGAAAAAGGAGCTGTCTGAAGTTAAAGCTGAATTAGCTGCAATAAAGAAAGTCTCACCCACTTTACAGTATTCAGAAAACCCAAAAGTCAAGGAAAAAGGGGTTTACAATGGGCTCAGGTAGAATAAGACCTGTGACCCACAGACACCCATTTTTCACAACTGTGCAGCCCACATGTCTAACCCCCCCCCCCCCCCCCCACTCACACGGGGCGTTAAGGAACCCAAAAAACAATGGGATAACAGTGGGCTCTGGTAGAGTAAGATCTGTGATGCAGAGACACATGCTCTTTCAACTGACACAAGTACAAAATGCCTTCTCTGTATTAGATAATGAAGAAGCTCTTGTGAAACAGGTTGAAGTGGAATCTGAAAATGCATACAGAAAATGCATATAAAAATTCCATAATACAATCAGTAACCAAAGGAAAAAGCTCATTGTGCTGGGTGATTCTGTCATCAGAGGCACTAATTTGGGAACTCTTTTTGAGGGAAACACTACAGTTAAAAGCCTTCCAGGATCATCGGCCAGCAGAAATGCTATTCAGATAGTCAAAGCGATCAAAGAAGAAAGCAAATACTAAAGTTGATATCATCCATCTGGGAACCAATGACCTTTCTAGAAACAGCATCCAAGAGGTACAGAGAGATTTCCAGTCTCTAGCGAAGCAGATTAGTCACATGGCGACAACCATTGCCTTTTCAGAAGTGTTACCTATTCATGGAAAGGGGAAGGAGAGGCTAAGCTATATTGATAACTTCAATGTATGGCTCAAATCCTTGTTTTGGATATATTGGGAGCTGGGGCCAAGTATGGAACACTAAAAAGCTCTTTGTCAAAGATGGCTTACATCTGTCTATGGCAGGAAAAAGGATCCTAAGAGATAAATTCAAATCCTATGTCATAAGGCATTTAAACTAGATGTTGGGGGTGGCAGAAGGAAATTAGAATATTACCCCCAAATACAAATGAAATGGAAAAGAGTGAAGTGGATAACAACCGTCAGCTAAATAAGTCACAAAAGAAGTCCAAGAAAAGCAATAACCTGAACGAGAAAAGCTGGAAAGCTTTGAGCACAAATGCTTGTAGTTTAGGCAATAAAATCTCAGATCTGCAAGCCCTAATGGTGGAGGCGGACTTGGACATTGTTGCTGTCACGGAGACATGGTTCACAGAATCTCATGATTGGTATATGGCCATACCGAGCTATAACTTGTTAAGGAAGGACAGAGAGCACAGAAAAGGGGGAGGAGTGGCTCTTTATGTCAAAAACAATATCCAAGCATCTGAACTGCAAGGAAGATGGAGCAAAGAAGAAGCTCTATGGGCCGACCTATGAGGGAGTAGGTTGGACAGTTAGATGATCGAGGGGTTAAAGGGGCACTTAGAGAAGATAAGGCCATCACGGAAAGATTAAATGATTTCTTTGCTTCGGTGTTTACTGAAGAGGATGTTGGGGAGGTACCCGTACTGGAGAAGGTTTTCATGGGTAATGATTCAGATGGACTGAACCAAATCACGATGAACCTAGAAGATGTGGTAGGCCTGATTGATAAACTGAAGAGTAGTAAATCACCTGGACCGGATGGTTTACACCCCAGAGTTCTGAAGGAACTAAAAAATGAAATTTCAGTCCTATTAGTAAACATTTGTAACCAATCATTAAAAACATCCATTGTACCTGAAGACTGGAGAATAGCTAATGTAACCCCAATATTTAAAAAGGGCTCCAGGGGCGATCCAGAAAACTACAGACTGGTTAGCCAGACTTCAGTGCCAGGAAAAATAGTGGAAAGTGTTCTAAACATCAAAATCACAGAACATATAGAAAGACATGGTTTAATGGCACAAAGTCAGCATGGCTTTAGCCAAGGCAAGTCTTGCCTCACAAATCTGATTCACTTTTTTGAAGGAGTTCATAAACATGTGGATAAAGGTGAACTGGTAGATGTAGTGTACTTGGATTTTCAGAATACGTTTGACAAAGTTCCTCATGAGAGGCTTCTAGGAAAAGTAAAAAGTCAATGGATAGGTGGTGATGCCCTTTCGTGGATTACAAACTAGAGGTGTGCTTCGTTTTTTTCTACTGGGTCGTTTTTTCACTCGGATACTTCATGGTAAAGTTCGGGTTTATCGTTTAGTTTTTTTGAAAAACGAAACGGTGAAACCCGAAACCGACTCAACAAACGAAGCGGGAAAATGAAGTTAAAAAAAAAAACCACCCCAAGCATTTAAATTCATTTTAATGCATTACATACAAACCCCCCCACCATCCCGATCCCTCCCCAAGACTTACCAACATCCCTGGTGGTCCAGCAGGGTCCCGGGTTCCATTTGTCCCTCCATGCCCGGTGTGCCACTGCCAGCCGTGCTCAAAATGGTGCCGAATAGCCTCTGAACTACTATGTCACAGAGGCTACCGGCGCCATTGGTCAGCTCCTGTCACATGGCCATCGGCGCCATCTTGTGCTCATACCATGTGACAGGGGCTGACCAATGGCGCTGGTAGCCCCTGTGACATAGTATGGGCAAAGGCTATCGGCGCCATTTTGATTCCTGGCATCCGACGGCACGAGTGCAGGAGATCGCTCCCGGACCCCCGCTGGACCCCCAGGGATTATTGGCAAGCCTTGGGGGGGTCAGGAGGCCCTTGAACGAGTAGATGTGAATCGGTTATTTACACTTTCAAATAATAGAAGGACTAGTGGGCATTCCAGGAATTTAACAAGTAGTACATTTAAGACTAATCGGAGAAAATTTGTTGACAGAGGATGTAGAGTTAGTGCAGTTAGTGTAGCTGGGTTCAAAAAAGATTTGGATAAGTTCTTGGAGGAGAAGTCCATTAACTGCTATTAATCAAGTTTACTTAGGGAATAGCCACTGCTAGTAATTGCATCAGTAGCATGGGATCTTCTTAGTGTTTGGGTAATTGCCAGGTTCTTGTGGCCTGGTTTGGCTCCTGTTGGAAACAGGATTCTGGGCTTGATGGACCCTTGGTCTGACCCAGCATGGCAATTTCTTATGTTCTTTACAGAGGGAGATGAAGAAAGTAATCAAGACAGCAAAAAGTCAAGCTGAAGAAAGGATTGCCAAAGAGGTAAATTGAGGTGACAAAACATTTTTCAGATACATCAGAGAAAGGAGAAAAGTCCAAAGTGGTATAGTAAAATTGAAAGGTGAAAAAGATCAATGTGTGGAGAAAGACGAAGAAATGGCAGAAATATTAAATGAATACTTCAGTTCAGTGTTCACTAAAGAGAACCCTGGAGAAGTACCGTTGCTAGCTAACCAGAAACTGGAGGGGAGTGGAGTAGATGAAACTCCGTTTACAAAAGAGAATGTATGGGAAGAGCTAGGAAAACTGAAAGTGGACAAAGCCATGGGGCCTGATGAGGTTCATCCCAGGAAACTGAGGGAGCTCAGAGATGTGCTGGTGGATCCGCTGTTCAATAGATCCCTAAAAACGGGAGTGGTGCTGAGTGATTGGAGAAGAGCGGTGGTGGTCCTGCTTCACAAGAGTGAGAGCAGAGAGGAGGCTGGAAACTACATGCCGGTTAGCCTCACCTTGGTGGTGGGAAAAGTAATGGAGTGCCTGCTGAAAGAAAGAATAGTGAACTATCTATAGTCAGAAGAATTGCTGGACCAGCGACAGCATGGATTCACCAAGGGTAGGTCTTTCAGACAAATCTGATTGATTTTTTTGATTGGGTGACTAGGGAATTGGATTGAGGAAGAGCGCTCAATGTCATCTACTTGGATTTCAGCAAAGCTTTTGATACGGGCCTGCACAGGAAGCTTGTGAATAAAATGAGAAGCTTAGGAGTGAGTGCCAAGGTGGTGGCCTGGATTGCAAACTGGTTGATGGACAGAAGACAATATGTGATGGTAAATGGAACTTACTCTGAAGAGAGAGTGGTGTTAAGCGGAGTGCCGCAAGGATCGGTATTGGGACCGGTACTTTTCAATATCTTTGTGAGCGACATTGCGGACAGGATAGAAGGTAAGGTTTGTCTTTTTGTGGATGATACTAAGATCTGCAACAGAGTTGACACACCGGAAGGAGTGGAGAGAATGAGACGGGATTTAAGAAACCTGGGAGAGTGGTTGAAGATATGGCACTGAGATTCAATGCCAAGAAGTACAGAGTCATGCACATGGGGTGTGGAAATCCGAAAGAACTGTATTTGATGGAGGGTGAAGGACTGATGTGCACGGAGCAGGAGAGAGACCTTGGGGTGATAGTGTCTAACGATCTGAAGTCGGCGAAACTATGTGACAAGGCGAAAGCTAAAGCCAGAAGAATGCTGGGCTGCAAAGAGAGAGGAATATCTAGTAAGAGAAAGGAAGTGATGATCCCCTTGTATAGGGCCTTGGTGAGGCCTCACCTGGAGTACTGTGTTCAGTTCTGGAGACCGTATCTCCAAAGGGACAGAGACAGGATGGAGGCGGTCCAGAGAAGGGCGACCAAAAAAATGGATGGTCTTCATAAAATGACTTATGAGGAGAGATTGAAGAACCTAAATATGTATACCCTGGAGGAGAGGAAGAGCAGGGGTGATATGATACAGACTTTCAGATACTTGAAAGGTTTTAATGATCCATGGTCAACAACAAACCTTTTCTGTTGGAAAAAAAATCAATAGAACTAGGGGTCACGATTTGAACTCCGGGGAGGAAGACTCAGAACCAATGTCAGGAAGTATTTCTTCACGGAGAGGGTGGTGGATGCCTGGAATGCCCTTCTGGAGGAAGTGGTGAAGCCTAAAACTGTGAAGGATTTCAAAGGGGCATAGGATAAACACTGTGGATCCATAAAGGCTAGAGGATAGGAATGAAGAGAAGAGCCATGGGGGTGGCTTGCTGGAATGGTGGTTACTACCTGGTGATTACTACCCTTACTCAATAAGCCTTCACACGGTTAATGCAACTCCAACATTGCTCTCTGATTCAACGGCAAGGAGAAATGTGGAAAAGAGGATTTGCATTCAGACAACAACCAACAAGGACTGAACTACACAGTCTGGGTGTTGTACTTTGGACATTGAGGCGTGGGCCCTTGGTCGCTGCAAGAGATTGCACCTCCCACAGGGCGGAGCCCTGCATGGACTTGCAGCAATAGACTAGCTCCGAGCAGAGATGGACACAGAGAAGTTAGTTTTTATTATACAGCAATGGAGATGGTAACCCGAGGAACGGGTAATGATCCCAGCCAGAAGAGGAGATGTCTGATGGCAATGTTCTGCTGAAGGCTGAAGAGTGGAAAAGGCAGTTACACAGTCTCACCAGGTCCCGAGAGGGAGATGGGTCCGGTAGTGGTCCGGTAGTGGTCTGCGAAGCGGGGTAGGCCGAGAACCCAGGTCTAGATGGAAAGGCCAGTGAGAGTAGATCCGGTGGTGGTCCACGGTGTGGGGTAGGCTGAGGATCTTAGGCGTTCTTGTTGGTAGCAGATAACCCCGGAGGGTGTAGATGAGCAAGGCAAGGCCCCCGTGGAGCGGGTACCTAAGTCATCTTGGAGCGAGCGTACCCAGAGCAGAAGCATCTGGTAACGTAGAGAGATCAGCATGGAGGATTCCTTGCTAACTCGTATTAGGAATCATAAACGGAGTTTAAATACCAGCACTTGTGACATCATGTGGTGGGGACGCCCCCGAGGTTCCCGCTATGACACACGTAAAGGACAGGGCTGCGTGCACGTGCCCTAGGTGACTCCGGGAGAAAGATGGCTAACGCAATTGCCCATGCTGGACCAGGGACGCCGGAGAGCTCGGTGTGGAGAAGCGGAGGTAGCCATCTTCCCAAAAGGAACAGAGTCAGGCAGGAAATAGGTGAGCAATAGAGGGTGCAGCCGTCTGCGACCGGGTACAACACTGGGTAAACAAATAAGCGTGGGGGTAGCTTGCTTATTGCGGCGGTTACTACCCTAACCAATTAAGCCTGATACTTCACTTTGAATGCATATACAGCGTTGTCTGCGTCCATGGCAGGGGGAAATGTGAAAAAGAGGATTTACATTCAGACAACATCCAACAAGCCATTAATCTGTGCAGTCGGGGTAAACAAGCATCAGGGTAACTTGCTTGATGCGGCGGTTACTACACTTAACCATTAAGCCTTATGCTTCACATTTGATGCAACTCCAAAATTACTCTCTGCATCAATGGCAAGGGGTGGCAGGAAATTCGAATAAAACAGTTACCAACAAGGACCCTGAATTTGGTGGTCAGTGAAACAGATAAGTATGGGAAAATAAGTGTGGGAACTTGCTGGGCAAACTAGATGGGCCATTTGGTCTTTTTCTGCCATCACTTCTATGTATATATTTACCATAGTAAACAGTTTACTAAATTTCTAAAATATCTCTGAGTCTCATATCTGTTATATTGGGGATAAAATCATACAAAGGCACACTTTATACCTGCTACCAACAATTTGGAAAAAAAAATAAATGTGATTGTATGGTATGTGGTAAAGAAAAATACTGCAGTTCCTTCATGACACTTGTCAAAACTGAGAAACCAGCACGCAGTTGTCATATATAAAAAGTTCCTTTTCTGTCACCTGGCAGTTTCCTGCTGCTCCTTTTGGGTCTCTAGCCTAATCAGAACCAGTGCTGTGATCCTGGTGCCATGAGCTTACATTTGTAACTACCTGGAACTTTTTTTCACCTATTTTATAATCCCTCAGTCTAATCATTGCAGCGGCGGTTTCGACCAGAGCTCCTTCCTGAACCCTTCAATCACAGGCCATGAATCCACACAGCCGATGCACCCTTGAGTGCTGACCATAAATCCCTCCCCATTGGGCTCTTTGAAAATTGCCTTCCCAGCCCCAGTCAACCTGGGAAATCATCGGGCCAGCGCCAATGAAACCCTTTTTTTTTTTTTTTTTTTTAGGAAAACAGAAAAAAGGACCAAAAAAGGTTGGTAGATATTTAGATAAAAAAACAAACAAAACAAGTCTCATTAAATCAAAATACAAGAAAACATAACTAACATTTTTTTTAAATATATGTAAGAAATATATGGAACTTTAGTGTAATCATCATTATACTGAAGCTTAAATGGTCCAAAAAATTGTGCCACCACTAGTAATCATAGATTCCTTTTTTTCAATCTAAGGGATAGATTTTATAAAGTTGCGCGCGCTACCCAGCATGTACACATGGACGCCCGATTTTATAACATGCGCGCATGTTATAAAATCGGGGGGTCAACACGCGCAAGGGGGTGCACAATTATGCAACATGTGTGCGCTGACACCCGCAGCCTTCCCCCATTCCCTCCCACACTTCCCAACCCCCTAAACTAACCTCCCTTCCCCTTCCCCTAACCTACCCGCCCCCTAGCCCTAACATAGACCCCTCCCCGAACTTTATCTTATCTTCTTCGCCTGCCTCTGTGCCAGCATGCGATCACCGACACAGAGGCAAATGGCCGCTGTACCGGGATCCTCCGACCGCGCCCCGCCCCCTGGACCACCCCGCCCCTTTTCCGAAGCCCCGGGACTTAATCTCGTCCTGGGGCTTTATGCGCGAGGCCGGGCCTTTAAAATAGGCCCGGCGCATGTAAGCCCACCTACGCACGTAAATCTTTTAAAATACAGACCACAATGCGCCAAGACTCAGATGTATTTCAATAGGAATCATTGTTGTTAAGGGTATTTGTTACCAAAGTAGCCATTCTTAAAATATAGTGTCAGCTACACTATGAATAGAAAGATAAGAACTGGAAATTGTCAAGCAAGAAAGATTAAGGAAAAATCATTTCTGATAACCTAAGAGCATCCAGTTAGTGCAATAAAACAACATGGAAAGCTAACAATATGCTCAGTTGCATAAGGAATGGAGTCATCAGCAGGAAAAAGGAGATAACATTGTCTTTGTTTAGGTCATTAATGAGATCCCACTTTGAAGACTGTGTTCTCTTCTCAAGGCCGTACTTTTGTAGAAATATTGAGACAGTGGAAGTGGTTCACAATGGAGCAGGGCCTGCAATATATTGCTTAAGACACTTAAAAGGTACTTGCTGGAGGAAAGGAGGTGAAAAGAGGGATATAAAAAAAAAAAGCAACCAAATATTTGACAGGCTTCAATAAAGTAGGGTAGGTGAAATTTTCCATAGAAAAGGAAATTCAGAAGCAAGGTGTCTTGACCTGAAGTTGTAGGAAGAAAGGATCAGAGGAAACTTAAACAATACTTCTTTAACTGAGAGGGTGGTAGAAGCCTGGAATAGCCTCCTGGCAGAAATAGTGGCAACCAAAACCATGACAGAATTCAGGTTTGCTTGGGACAAATATAGAGGAGAGTGTTAACATCAAAATTAGGATGATACAATACTGAAGACAACTTACCATTCACTCCCTTGAAAGCAGATACAAGAGGAGAGGTGATAAAAATAAAACATGGTATGAATATAGGAAGCATGAGTAAGAGACACTGCAGGTGAAAGTGTGGCTTGAGTGGGAACCAGCAAGCTACAAAGCTCCACTAGCCAATTGGGTTGCTGCCAGAAGGTTGATAGTGTCCATGGGGACATAAGTGGATGGATGGTAGTGTGACAGCCTCTCTAGTGTTGGTAGCTGCTTAGATTGTTACAAAACTTGGTGTTAAAACATGGAGGGTGGGAGAGCCTGTGTGTCAGATTCAGTATGGGAACTCGTGTGCTTATTTCCCCAGGATGGTAGAAAACCTAAAAGAAAACACTAAAACTTATTTGGATGGAGCAATATCCTGAAAGCTAGCAGCTGGGATATATCCTTAGCAATGTGAACCAGAAAAACTGAGCAGCCTGGACGGGCCAGTTGGGCTTTATCTGCTTTCATCTATTGTGTTACCATGTTAAATCAATTTACAATTATGTATTTTTTTTCCTCATATGTTGCAGTCATGATCTATCTAGAGATTCTATTACCTCATACCTGAAAGGAGATGCTGGGAAATCAGAAGTTAATGCGAGTCCTACAAACTCTAAAGCAGATGCAAAAGCAAAACCTAAAGCTCAGGAGCCTGCAGCCAGTGCTCAGAAACAGAGTGACAAGGAAACTCTGAAGCTAAACATGCCACAGGACTCTGGTCGTGCTGAGGAACAGACATCAGCATCAACAGTATATCGGAAATCTCTGGATGAGGCGAGCAAGCCAGGACGAGGAGAACATAAAACCTGTGTGCCTGTCGGTGTGAAAAGAGCAAGCTGGGAAGATGGCAAGCCAAAGGCCAACATCCAGGAACAGGAAGAAGCAGCAGTGCCTGAACAAAAGGTACAGTATTTAGAAATCTAGAAAATGTTTGCTAGATGCACTCTGTCTTTCAGCACTGTGGTTTTGTAACTGGAAATATATTATCTTTATAGACACTGTGGGATATCATTATTCAACTTGCTCAAGTATCATTTTAATGTTTATGTTGCAATATGGGCAGTTATTGCCAAGAATACTGATACTACCCTCAGGACTGGATTTAAGATTTTGTTTTGCATAAGCAGGACCAGAGTTTGAGGGCCAGAGGAGAGCAGATAAAGTGCCACTGCAATGGCCCTTTGAAACAGATTTCTCTTCAGCTAGGGAATGTGGCACCTATCAAAATTTGGCGCCCTAGGCAATTGCCTGTATTGCCAGTGCTTAAACCAGTCCTGACTACATTACTAAACTAGGGCTGGTGGTTATTGCAATATGGAGAAATCTCACCTAGTACGTGCTACTGTGATCAGTAGATTAGAATTAAGAAAAACACAGAAATATGCAGATTAAAAAAAAAAAAAGGTTAAAAATATAAAGGATAAAAAGAGTATTCAATTTCTATTCATTAAGATGAAGAAAGAACAGGATGCTTGTTTAGTTCAATTATCTACATCATAGCTTGAACCATCTCACCTTTTTTTAAGCTTGCAGTTTTAAACAGATGGTACAATTCTGTAAACAATCTCTGTTCACTAAAGCCTTAGGTCTCCAAGCAATAACTTGGTGACTTGAAATACATGTACAAATCTCATTAGCACTCTATTTTAGTAGCTTTGATATCCAATTCCACCTTCTAGCCATTGTTATCATTTTTTATACAGATGCAATAGTACCCTACATCTGGAGACATTACCTATACAAACCTGTACTTTAAGTTTTACCCTGCACCCTTGTGTTTGTCCTGTGACACACAACTTCACCAGCATTCCCATATTCCTTAATCATTTCTTTGGTAACAGATAATTTTACTTAATTATATATGAGCATTATGTTGCCAACAGTGATTTACTATTTTCTTGTGCTGGTAGTTGGTTTGGTTTCAGTTGAAAATATCTTAAACTTTTCTTTGATTGTAATTTTCGGATAGCTTAATTTCTCTCTATTACATCTTCTGTTTTTTTTTCCTTATTACAGTAGTTCCTAAATGCAGTCCTCAAGATCCCCAAACAGATCTAATTTGCAGGATATCTACAATAAATATTCATGAGATATATTTCCATCTTTTGGTTACCCTGTTTGGAAGTCATGAGGGCAGAATTTAAGAATCACAGTCTTACTATAACATTATATAAAATTCCTCTGAATATAGGTAAAAATCAATGCTAGATATAGTCTGGTCAGGTGTCTCATCTTCTAATTTTGATGGGTCTGCAAAATGAAGAGACTTTATTAACATCTGTTCCATGATTAATCCGTGCCAGGATAGTTCTTTCCTTCCTTTTTCCAAAGACTAAATGTTTTGCTGTGCCAAAATCTACCGATAAAATGTACTAAAAAAAATAAATTTATCAGAAATGTAGTGACAGTGAATGGGAGACAAGCTCAGATGAGGAAAAGAGCTTCACCACAAGAATTATTCGACGGCGGGTGATTCTAAAGGTATCCAGTGATTCCAGCTGTTGACTTGGTGTTGGCATGGATTTTTTCTTTCTTGGACTGCAGTACAGATGTGCTAATGAAGATACTTTTAGCCTCCATACAATCTTGCTTCTAATATGTTTTGTTTGTGGCATGTTTTTGTGATTAATTAATGCCTGATAAAACATAGATCTGCTGGGATTCTGTCACAAACGTAATAGCACAGTTAAACACGTTAGGACAGGGGTTTTCAGAATAGCCACAATGAATATTCATATGATGTATTTGCACGCAGGTGGTTCAGGAATGGGGTTAATTTATATATTTTGGTTATTCTAAAAATCATAACTGTTTGCAGCCTTCAGGGACCAGAGTTAATAATCCCTGTATTAGGGGTTATATACTTTATTAATAAGGACAATCCAATGAGTACATGCTTACAGCTAAAGGGCATGTAAGGACATTAAATAATGAGAACTTGTTAACCAAATTGCAGAACAGGGAGCAATAATTGT
Organism: Rhinatrema bivittatum; assembly: GCF_901001135.1. Classification (NCBI taxonomy): domain Eukaryota; kingdom Metazoa; phylum Chordata; class Amphibia; order Gymnophiona; family Rhinatrematidae; genus Rhinatrema; species Rhinatrema bivittatum. Next base: position 201,444,438 of record NC_042621.1, read on the forward strand.
AGAGCAGCTAAGTTAAAATAAAAATATTTTATGTGCAAAACCAGTATGAAACTAGAAATGGTTGTATGAACACTCTTAAATCCTCCCTAGTTTTGTTTATTAGTACTGGAATTGCATCTTAAAAAGAAAAATCATAAGAGCAATGTAGCATCATTTGTTAATACAGCAGCATATTATCTCTGGGTGTCTACATAAGGAACGCAATTTTAAAAGCCATTTCCAACTGGTAAAGCCCTGCTTTACATATAGAAATGGGCTTGGATAAAATCGTCTGCCCAATATATGGGTAAAAATGTGCACGCACAGTGTTTTATGTATGTATTTTTGCATTAATATAAATAACCTGATATTTTATAAGTTAAGACCCTATGAAATAGCCACAGCAAATAAACCAAACATATATTTAAATAGGATCATCATACACCACACCCAGGCACTTAAATAAATTGTGTGAGGATCAGAGCTGTTGTAATCATTGGTCCAAATTTTAGAAAAGTCTTTCTTTGAAGAGCTTCAGTGTTCCCAAAATTAGAGAGATCGATATTCAGAAGCCATTTAGAAGGATAACTGCTGTGTAAATCAGGGGCGGGCCAGAGGTGTTTCCGGGAGATGCTGAGTCAGCTGCATAAGTTATGTGGCTAACTCCGATTCGGAATTAGTCGCTTACCTTGTGCAGCTAACTCAGGTTATGCCGTAGGGCTGTCCTAACTTTAAGATAGCTGGGTATATTCAGCACTGCTGAATACCCTGCTTAAGTTAGTTGAATAGATGTATCATCAGGCTAACTTAACTAGCTGCTCTGTGGCTGAATATCGACTCCTCTATGAATATTTGTCCATGTAAACTCTAAAAATCCTATTTTCTTTAACTGAACTAAATACAAAACGTTACTTATCTTATATAATGCTGTTCCTGACATAAATTCATGTTTCGAAATGCTGCTTCAAAGTGTGGCATATGATAGTCCTTTTATAAGATAATATTTAAATATATCAGTTTGGTTATTTCTTGTGACTGCATGTATTTTTACCCACATACTGGAAAGGCATTCCCAGGGGCAGGAACTGGGAGGGGTTCCAACTTAAATGCATAGTTTTTGATTTTTAAAAGTATGTGTGTAAGTTTTGCCAGGAAAGCTAACTGCCTATGCTTCCAGATGTAAATGCATGTGGGCAGTTTTCCCAGGGTTATTTTCAAAGCAAAAGCACATAGATACTTTTACTTTGAAAATTAGAGTAAAGTCCAAAAGTGAAAATTACTTGCAGAGTTCACATTTTTTGAAAATTACATCTCTAAAGGGCAATTTTCAAAGGGATTTAGCTGGGTAAATAATCAATTACCTATCTAGATTCCCCAGGGAGAAAATCCTCTCTCTCACCACAGGTAAAAGTACAAGTAGGTAGGGTCAGCAGACCACATGTTTACTGGGGGGGGGGGGGGGGGCACAAACTAAACCAATCTCTTTCCCTGCTCCCCCAAGCCCCCTAATCACTGATACCATGTGCGACAAAAAGTTGATTGGGCCACAGCCCCAGTGGCTCATCCTGTTCTGTTGCCTTTGCAAGTATGGGTATGCTTTCACAATATGCAGACCTGTAGCCAGATTAAAAAGAGGTGGTCCAAAGGTCGTGGTTAGGTTGGGGGAGGAAACAACACACATAACTGTTGAAGTTCTCAATTCTGGTACTCTCCAAGGTTCCTAGCCAAGCCCCCTGTCTGAGTGTTTTAGCCAAGAGCCACACCCAGGTAACATCAGTAATGATTGCCTTTATTTAGAGACTTATGCATAAGGAGAAAAGTTTCACAATTCTGCCCAAAACAGGAAGTACCTGACAATATATCACTTCAGTTATTCATTAGTAACCAGTAAGCTGGTAATTAGTACTTATGGTTGCCAATTGCCTGGTTTTGGACTGGACAGCCAGGCTTTCAGGCATGCAGCGTCCAGTCAAAAGTAACGACCAGCATTAAAAGTTTGTTTTTGCAGGTGGCTCCTCCTCTCCCTCACAGTCTTCTGCTTGCAGGGAGAGGAAGGCAGGATCGGAGCCTCTCAGAGGAGAGCCGCATTGTATCCTTGCCCCCACCTCTTTTCTTATGCTGTGATTGGACAGCATAGGGCGAGGCGGTGGGGCACAGCAGAGCCCTCTGCAATCAGTGGCTCCACAGATTTCTGTAGGAATCCCCCTCTTGGATACCCCTCCCCCCACAAGGTCCTGGGCCAGGACCCAAGAGAGGGGCTGCAATGAGCCAGCTGAGTCAGATACAGGCACAGAGGAGAAGGTGGAGAAGCAAACAGATGGAGGTTCAGGGTGAGGAGAGGGGAGAGACAAAAGGAAAGGGAAGTTAGATACATTGGGAGCATGGTAGGGTTGAGAAACAGAGGGGGACATGAAGGGAGGGAATGGATCACAGTCTTTTGCTCAGACAAGCCAACAGCTACAGCTGTCTGGGAAATTGCTCTATGGGCTGTACCTTCCTCCCTCAGGTCTTACTCTGGACCTGTGCCTTTCCCTTAGCAGCTTGGATTTTACCTAATGTTTAAATACATATAGTGTAGGGATGTGAATCGTTTTTTGACGATTTAAAATATTGTCCGATATATTTTAAATCGTCAAAAATCGTTAGGGCCACGATACAATACCAATTCCCCCGATTTATCGTTAAAACATCGTAAATCGGGGGAAGGGGGAGGGCAGGAACTTACTTGCCCTAAACCAATGGCAGGAAAACCGGCACACTAAAACCCCCTAAAAGCCACCCCCGACCCTTTAAATTAAATCCCCCACCCTCCCGAACCCCCCCCCCCAAATGCCTTAAATTACCTGGGGGTCCAGCGGCGGTCCGGAACGGGCTCCTGCAATTGAATTGTGTTGTCTTCAGCCGGCGCCATTTTGCAAAATGGCGCCAGCTGAAGACAACACAATTCAATTGCAGGAGCCCGTTCCGGACCGCCGCTGGACCCCCAGGTAATTTAAGGCATTTTGGGGGGGGGGGTTCGGGAGGGTGGGGGATTTAATTTAAAGGGTCGGGGGTGGCTTTTAGGGGGTTTTAGTGTGCCGGTTTTCCTGCCATTGGTTTAGGGCAAGTAAGTACTTCCCTCCCAAAGTTGATGAAGTATTAAGGCATTTGGGGTGGGGGATTTAATTTAAAGGGTCGGGGGTGGGTTTTAGGGGGTTTTAGTGTGCCGGCTCACGATTTTAACGATTTTCACGATATTTTAAACACCCAAACGGCAACAATACGATTCCCTCCCCCTCCCAGCCGAAATCGATCGTTAAGACGATCGAGGACACGATTCACATCTCTAATATAGTGTACTGCAGTGACCCTCACCTCTCTCTGCCCATGCCTGTACCCCTTTTCTGGCCCCTTTCCTGCCCAGCATCCCTTGCTGTAAACGCAGTCTTCCTCCCTACCTATTATCTCACCTCTCTCCTCAGGCCTATTACTGGGCTGCCCAGTGCCCCAGGCAATGTAGGTAATATGGCAGGGGTAGAGGGTGAGCAGGCAGTGCCTCTTTGGATGATATGACTGGCCTGCTGAGCCAGCAGCCACATAGGGGCTTAAGGAACACTTGTTCCACTACAATGTTGGCATGCAGCACAGGTGGCCAGCCCCATGATGAAGTGCCCCTGGGCCTGGCACCCTGGGCAGTTGTTTGCCTCTTCTGACAGCCCTGGTTCTCCCCTCTTTCCCCCCTATCCTGCCCAGCATGCTTCTGACCTTCTGCGATCATGTATGTAAGAGAGAGAGAGCATGTATAAGTGAGAGTGTATGTGCATGACAGAATGAATATGAGTGTGTGAGAGAAGGACACAGGAAACAGTTTGTGCCACCCACCACCACCCCCTAATAATCCATGAGATAAGAAATGGAGAGCAGCTGAGTGGCAAGGGTCCCCCTCATTGTCCTGAAAGGCTTGAAGTCAAATTGTTGCTTGTGTTCAGGCTGTCAATTCATTATTGCCCTTTAATGTATTCACAGGTACAGTGTTTAGGCACTTCACTGGCAGGATCTAACATTTATGCAAATAAGGGACACCATCTCTCTTCTCCCCTCTGCCCCTCCCCTCGGTCCTCAAGTGTCCAGTCCTGGTCTGTGGAAATGTTGGCAACCCTATTAATACCTGGTGAATCTTTGCTACTATAACTCTTTGGGTGTGTTTTATCCAGGACTACATAACTAAGACTTTTACGACAAATGTTTCTTTTTATCAGCAAAACCACTCACTAGATCTAACTAGTTTCTACCCACTCTGATTAGAGTGGACAGTGACTATACTTCCCCTTTCTCAGGGGTCACCGAAGTTACAGCCTTAAAAAATTACCAGAACATTCTAACAGTCCTGTGCAGATCTCTTTAGCTTGACGGTGTAAAAGCACAATAGAGGCAGGCCTAACAGGGCCTTCTAAAGTTCTACAGTTCTCTCCTTTTGTGATTTTCACCACTGTCAAGCTGCCTATGATCTATGACCTGGACCTTCTTACACATGCCATGTCACCACTCAGTCTATAACACATATGCAAACCAATTAACACCTTACAGTAAGTCAGTATTCATTAGAGAAGTGGCCTGTTTTTGAAAGGCAAACTCTTTCAGTTCTAGGTCTTCAGCTGCTGAGGGATGAATAAAAGCTATAACAGTAGCACTAAAAACAGTCTTGCCGCACATGGAGATAAGGCATTGAGCACATAAGCAAATGCATATTAACATTACCAAGACAACAATTAAAATGACAAAGTAGGCAGTTTTCTTTCCCAAATATGTCTCAGTCCATCCTGAAAGCAGGGGCATATGAGCCTGTCTTCCCCAATTCTTAATATGATTGATTAGATCTTGCATCTTTCCTGACTCATCTCTGTAAGTTCAGCAGGATTTATTGATAAAACACAAACACCTCCCTTTTCAGTCAGGAGCAAGTCTAGCATTAAATGTATATCCATGACTACATCTGCCAAGGAAGTAAGTTCTTGTTGAATCACCTGCATTTTTTTGGCAGTGTCATTAGCTAAGCCCTCTAAATTAGCTGATGTATTTCTGATTGCCTGCTCAAGTTCATAGACCCCAATTCCTGAAAAGATTACCACACAAAACTGTGGAAGCCTGTGTTTTTCTCCTTCAGGGGATTATTGTCAGAGTAATAGCTCATCCCTCGACTGATGGGAATGAATGTCTGAATGATGATCTCTGGGGAAGTAAGGTTATGATGACCATGAAAAGAAAACTGTGGAAGGACATATCCAAGGGTAACTCGTTGAGAATAATTAGGATTCAGAGTTTTGCTAGCCCCAAGAAATAAACCCCAGGGGTCCAGACAACTAGACCTTTGCCTTGTTGGGTACATATTTCAGAAGGGGTTAAGTTGGATAAGATGAAGAAATATCATTAGTAGCCTGTTGTGTGGCAAATAAAGTTTAAAGTTTTATTACTGTTATTAAAGGGGCTCCATAGCCTGGTGTCCCCTTATTTTAATGCTGCCTTGAAGCTTTATCAGTTCTCAAGATCATTAAGATTAGCTTCCTAGCACTTTCTTAATGTCTCCTCATTTAAACAGATCAGGCTTGATTAATACCGGGAGCATCTATTTTATGTGCAGTATCCACTGTGGTAGAGTAACCTACCTTTATGACTAAAGAAAGAGAGCTCACTGATGAAATTCAGGAAGCTACTGAAAGTTTTTCTTTTTAAAAAAAAGCTTTTAACTTGCTTAATGAGAAGGTTCCTTAAAGCGCCCTCCGAGGGAAATTTATGACCTTTTAAAAGTTTGTGAGGAACTCTAATTATTTAGCAGAAATATGCAGCCTTTTATTTATATTGTCTTATCATTTTATTTTATTGGTTTAATTGTTTTTATTTTTTGTTTTATGGTGTGTTATGTTTTTATGTAGGTTGCCTTTGTATAGGTTTTATGTTTTTACTCAATTGTGAATGTTTACTTGTAAACCACTTAGAATATTAGATGGGCAGTCTATAAATTCAAAATAATAAAAAACAAATCGAGAGGACTCCTGGTATAATTGTACAGATCATCGGAGCAGTTCAGAGAAATCGGTGTAGACAAAGGATCAAAGGTTGATTAGTTGCGTCATGGTAGAGGATAGTGGAAGTGATTTGCTTTCAGTGTAATATTGATGTATTGGAGCGTCCCTTTTTGTGTCTGGAATTTCCTTCTTCCACATAAATTACAGGTATTTTGGTAGATGTAAACGAGAGGGAGAAGTTTGCCAGGAAGGTAAAAGTCTTATTGCAGTGATGCCAACCTTGGACAGTGAAGATGTCTTCAGAAAGATTCCACTGGCTATAAAGGCACCAATAGGCAGACAGTAGAGATGGTTGGAACTGGAGTTTTAATAGTTCTGGGTTTTTTTCTGAATCCCTTTCCCTTTTGGGTATCATTGTATGGGGCCAGGTTGATGCCATCTTGGGAGATACTTGTAGGATCCAGGAAAAGAAAGAAGGTCTGAATTTCTTGTCCCCCTTATGAAAGAGGGGCTTTCATGCATAACTTACATTAACGTTCACAGTCTCTCAAACTCAGATTAACAAAGGCGTTGTCTGGAGTTCATTATTGAAGGAGACCAATGTGAGAAGACAAAGTAACTATAAAGACATGATCTCTTACAGGAAGCTTGGCTCACGTAAGGGATGGATCCCTCCTAGCACAGTTCATGTAGGCCCTGAAGGGTGGATTATGATATGAGTGGCCTATTGAGGTCAAAAGTCTTTTTACAATGGTTGGCATGGACCCAATAATCAAGTCCTTGCAATTTCAAGGCCAAATAACTCACCAGAAGCACCTAGTAAGGGCCCTTCTTCTGAGGTTGCAAACAATTCTTTCACAGGAATACCTTGAAAAGCACAAAATCACCTGGCTTGGATATCTGGTGTTGCCAAGTTAGGTGGCTCAGTCAGTGCAGCAGAAGCTCATTGGTGATTCTTCTTAATTTGTAGGTGAACAGGGAAACAAAATGTAAAATAAGATCATCCTGGGCCAAATCAGTGTCCACAGATAGTTTGTGAATGGAGACAGTGGACATAGGCCTCCCATTAGGAGTTCATGAAGGGTAAGTCCATACATGTGATTGGACATATTTCTTATACATATGAGAGCAATGGGGATGGCATCTGGTCATTTCAGAGAGGTCTATTACTACCCTTAACATATGGCTTGTGGGTAACCAGCATGGAGCGGAAGTTACTACAATAAAAAACTTACTGAGCAGACTGGATGGACCATTTAGTCTTTTTCTGTCATCATTACTATAATTTAGTGAGCTTATTTTTCAAAACCTCATTTAATCTCTAAAAGTCCTGAAGTCTGAGGTCAGTGAGGGCAATGATAATTCAGTTTGATCCCTAAGGTCCTTCCAGTCTGTTGAATCCTGTGAAATGTAGACCCCTATCAGTCTCAATACATTTGAGAATACAAAATCTGGGAATAACTTCTTTCAGTAGCTTCTTTGCCACTATCATTGCATCATTCTTAGCAGTATGGAAGGCTTTGAGCCATCCAGTGAACATACATACATTAATTAAAACATATTCAAACTGCAGTACCTTTGGCATATGTATAAAATCCATTTGTAATCTCACAAATGGGCCCCAAGGGCTTTCAAATGTAAGAGTGCCAACCATAATCTTTGGCCTGGGTTGTGAACTTCACAACTCTGAATAACACATTGTACAACAGGGCCAAAATTTGGTTTCCACCAATGTGAGTAAATTTCATGCATAAGCCCCCCCCCCTCCCCCCTTTTTGGTTGAGTGCGACCCCTGATGAGTCAGTCGAGTAAGAAATGGCAGGAATGATGGGGGAGCAACAGGAAGTTCATTGAGACCTAGTCAGAGGCTGCCAGTAATTTGCATACAGCCTGGGAGTTTCCAGGCTGAATTGAGGGGAATTATCCAAGACAAAAGCCTGGAAAGTCTCCACAAGGAAAATGGCAGCGGCTACAGCCTTCAGGCAGGCCAGCAGGGCCTGAGCCACAGGATCAAGATGGAAGGAAAAGTATACGATCAGTCGTTTGTCTCCATGGGCTGGAGTTAAAACTCCAGAGGCCACCCCATCTCGTTCGTGACAGTTCAGGGAAAAAGGAAGGGAATAATTTGGCCTATCCAAGGCTGGGGCAAAGGTAAAGGCCTGATTAAGGGCAGTAAAGGCTGACTTTACCTCTGGAGACCATGAAAGAGAGGAGAGTTTAGGATCTTTGAAGAGGTTGTAAAGAGGCCTGGCAAGAATAGGAAAGTCTGGAATCCAAAGATAAAAATTAACCATACACATACCCAGAAAAGATTGGAGTTGTTTCAGAGTGGTATGGTGGGAAAAGTACAGAATAGCCTCCACATGATTTGGGTGAGGGAGCACTGTCCCTTAGAAATACAGTATCCCAGGTAGTAATAGAGGAGGCAGAGAGCTGCATCTTGTGTTTTTAAACTTTTAACTCCTTCCCCACCAACTGAATGAGTAACTGCAGGGTATCTGTGACTGAGGCCTGAAAAGAACACAACAGTAAATCATCAACATATTGAAGGAGAGTGGAACTGGCAGGGGAATCAAAGTCAGCGAGAACAGAATTTAGTGCCTGGGAGAAAACAAGGAGAATGTATGAATCTTTGGGGTATCCTGTTCTCTGTGTATCGCTGAACATTGAATATAAACGAGAACAAATATTGAGATTCAGGGCCACAGGAAAGGAGAAAAATACAGAGTATAAAGTCCACAACAAAAAAGGTGATAGTATTAGCGGGAACCCTGGATAAAACGGTATAAGGATCCTGGAGCACTAGATGATAACATGGAGTTTATAGCATGCAGATTCTGAACAAACTGGAATGTACCTGAATTGGGCTTCTGAACAGGAAGAACGGGAATAATGCAGTTTTTATTTTTTATTTATGCATTTTTAACATTCTTAGATAGAAATACATGCATATCATTAAATGGGTCATGAAGATAATGTTAATCTTTAAATCATACAAACCAACAATTTTCATTGTTTCAAAACAATTAGGCAATTATTACCACTATTACCCAACATTATATCGATCCGTTATAAAGAAATAGGGATGGATAATCAAGGTTTTACATAGGAGCTATTACATGAAATATTATAGAGAAAGCTAAAGGGAGGGACAACATTTTATAATTATCCCATAACTGGTTTAAGTAGCACTTTGATTGCTAAGGGAATGTGAATCACGAAACGACCGTAACTGCAGCGGGTCGAAGAAAACATATCTCATATTGTTTAATCTCAAAACACATTTGCTCGGATACTGTATGGTAATCTGGGCTCCAATATCTCTTGCCTCCTGACACATATCCAAAAAACTTTTTCTCAGTAGTTGAGTAATCTTTGTCAGATCTGGATAAATCCATATCTTATACCCTAAGAAAATGTCTCTATTTCAGAGAAAAAGTCTCAGGATTAAGTCTCTGTCTGAGGTGAATGCAAAACTAACAAGCAGAGTCCCAGAGTAATCTATCTGATCTTCCGACGGTTGCTCCAAGAAATTTGTAAGATTTCCAGCATCTAAATTCTGAATAGGTTTACTTTGTTCCTCATTTCCATCTTTCTTCTCAGTCTTTATAAAATAAATCTTGAGAATAGGTGGAATTGCTTCTTTAGGTAATTGCAATATTTCCACTAAATATTTTTTAAATTGCTCTAACTGTGCAACTAGACTAAAATGTGGAAAATTCAATATTCTTAAATTTCTAAATCTTATCTCATTTTCTAGATTCTCAATTTTCCTGGAGTTCGCCAATTCTCCTTGTACCAAAGTAGTTTGTGTGGTTTGAAGTTGAGACACCTGAGTTTCCAAATCTTGTAGTTTATCTGTATGAACTACCAACAACGGGTCTATCTGGCAAATGTGTTGTGTTTCTGTCATAATCTTTGACAGTGTTACTATGGAGGATTCTAAAGATAGTAGAGCCTTCCATACTGTTTCTAAGGTAGCATTTTGTAGTTTAGCCGCATTAGAGGTTAAAGCAGTGCTTACCGCACCCTCCTGATGGTGTTCCTGTCCCAAGCTGAAGGTGTAGAAGTTAGCGGGGTCGGTCCGGGTCTTTGCTCTCACTCAATTCCAGTAACTGCTGGAGCATGTGCACTGGGAATTCAATTCCTCCGGAACTTCGTGCGTTTGTCAGCAATTCCACTGGTTTCCCCCCAAAGGTCTCCAGCTCACCAGGCAGCTTTGGTCGGGTGGCCGGTCCCGAATCCTGTGGTTGTTCAAAACGTCGAGGTGAAGGCGTCATGGGAGCCCCAGGACTTAAAGATATTTGTAAGTCCTGCGGCGTCGGCATCTGCTCCCTGCCGCCCGTTGCTGTGGACATTCCTTCCGGGATCAATGTTGCCATCGGAGAAAAGAAGCTCTCAATATTTGATTGGGAGAGGGCAGGTATCGGGGTGGTCGGGGTTTCCACCCGTATTTTGCCCTTCCTCTTGGTGTATGAGGCATGTCAGCAAAGAGGTAATCTGGCAGAACTGAAAGCTCCTTACTACCTGACCTCCCTTGCCGCGGCCATCTTGATTCTCCATGTAATGCAGTTTTTAAGCTCAGTTGGGTGGGACCTTAACAAGAATGCCTTGGTCCAGGAGATCTTTGATGACAGGCCTCATGCCTACCAATGCCTGAGGATGCAAAGGGTACTGGTGCACATTAGGCAAATAACTGTGGGTGAACAGAAATAACCAGAGAAACTGCAAGGAGACCTACGTCATTACTGGAAGTGGCCAACAGAGAATCAGAAACAAGGGAGAGTTCAAGCTCGACAGGACAGAAAAGAGTAGAGGGAAAAGATTGGCTGGAGGGACCAATTCCAAGCAAGTCTGCACTGCATGGAGGGTTTCCGGTGGCAGTGATGTTTGTGAAGTAGGAAACTGAAGAAAAACAGCATGCTCAGTACAAAAGATAGTACAGATAAGTTTGCAGAACAAATCATGGCCGAGGAAGAGGAAAGAAAAAAAGAATGGAAGATGTTAAAGGGGCCCAGAATCTCAGGAACAGGGCAGGTTAAGGGAAGTTTCTCTGGGGTGTTGGTAATGCCCACAACCTGCTGACTCTCAGAAAAAAGTGGAAGTAAGGGGACAGACTGCATCGGAGCGTGAAGCTCCAGTGCCCACAAGGCACCCTATCATGTGTCTGGAGACTGTCAGGGAGATAATAGGTTCAGGAAGGAATGAGTGCAAGGGTAAGAGGGAAAACCCTGGTGGTCTCTGCTAATTCCTAATGGGGAACAAAAGGATTCGCCATGAGGGAGAGAGTGGAGGATATCCCAAACAAGGGGGCGTCCACTTTTCAGTAACCAAACTGTGACAGTTGAAACAAGGCTTGTCTGAATTAAATCCTGGGCATGTAGCACCTGTGTTAGAGACTCTGCTGCAACCACTTCCTCTACTTCTCTTACTGCTTTTCCAGTGATTTCTAACTTCCCTATTTGAAGGGCCATCACCTGTTCTGCTTGGTAAGCTTATTGGCAGCTAGCTGCTCAAAGCAGGCTCAGGCAATGGCATAAAGCTTAAGATGGGGGTTCAGGGGACCAAGTGACATAGCAGTAGCAATGCGGTTACACAGTTTTTGAAGCAAACTCTGGAAAAAGAATTGTTAGTGCTAAGTGATTTTTCCTCTTTCTCCAGTTCTTTAATACCGGAATAGTTAACATATAATTTGGTGTGCTGACTGAGGTACTCCGAAAGCTCCTCGTTAGCAAGCATACAGTACTGAAAGACCTCCTGCTAGTCTGCTTTGGGAGGAAATGGATTAAGGGCAGCTTCCAGCAGCTGCTCTTGCATTGCTTTTGTAGGTCCTGTGTTATTAGGAGAGGGTTTCTTGAGCCATTAATTTATTTCTTTTTAAAATATTTATATGTCACATAATTCAATGTCCTCAGCAGCTCACACAAAAGCATATATAATCTTCATAAAAACAAGCAAAAAGTAAACAATACAATCCATAGCATTGCTAGTCTATAAGCCATCTGAAATTTGACACTAGTGAGATATCATAAACACCCACCATATCAATTCTAGAGCTTCTCAGGTCCACAAAAAAATCAATATTTTGACATGTGAAAGATGTTTTCTCTCCATCTTCTATACGAGATAGAATAGACAACAAAATCTCCTGTATTGCTTTTTCAAAATGTTTTTCAAATTCAAAAGAATTATCCTCATAATTCACAGATGTACTATGTATAATGTCAGCCTTTTCTAAACTCTGTTTCAGGATAGACTGTATTGAGTTTTCTTTACGTTTATTCGCTTCCACTTGCCAATCATAGAAAATGCCCTATTGTTCCGAGAAAGTTTTTCCTCTCCTACGGTTCCCTTCATATGGTTGATCTTATCCATATGAACACTACCCTCTAGGGGAAACTACAATTGTGAATTATCATGAGTCAGGTAATTCTATTTATCCAAGTATTTCATATATTTATGATAAATCTGTTTTTATTTTTTAAAAAACATACAATAATGAACATTACAATATATATATCTGATTACATACAGCATATTTTTGTAAAACTCTTATGTTCATTTTTCTCTTCCTAGTCCATTTAACTCCCATCCCTTCTCTCAAAACCCAAAACCACCCCTATATTCTATTCCTCCCTCCAAAACCCAAAACCACCCCTCCATTATATTCCTCCCTCCCTCCCTCCCTGCACCAATGGAGTTCTTAAATAAAAATACATTAAAGATCTTAACAAGTCCTTAATAAAGTATATTAAAAATCATCTGTTAGATATCTATACGATTATTTATATTATTTATATTATTATTTATAATCATAGTGTTCCCAAATATACTTTGCTAGTCCTGACTTTTTAATTTCCTAAGAAGTCTCTCATGAGGGACTTTGTCAAATGCTTTCTGGAAATCCAGCTACACTATATCAGCTGGCTCACCTTTATCCACCTTTATGCCCTCAAAAAGTGCAGCAAATTGGTGAGGGGAGACCCCTTGGCTAAATCCATGTTGGCTTTGTCCCATTAAACTATGCCTATCTATATTTTCAGCAATTTTGCTCATTAACATAGTTTCTATCATTTTGCCTGGCACAGATGTCAGACTCGCTGGTCTGTTGTTTCCTAGATCACCCCTTGAGCCCATTTTTTTTTTTTTTTTTTAATCGGCATTACATTGGCAACCTTCCAGTCTTCAGGTACCATAAACAATTTTAATGATAGTTTACAAATTTCCAATAGCAGGTCTGTAATCTCATTTCTCAGTTCTTTCAGCACTCTGTATACCATCTGGTCCAGGTGATATACTACTCTTTACTTTGTCAATTTGCCCTAGTACATCTTTGAGGTTCACTGAGATTTGTTCAGTTCTTCTGCTTCATCAACTTGAATATCATTTCTAGCATGAGTATCTCCCACACATTCTCTTCAGTGAATACTGAAGCAAAGAATTCATTTAGTCTCTCTGCTATGGCTTTGTCATCCCCAAGTGCCCCTTTTACCCCTTGATCATCTAATGATCCAAATGACTCCCTTGCACACTTTTTACCTCAAATGTACCTGAAAAGTTTTTATTATGAGTTTTTGCTTCTATGGGAAGCTTCTTTTTCAAATTCTCTCTTTGCCTTCCTTAGCAGTGCTTTGTATTTAATTTTCCAGTGCTTATGCTGTTTCCTTCATTTGGATCCCTTTTCCATTTCAGAAAAGATGTATTTTTAGCTATTATAGCCTCTCTCACTTCACCTTTTAACCATGCCAGTAGTCATTTAGCCTTCTTTCCACCTTTACTAATGTGTGGAATACATCTGGTCTGGGCTTCCAAGATGGTATTTTTGAACAATGTATATGCCTGATCTAAACTCTTAACCTTTGCAGTCACTCCTTTTAGTTTTTTCCTAACCATTTCCCTCATTTTATCATAGTCATCTTTTTGAAAGTTAAATGCTGTTGCAATAAATTTCTTTAGTGCTCACCCTCCAATTAAGTCAGATTTGATCGTGTTGTGATCATTATTCCCAAGTGGCTCCAACACGGCAACAAATCCTGTGTTCCACTAAGGACTAGGTCTAAAATAGTTTCTCCTCTTGTTGGTTCTTATACCAACTACTCCATGAAGCAGTCATTTATTTCATCTATGAACATTACCTCTCTAGCAAGTCCTGATGTAACATTCACCCAGTCAATACTGATGTAATTGAAATCATCCATTATTACTGTGCTGCTGATTTTGTTAGCTTCCCTAATTTCTTTTAGCATTTCATTGTTTGTAGGGATGTGCAGAGCAAAAGTTTATGTTCATAAGTCCATAAGTCGAAAGGGGGTCCCATTTGCGGTCAATATGGACATACGGAGAATTCCATAAGTTGAGTCTATGTCCATACATGCAAATAAAAATTTAAACCCCTCACCCTCCTTAATCCCCCCCCCAAGACTTACCAAAACTCCCTGGTGGTACAGCAGGGAGTCAGGACGCCATTTCTCCTTTGCAAGGAGCATGTGACGCGGCGTCACGTGATTCCCCGCGCGATCGCTCCGGGATCCTCGTTGCACCCAAAAGGAACTTTTGGCCAGCTTGGGGGGGGCAGGAGGCCCCCCCAAGCTGGCCAAAAGTTCCTTTTGGGTGCAACGAGGGTCCCCCGGAGCGATCGCGCGGGGAATCACGTGATGCCGCGTCACTCCGACGTGACGCCGAAGTCACGTGCTCCTCGCAAAGGAGCAGAAATGGCGTCCTGACTCCCTGCTGTACCACCAGGGAGTTTTGGTAAGTCTTGGGGGGGGATTAAGGAGGGTGAGGGGTTTAAATTTTTATTTAGGATCAACAATCGCGATTTCCAACTTATTCAACATAGCTATGTTGAATAAGTTGGAAATCCGATCGTTTTCGCCTCATCACTTTTTTAAGTTAAAAAAAAAAAAAAGTTGCGTTTTACATTTAAGTTCAAAACGAATGCACACCCCTAATTGTTTGTTCATTCTGGCCAGGTCGATGGTAATACATCCCCACTGCTACTTTATTCCCCTTTTCACCTGGAATTTCTATCCATAAAAATTCAACATTGTATTTTGTTTCCTGTAGAACTTGTATCCTGTTTGACTCAATGCCCTCTTTAACATATAGTACCACCCCTCCAGCAAGTTGATCCATCCTATCATTTCAATATAATTTGTACCCTGGCATCACAAGGTGCATCTCAGTGTCTTTCCACCAGGACTCTGAGATACCAGTTATATCTACCACTTCATCCACTGCTATACACTCTGTCTCCATCTTATTTTTTAGATTTCTAGCATTTGTATTCAGACATTTCAAAGTATGATTTTTGTTTGAATTAATAACCTGCTCAACAGGTGACTGGGGTCATTTGAAATTTTTCTGCTCTTTCCATGCTTTACTTAAAGTTACCAGGCCCACTTTGGCATTTATTGCAACCTCTCTACTGGGGATGCCTTAATTTCCTTGTTCTCATTGTATCCTTCAAAGATACATCATTCCGAACCATACATTTCTGAGCAACTGTCTGCTTTCCCCCATCATCTAGTCTAAAAGCTGCACTATCTTCTTTTTAATGCCAGCAGCCTGTATGTACAGTCTTCTGGCTTGATTATATATGTAGCCTAGCACTACTTTGCTGTTGATGTAAAACTTGTATGGTTGAATGTCTATTTCACTAGTTCTACCGCAAATACTGCTCCACATAATTCAAGTTGTGGTATGGTATAGTTAGATTGAGGTGCTAATTTAGCCTTGCCAATGACAAATCCTATGTGGGATCTGCCTTGTGCATTTGTCTTCTTCACATAGGTAACTGCTACTATGGCCTTTACAGAAGCACCTGAAAAAACAAAATTCTTTGTAGTGAGCTTCAATGAGTGATATAGAGGCATACATATGTGAAATCCAGAGCTGCTCAAGATCTTGAATGGAATCCTTCCACCTTTTCCATTCTTCCTGTTACGCCCCTCTCCTCTGATCTAAAGTGACTCCGGCATAGCCTCCAGTAGCATGCTGTTACTAGGACCCAGGATAGAACTTCCTCCAACTCTGGACTGCCTTTATAGGTCGTCTAACTGGGACTTCCTGTGGCGCTGGCTGATTATGTCACATCCTCCAGGAATATATAAGGAAGCCTCTTGCAACCAGCCAGCACCTCAGCAACAGGTCTCCTAAGTTCCCTTCTATTCCAGTGCATGTTGCTATCCTTGTCTTTGTACCTTGTTCTGATTTCCTTGTTATGGCTCTTTGCCTTGTCCCTTGCTCCTCTGTGCTCTGTTCATTGTCCAGTTCCTTGCTTGTTTTTTCCTTGCTTGTTCTGTTGGTCCTGTCTGTCTTGTCTGTTCTGTTTGTCTCTGTCTGACTACCTGGATCGACCCTGGCCTGGCCTCCGTCCTTCTGCTGCCTGCCCTGACCTCTGGCTTTTTACCTGTTCTGATTTCTGCTGCCTGTCCTGACTTCTGTCTTATTACCCATTCTGCTGTCTGCTGCCTGCCTCGACCTCCACTTGCCTGGACTCTTCTCTTGGATTGCCCTGGGGACCCACCTAAGTCCTGCTGGCCCCTGGAACCCAAGGGCTCAACCTGTGGAGAATGGGGCTGGAATAGGCAAAGCTTAGTCAGTACTTATTAAAGGACCTCCCTTGTATAGTGACTGGAGCCACAAACCCAGATGGATCAGAAAGCTGTTTACTGTGGGCAGAAAGCCACAGCAGGTATATCATTTCTTTTTGCTTGAGTCTTGGAATGTGAACAAGTCTGCTTTCAGGTCCCAACTTAGTCCAAGACTGTGCTGGAGTGATTGTGTGTCAACTCCTAAATCAAAGTTCTTCAGGTCTTTTGCATGGTCTTTGGAAAGGAATGCCTTCATTACCTTGGCACTGTTGGAAGCTATTTTGTGGAGTCTCAGATTGGCCTCAGCATTGACTGTTTTCTCTTTTGCAAATCAATAGGTTTCTTCTCTATCCACATAGAAATTTCTTTCTATGAATTGTCTGGCATCTGTGCTATACTCCTTCTCTCCTTCTTGTGCTGGCCTCTTGAGTCCATATGTAGCCACTGCAGGTGATGGACTGTTGTCAAAGACATGCATACATATCCTATATTCAACAATCTTGTTGCTGTTGTTGTCTTGGTATCACAAGAATCTTAGATAGTTTCTGTAGTCTTTGTGATCAATGAAACAATAGAACATTTGTTGGATATCAGCCATGATAGCAATGGGCTCTTTTTCAAAGTGAATCAAGACACCCAATACATTGTTAGTTAAGTTGGGCCCAGTGAGGAGTGCAGTGTTCAAAGAGACTCCGTGAAACTGACCACTTGAATCACAACTCTGATTTGACCTGGTTTCTAAGGATGGTAAATGCTGAAGGTAGGGAGAAACCAGCATTCCTCACCTTTCTTTAGAGGAAGAGCTGACAGTTATTGAATATGTCCTTCATAAAGGTCTCAAAGTGGTCCCTTGTTTCTGGCTTCCTTTCTAAGGTCATATGTAGTGAGGTAAGCTGTGAAAGGGCCTGCTCTTTGTTGTTGGAGAAGTCGATGTCAGAAGAGGAGAAGAGCAAATAAGGATTTTTTTATGTTAACATACCATTTACTTGATCTTCCATCCAAGTGTAATCTGATGCGCCAAACTTAAAACTCAGCTCATTTCTTGTCACTGCTTGGTCCTGGATAAACCTGGAGAAAACTGTAAAGAGAGGAAAAGCAATGTAATTGTGTGTTTTATATCTTCAGCCTAGGAAAACCCATTTTTCCTGCAGTCTGTGTGTCAGTTTATTCACAATTAAATTCACTCCACAAGCAGTGTCTAGATAACTAAGGCCTCAGCGATATGGATGAATATTGGCCACTTCCATTTCTAGAAACAAATCTGCAAGTTCTTGTACCTTATCGTTGTCTTTGTTTGAGATTTTTGGAAAGTTCTGAGGAGATCATCTTCAATGACTTCAGGGCTGCCATAGTACTGTTCAGTTCTTTTCCACATCATCAGACCTGCTGAGGGATCACCTAGGTGCACTGACCTTAACCTCTTCACCAGTTCTGAAGACTCACTCTCTAGCCATTTCATTAGCAGGTCCATTTCTTTACTTGCAGTGAAGTTCAGATCTTTGATGACACTTCTGAATGTAAATCTCCATGCTCTTAAGTTCTTAGGACATTCGTCAAACTTTGTGAGCCTTTTGTTAACAAGCTCACAATAGGCCATCTACTTAGCCAGATCTGACATGTCTGATACTTCAGTTTCAGGCGGTGATGTGCTTTTAGGATGCTGTTGTATGAAATGTTGTTAGATTTCTTTCTCACTGTGTTGGCACTGTGGTGGAGTGAAATTGATTATGTGTATTTGCTTCCTGGGGACGGCATGTGGCATATGTTCTTACTGATGCCACACAGCCAGCCATGTCTTGAATCCAGTTCGTGTAGGATGCCAGGGTGTGGGCTTGAAGCAGAGTATCTCTTTGCATATGCATACCTGGTTTGTGAGCTGACTGTAGTTCATCCATTGCATGCAAACATGTGGATCATTATGGTGGTGATTAACATCCATTGAGATGTAGAGTCTACTTCACAGACAGGCTGGATTGCCTTAGTATCTGTTACCTCTTCTGGCTGAGAGTGTAAGATTGAGCCACCATACTCAGAAGTAAGTGCTAGGACATAGTTTCTGGAACACTGAACAGGATCCTCTGAGAGAACCTGATCAATATGACTCTCCCCATTTTCCCACAGCTGCTTTAAGACGCTTAGTTTGGGGTTCTGCAACCAGCTGCATTTCTCACTTGATAGGGGGTTTTCCAGCTCAGCATCTTTCCTGCATGCTGCTGCTGCTTCAGCGATGATGGCAGCTTTCTGTTTTTCTGCCTCCAACTCAGCTTTCCTGCAGGTGGCTGCTGTTGCAGCACAGCAGCGAAGATGCATTCTTCTGCTTCAAGTCTAGCTCTGGTTAATTTTATAGGAGCCTCTTGCTTATTAAAAGAAGTATGTGTCCGTGAAACTTCTGCTTCTGCACATGCCCTGGCAGTGGCTGCACTTGCTGATGACAAGTTTGAGCAGACTGATTTCAGTGAACTTGGAGACCTCGAGGAATGTTTGGAATGGCTGGAATACTGGGATGCAGTTTTCTTTAAATTCTCAATTTTTTACTGTGCTTGTGCCATAGTGGCTTGCAGTAAGATGCTACATTCTAGATCTATGTCTTTGTGGAAGTATCTTCCCTCAAGATTTCCTTTGGTATTGATTCCTGTTAGGAGTGTGAAGTATTTATCTAACTGGAATTGCTAACATTTAAAGCTGTACTTGAGTTGGCTTATGGCTTGCTAAATTTCTTCTATACCTGTAATACTAGCAAGTTTATGTCTGTATGATTCTGATTCTTCCTATGCCTTATTAACTCTATTTAGGTAATTTTCTTTCTTAGAAACATAATTCCCTAAAGCTTTGAATGTCAAAATATGTTTCCTCTTAGAAGCAATGGTGACTGGGACAGCAGACTCATTTGCATTTTCAGAGATCACAGCATTTTCTGGAGAAGTACTTTTCTGCCATCCTTTGAAACAATAGTGAGGTGCTGGCAAATACTTGTGTTATGGTTTAGCAGTGTTTGGGTGGATTCTTGGGTACTGTGGCAGATGACCACACCCAAAGGGAGGAGCCCCGTGGGGAGCCACAGTACTGGGCTAGACTTAGGATGCACAAACACAGGAATTAGATCTTTTATTGTACAGCTGATGTATACCACCAGAGGTGGCTGTAGTGAGGTGATCCAGATGTAACAGTCCAGGGACCCTCGGCAGAGGGAACCCGTCTCACCACGTTGGTATAGGGAGATTCCGGTGTAGGTTTCCCAGCAAGGCAATGCTGTGGATGAGACAGACTGAGAGTTAGAGTACTCACTAGATGGTAGCTGTACGTTGGCAATTCCATCAGGCAGAAGTAGATGTTACAGGCACCGAGGCAGGGAGAGCAGGCCCTCGAGGAGCGAATACCTGATCCCAGTAAGGCACCTGAAATAAAGCAGAGGGCCCCTGAGGAGCGGGTACCCAGGTTAGAGATTACCCCGAAGGGCAGAGAGAGAGCTTCCAGTGGCAGCATGGAAGCAGCAGAGTAGCTTAGACCAGACGAGTCCAATCCTTGCTAACTCACGGCTCGATCCAGTATCGTCCGCTCGAGGATTGCCCGTCTGTAACGTGCTCGTAGCGCACAATTCGGGCGCGCAAGGCAGTTCGGCGATACAGTCTCTAGTTTCACGCGTCCGTATCGCTTCTGAAAACAGACGCATAACCCTTTCCGCACCCGGCATGTAAATGAACGAAAAAGCTGTATAATGATGGAATTATCTATTCCCCTGCGATACTGTAACGGGCGCTGATATTATCTCCTCCCTAACCCGCTGTTCTGCCGCGGCCTTAACCTGCTACTTTACCGCCTCCCCCTAGTAGGAGTTAGTGTAGTGTAGTGTAGGGTAAAAACATTGCTTACCCGCCCTGGTCCCGTCCGGTCTCCTGCAGCCCCGTCCGGACCGGACGGGGCTGCAGGAGACCGGACGGGACCAGGGCAAAAAAAAACAAACGAAAAAGTAGCAAGGCTCGGGCCTGCTAAAAAAAGTTTAAAAAGTGTAAAAAACAAAAATACCTGTGTGTTATATAAAAAAATTAAACAATTTTAAATACCTGTCGGAGGGCCGTGGGTCCAGGCGGCCGGTGGGCAGCCATCAGCGGCATCCGGTAGTCCCTTCTCCCCTGCCTGGATGAGCGCCAAAATCGCACGGGCCGGTCGGCAGCGGGGGGGGGGGGCCGCAGCAGGGGTCGCACAGGCGCGCATTCATTCATCCAGGCGGAGGAGCCGGTGGCGAAAGCAGCCGGCTCCTCCGCCTGGATGAATGAATTCATTCACTGCCGGTGGGGGCTGCCTCTCCCGGCAGCCCCCACCGGCAGTGAATGAATGAATGCGCGCCTGTGCGACCCCTGCGATTCAGCGCTCAAGGCAGCCTTGAGCGCCGAATTGCAGGGGTCGCACAGGCGCGCATTCATTCATCCAGGCGGAGGAGCCGGTGGCAAAAGCAGCCGGCTCCTCCGCCTGGATGAATGAATTCATTCACTGCCGGTGGGGGCTGCCTCTCCCGGCAGCCCCCACCGGCAGTGAATGAATGAATGCGCGCCTGTGCAGCAGCGGGGTCCGGGGGGGCAGCGGCAGCGGGGGGGCGGCAGCAGGATCTGGGAGCGGCGGGTAGGCAGCAGCGGGGTCCGGGGAGCCAGCAGCGGCAGCATGTTCGATCGCGCAGGCAGGTAGGTGGTAAAGTAAAGATGGCCGCCTGCACGGGAAAATCGTGCAATTGGCCGCTGAAGACGTGACGTCACGACGTTTGGCGTCACGGGGTGTGAGGTCACGTCTTCAGCGGCCAATTGCACGATTTTCCCGTGCAGGCGGCCATCTTTACTTTACCACCTACCTGCCTGCGCGATCGAACATGCTGCCGCTGCTGGCTCCCCGGACCCCGCTGCTGCCTACCCGCCGCTCCCAGATCCTGCTGCCGCCCCCCCGCTGCCGCTGCCCCCCCGGACCCCGCTGCTGCACAGGCGCGCATTCATTCATTCACTGCCGGTGGGGGCTGCCGGGAGAGGCAGCCCCCACCGGCAGTGAATGAATTCATTCATCCAGGCGGAGGAGCCGGCTGCTTTCGCCACCGGCTCCTCCGCCTGGATGAATGAATGCGCGCCTGTGCGACCCCTGCAATTCGGCGCTCAAGGCTGCCTTGAGCGCTGAATCGCAGGGGTCGCACAGGCGCGCATTCATTCATTCACTGCCGGTGGGGGCTGCCGGGAGAGGCAGCCCCCACCGGCAGTGAATGTGCGCCTGTGCGGACGTGTCCCCCCGCTGCCGCCGCCGCCCGCGGCCTAGATTTAATACGCGACCACCCGGCTCCCGCCGCCGCCGGCCGCCAGGACCCACGCGGCCGTCTGAAACTAACGCGCGTCCACCCCCGCCGCCCGGAACAGGCGCCCACCCGCCCGCGGCCTAGATTTAACACGCGACCACCGGCCCCCCGGATCCCGCCGGCCGCCTGGACCCACGCGGCCCTCCGACAGGTATTTAAAAATTTTGATTTTGATTTTTACACTTCCTGGTACCTGTCATTTCAAATGTCATTTGAAATGACAGGTACCAGCGCACCCTGGTTACTGTATAGGCGCTGTATTAAGCGCCTATACAGTAAAATGGGTTACGCGGCCATAACCCTTCCCTAACGCTTCACAGCCGCGGCATGCATTTGCATGCGATTAGAGGAGAGTATCGGGGAGTTAGTGAAGAGAACTGTGCGTGCGGGGAGGAAGGGTGCGCCTGACACTACCTCACTGTTTTTACCGCGGCCTTACTGGATCGAGCTGTCAGTGAGCTAGCAAACAAGCATAGGCTAAATACCCGGATGGCATGATGTCACTTGAGGGGGACGCCCCCGAAGTTCGCACCATAGCTGGAACAAAGATGTGGGTGGCGCACGCACCCTAGTAGGCCCTTGGGAGGAACATGGCGGGAGGCAACGTCATAGCCATTCCGGGAACGCTGGAGAGGTCAGCTTGCAGACGCGGCGGTAGCCATCTTCCCAAGGTAAGCAGGAGGAGCCTAGAAAAAGGTGAGGCATAAGGGCAAAGCCGTCTGACCCCGACGGACGCAACAACTAGTTACAGAGCTCTCTGTGCAGCTTAACAAGTGGCAACAATGATTCAAGCTCCTTCAGGTTTCTAAGCAATAACAGTTGGGGGAGGCAGCCAGGAGGATTTGACTTGTTCCATTAGCTGATTAACTGACTTGCACAGCTGAATGATTTTTAATAGATAAACGCAGCAAACCACAGTCTATGCTTATAGTGATAGAGGGAATCTGCTAAGTTCTTGAAAGGTCCATACATCTTAGACCTTCAGTGAGTCCTCCGATTAATAGCTTCTTAGTGTTCATGCTTTTACCTATACTGCCTTCAGTTCATGATCCCTTCCTTGCGTACCTAGACAGCCAGTTAAACCTTTTCCTCAGCTTTAGATATCAAATGAACTCAGTTCTTGATTTCCAAATCATTTATTAGATGTTTGAACAATCCAGCACTCACTGTGAATGGGAAGGCAACAAGAGTAACCACACAGATTGAAGAGACTGTTAAAGCTGTGATAAACTATATCTGGAAGCCCATGAAGGAAATGACTGTAGCCATAGTAGAAACTGTAATGAATACTTTTGTGGAACTTGAGGCAGGATTCAGGAAGAG
The DNA here is from genome assembly GCF_901001135.1 of Rhinatrema bivittatum. Taxonomy (NCBI): domain Eukaryota; kingdom Metazoa; phylum Chordata; class Amphibia; order Gymnophiona; family Rhinatrematidae; genus Rhinatrema; species Rhinatrema bivittatum. Next base: position 201,467,663 of record NC_042621.1, read on the forward strand.
CTGTTCTGCTGAAGAGACTTTGTCCCCTCACTGAAAAACCCTCCAGGAAGTAAACTGTCTTAGCCTGCTTTTGGTCAATAAGAAGGAGGAAGAACACAGAGAGAGTGAGAAGGCAAGGCAGGAACAGGTCCAGTTAGGAAGCTTAAAACGTTCAAATAGCAACTAACAATAATCAGATAAGACCTGCTTTACTTCCATGCATATATTTAAAAAATAAGCAGGAAAAGTACCCATCTTCAATGCATTGATATACATGGGTTCAGTGATTTGTGTCTCTTCGTGATATGTACACGCATATGTTGCAGAGTTGAGATATGCATATTTTATAAAACATGCATATATCATACGTTGGTTGTGTAGATCTGCTCATGGCCATATATGTGTACGTATACCACAGCACACATTTGTTTGAAAGCTATCCTCTAAGCCTGTAAATGGGTTTTTGAAAAATTGCTACACATGTAAATCCTTTTGAAACTAGCCCCTTTATAAATTAACAATCACACTTTGCATTCTAGCAGTTAACCATACAATAAAGGGATCCCAAACTTTTAAAAATGTTTTCTTACAGGCTTGTATTGGACTGTACACTTTTTAAAAACACATCATGCATTCATTTTTTTACTTTTTTTTCATGCAAATAAATTCAACTACAGTCATAAGAAATTACTTGAATACACAAAAAAATGACTAAGCATATTTCCTGTAATGCAAAAAAAAAAAGAAACAGAAAAATAAAAAACTGGGGGGGAAACATCGGGGCATGAATCATCTTTTTTTCAGTGAAAGACCATGTGCTGGCAGCTTGTGAATTCTACCCTTACCATTTCCCTTGCTACTTAGGTAAAATAAAAAATAGATCAGTTGAGATATGCATAAAATATTTTAATATGGAAACAGTCAAATATCGGGAATAATTCTTCAGTGAAAAAGCTTTTTTGTGGATTTTTAGGCAAATAATCCTGTGGCAATTACAAAAAAAAAAAAGGAAATGTAAAATCAATTGTTTGCTTGAACAGCTAATAGGAGGACCAGAGAGGCAGGAGATGGATGAGAGGATGCTGGGACACATAAGGGGGAACTCTCAGCATGTGGGAAGGGTGGGGGGTGGAAGTCACTCTCTAGTGCAAGCTGACAGCAGTGATAGATTCAGGAGTACTGGCTCTGGGGTTGCGCTCAGTGTCAGGGCTATTGAGGGTCATCCTGGATGTAAGGTGGCTAGGCTAGGTCTGAAGCATGATGGTGGAGCCCAGGGGCTGGACAGGAGCCAGGAGTGGAGCAGGAGCTGTGGGTCAGGATCAAAGATCAAACAAACAAAGCTTCCACAAGGTGGATGCTGAGAAGGTTGTTAGACCAGCAACTGTGGGCTTTCTTTCTCAGACTGTTGCAGAGGTGTCTCTAGCTCTCCCTAAAATAGAGGGTAAACGTGACGTGCTAGGAGCCCATTGAGAATCAGCAGCCTCTGTAGCTCAGTGTCAAGTTCATAGCCTGCAACTTCCAGGGCTGTGAGTTCAAACCCTGTTGACACTGACAGAATGTCCTCTCTCCAGTAGATAACCCCATCTCCAGTAGATGGGGTCCAGACACCCCAAAGATTTCCAGGATCCCAGACGCAACCCAAAGAGGTATATTGCCAGGCTAAAATCAGGAATATGGCCTGACTTTAGGGCCTGGTGCTAGAATGGGACCAGATTCTATTGCCATCTCTGGGCAACTGAAGCAAGTTCATAAGCAGTTGCTGTCTCAGAGGCAGCTGGAACAAGAATTGGAACTATAGAGACAGCTGGAGCTATACTGATTTCTGACACAGGATTCACCAGTGCAGAAGCAAGTACTGGAGCTGTAGAGACAACTGGAGCTATATCAGATTGTTCTAACTTTAGACTGGTGGCTAATATCCCCCTTTTTTTATCCAAAACACTGGAAGAAGTTTTACATTAATTAACATCTTTTCTAGAAAAAATATGGAGAGCTTGATCCCAACCAAGCGAGTTTCAAGAATGGTCAGAGCACATAAACTATGCTGGGTTGTGATCAATGATGATATTTTGCAATCTGTTGTTAAAGGCCAGGAGGTTCTTTTGATCTTGTTGAACTATTCATCTGCATTTGATTTGGTCAAACATTCAATCCTTCCAGATAGATGTTGTGTGCTCTGGGGGTAGGTGATTCAGCTTTGCACAGGATCATGATGTTTTTGTCAGGAAGAAGTGTAAAGGTATATGCAAAGGATACATTTTCAAACCCAATGGTTTTTGATTGTGGTGTTCCTCAGGGGTCCTCATTATCCCCACTGTCGTTTTACATTTTCCTGCAGCTGTTTGGAAAATTTTCCATACTCTTGGCTTCAAGAATATTTCTACACAGATGACCCAAATTGTAGTTCCAATTGGTGGAGATAAATCAAAGGTTGTTTCTAAATTGAATATGAATTTGTTGAAAATTTCTAATTGATTTTTGAGGAATACATTAATATTAAATACTAAGATGCCAGAATTGAAAAAAAAAAACCTGGAAATCCTCAATTAGAGCCTTCTTTTTTGAAAGTTAAGATAGGATTGGAAACCATTTAATTACAGCATCTGTGAAAGATCTGGGAGTCTATTTTGACACAGATTTTTGTTTGGATTATCATGTGTCCCAGGTAGTCCATGTTGCTTTTTGGAAGCTTAAACTGATTAAGAAACTTCCTCCTTCTTTTGATATGCATGCTTTCAAAGACCGCCATTCAGGCATATACCTTTGCACTTCTTCCTGACAAAAACATCATGATCCTGTGCAAAGCTGAATCACCTAAAAAAACAACCCCCAGTCTCTTAGTGCTAGTCAAAAAGGGAACATTTATTAGTACAATATATGTGTATCTCTTACAGTAATTTTGTATTTTGTGGTGTGATAATTATACATGTCTATAGTTGTGAACCGCTTTCGACAACTTTGTTGAGTTGGGAAAGTGGCCAATAAGAAACTTTAAATAAATAGAAACAGCCAGAGCTGGATTCATCTAAGCAGGAACTACAGCCGAAGCTGTAACAGCTGGAGATGGAAAATTGATGCAGGAACTAGAGCTGACCCTGTAGAGGCTGCTGGAGCTGGATCATGGACACAGGAACTGGAGCTGAAGCTATATGGACAGTAAGCACTAGGGATGTGCAGGGGGAAAAAAAGTTTCATTTTTCGGTTTGTTTTCGGGAGGCTTTTTTCCCCACACATTTCGGTTTGTGCAATGCTTGATTTGTTTCATTTGTGTGAAAAAAAAAATAAAATATAAAATTAAAAAGTCCAAAAAACAAAAACAGGACCTCCTGGGCCCGCCCATACACTTGTCCCACCTATCTGGAAAACTTCTGGGGCCAGAATCACCTCTATCCCTCATTTACCTGGTCTGGTGGGGATCCACCGGCGAGGCCTAGGCCCAGGTTGAAACATCAACCTTCCATAGGCTGAGGCTGTGGTAGGTCACCGTGGCATAGGCCAGAGCCTGGACCCAGGCCCAACACCGCGAGCCAGCCCAGATGCCAGGTCCCTACATCGGGGCCTCAGCCTAGGCTAGAGCCCAAACCAAGGTCCAATGCTGCAACCCTTGCAGCTTAAGGTCAGGCCCAGACCTCGAAGCACTTCCATCATCCTCTTCTTTCTTCTTCAACTGACTAAGCCTGCTGGGGTCACGCCGGAGTTAATTAACTCTAGCGCATTCATGCATTTTGATGTATGCAAAAACATGCTATTTTCAAAACTGCAACTTACACATGTAAATTGGGGTCTACGAGTAACTTTGTTCATTTAAGCGAGGGTCTTGCCAGGGGCATTTCAGGGCAGGACCAACATATATTCGCATAAGTTGCTATTTTAAAACCTTCCAAAGATGCATGTACATCTTTTACTTGCGTATATTTACTTCTCAATACCTGCTGATCGTTAGCATCGATAAAGTGAAAAAAAATAACTAGGTAGAAGGTCTGGGTGCAATGGGGGAACTACAGGATGAATTGCCAGGAGGGTTTTCATGAAATGCAGATGGATTAGGAAAACTGGTAGATTAAATGTTAAAACTGGTTATTTCATTGCCATGCACATATTATATGTATGTAAAAGCCAATGGGAAGTGGAGATGATGAGCGGTATGCACAATTGGGTATAAACCACAATAACAAATGGTACAGCGCTAAAAATTTGCGGATCCTTATACTGGATTAATGAAAAAAAATGAAGCGAAAAAAGATGTTAGATTCAGCATTTCCACCTTTATTCATGAATAGTTGAAAGAAGGTTTCGGTGTTAAATGCCAACTTAAGGGGAGGGGAGATAAAAGCTCCAAATTAATGCAATAAAAATCTGCACGCATATCCTTGTAAAATAGGAAGTACAAATATGCAGGTGTATGATTTGCTCACACTTATCCAGCTTATTTGGATAAGGAGCACCTTTCCCACTACTTAGATGGAGAAATTAGAATTTATTCAGATAAATAGCAGCATTTATCCAGCTATATTCAGATTTATCCAGCTAAGTAGCAGCAGGCCTACATAGCCAAATAAGTCTGAAAAGCACTACTGCACAAGTTCAGACTTATAAGGATAAATAGCGATTTATCCAGCTAAGTAATAGCACATAGCCAAATAAGTCTGAAAAGCACTATTTGTCCATCTAAGTAGTGTTTTTCAGACTTATCTGGCTATGTGCTATTACTTAGCTGGATAAATCGCTATTTATCCTTATAAGTCTGAACTTGTGCAGCCTATGGTTTAGATATATGCAAGCATTTGCACATGCATTTGTACTTGTATTTTATAACCTTTCTGTGATGGTTATAAGATACAGTAGCAACTTGGAGGTAATATTCAAAGGCGTCATGCACGTAGATGTAACATACTATCATAGCAATTTGCAAAAGTCATTTACTCAGTATATCCTATGGACAATTCAATGGCATATATTGTAGCAATTTTCAAAAGCCCATTTACTTGAGTAAAGTGCATTTTTACATGTAAAAACCAATTTTAAGCGTGTAAATGCTTTTTAAAATCAGGCTCTTTGCATGTGCCCATTTACATGCATAAATGAAAGCATGAGAGCAGTTTTGAAAGTTATCCTCTTAGTGCAGTTATTCAGAGTTTAGCTGTAGTAAAATCTGTGGGTTATCTGAGCAGAAATTTTACCAAGGCCTTGTTCTGCATATTATTTGCTTAGTACACATCATGTTAAAATGTCATCGAACAGGAGCATTACGTTTGGCAGGTTACCCTGTGCTAACCTGCCAAATTTAACATAGGATTCTTAATTTGAACCCAATCACATCATCTTAACTCTTTCACACTTTCTTTGTTTCTTAAAAAAAAAAATTTAGGAGACCTATTTTTTTTTATAACTCGGCAGTTTTATCCTGCTATATTGGGCTTCCAGCTCCATTGGAACAAGGGCTAGAATCTGATGCCCTAAGCCTTCATTTATAACTACCTGGGAATTTTTACCCTAATAAGAACATAAGAAATTGCATACTGGGTCAGACCAAGGGTCCATTAAGCCCGGCATCCTGTTTCCAACAGTTGCCATCCAGGTTACAAGTATCTGGCAAGTACCCAAAAACTAAGTATAGCCCATGCTACTGATGCTAATAATAGCAGTGGCTATTTTCTAAGTCAACTTGATTAATAGCAGGTAATGGACTTCTCCAAGAACTTATCCAAACCTTTTTTTAAACCCAGCTACACTAACTGCACTAACCACATCCCCTGGCAACAAATTCCAGAGTTTAGTTATGCATTGAGTGAAAAAGAATTTTCTCTGATTAGTTTTAAATGTGCTACATGCTAACTTCATGGAGTGCCCCCTAGTCCTCCTATTATCCGTAAGAATAAATAACCGATTCACGTTTACCCATTCTAGACCTTTCATGACTTTAAACACCTCTATCATATCCCCCCTCAGCCATCTTTTCTCTAAGCTGAAAAGTCCTAACCTCTTTAGTCTTTCCTCATAGGGGAGCTGTTCCATCCCCTTTATCATTTGGTTGCCCTTCTCTATACCTTCTTCATCGTAACTATACCTTTTTTGAGATGCGGTGACCAGAATTGTACACGGTATTCAAGGTGCGGTCTCACCATGGAGTGATACAGAGGGCATTATGACATTTTCCGTTTTATTCACCATTCCTTTCCTAATAATTCCTAACATTCTGTTTGCTTTTTTGATTGCCGCAGCACACTGAGCCAACAATTTCAATGTATTATCCACTATGATGCCTAGATCTCTTTCCTGGGTGGTAGCTCCTAACATGGAACCTAACATTGTGTAACTATAGCATGGGTTATTTTTCCCTATATGCATCACCTTGCACTTATCCACATTAAATTTCATCTGCCATTTGGATGCCCAATTTTCCATCTCACAAGGTCCTCCTGCAATTCATCACAATCCACTTGTGATTTAACTACTCTGAATAATTTTGTATCTGCAAATTTGATTACCTCACTCATCATATTTCTTTCCAGATCATTTATAAATATATTGAAAGCCACAGGTCCCAGTACAGATCCCTGAAGCTTTCCACTGCCCACCCCCCTCCACTGAGAAAATTGTCCATTTAATCCTACTCTCTGTTTCCTGTCTTTTAACCAGTTTGTAATCCACAAAAGGACATCACCACCTATCCCATGTCTTTTTACTTTTCTTAGAAGCTTCTCATGAGGAACTTTGTCAAATGACTTCTTAAAATCCAAATACACTACATCTACGATTCACCTTTATCTACATGTTTATTAACCCCTTCAAAAAAGTGAAACAGATTTGTGAGGCAAGACTTGTCTTGGGTAAAGCCAAGCTGACTTTGTTCCATTAAACCATGTCTTTCTATATGTTCTGTGATTTTGATCTTTAGAACACTTTTCACTATTTTTCCTGGCACTGAAGTCAGGCTAACTGGTCTGTAGTTTCCTGGATTGCCCCTGGAGCCCTTTTTAAATATTGGGGTTACATTAGCCACCCTCCAGTTTTCAGGTATAATAGAAGATTTTAATGATAGGTTACAAATTTTAACTAATAGATCTGAAATTTCATTTTTTAGTTCCTTCAGAGCCCTGGAGTGGATACCATCTGATCCAGGTGATTTACTACTCTTCAATTTGTCAATCAGGCCTACCACATCTTCTAGGTTCACCGTGATTTGGTTCAGTCCTTCTGAATCATTACCTATGAAAATCTTCTCCGGAATGGTATTTTCTCCCCAACATCCTCTTCAGTAAACACCAAAGCAAAGAAATCATTTAATCTTTCCCCGATGGCCTTATCTTCTCTAAGTGCCTCTTTAAACCCCTCGATCATCTAACTGTCCAACTGACTCCCTCACAGGCTTTCTGCTTTGGATATATTTTAAAAAGGTTTTACTGTGAGTTTTTGCCTCTGTGGCCAACTTCCTTTCTGTCTTAGCCTGTCTTATCAATGTCTTACATTTAACTTGCCAACGCTTATGCTTTATTCTATTTTCATCTGTTGGATCCTTCTTCCAATTTATGAATGAAGATCTTTTGGCTAAAATAGCCTCTTTCACATTACCTTTTAACCATGCTTGTAATTGTTTTGCCTTCCTTCCATCTTTCTTAATGTGTAGAATACATCTGGACTGTGCTTCTAGGATGGTATTTTTTAACAATGTCCATCCTATTTTATTTCCTCTCCACTTTAGTTTAGTCATCGCAGCAACAATCCTTATCTGAGAGCTATGTGCTAGGGCTCCTTTGTGAGCTCTACAGTTGTGCACTCTAAATCCAGCCATTGCACAATGACTGAGTCTCCCTGTACGACAGTGTGAGCAGTCATTGGCTTGCCGGAGGACAGAGCAATCTGGACTCCAGTATTTTTCTATAGAGTTTTATTATTTCAAGCAAATTAACAAACAAAAGCCTGCTTACCTCAGCAGTGCTGGCAAAAGAAATGTAGTAGCTTACAGATATGTAGTTTCAGCAAAGTTCTAGATTTCTTCTCTTCTGAGGCCTTCCTTCTCTCTGGGCCCTGGTGTCTTATCCCTGTCCCCATGGGAAACACCCTGCAACCAGGATTTCCTTGTGGCTGTCTTAAGGTGGACAAGGCTAAATGCCTGGTCCTGGAAATTTAAAGAGGGTCTAACATACACTCCTTTACACTCTCTCCCCCCAGGGGCTGTGAACACTGTCTTCACAGCCTCCACAATCCTGGCAGCAGATGTCTTGAGCTGGCCCTCCACTAGAAACTTTCTTTCAAAATTTAGGTATACTCAAATAAATTTGACGATGCATTTTATTATTTTTGAAGTGCAGCTAATTAGATTCTTATATTTTGCATGACAAAATAAGCCATTTGGCAAACCATAAATTTGAATGATAAAAATCTCATCTATAGAAATGATTTTATTAACAAGAATCTTTAGTTATCTATTGCAGTTTGATATGCAGCTTTATAGTTGTTTCTCATTAAATTATGAAAACCACATTATATAAATTAGTTAAATGAAAACAAACACTTTTTCATGAATTCTAGCTAACATTTTTCTAAGTTTCTTTGGCCTTGGTTGTTGTAAAATTGCTTTTCAAGCCTAATCTCATGCTTTAGTCTGAAATTGTTGTGGTTTTAATATGATGGGAAGTTTGCAGACCTTTTTTTTTTTTTTTTAATTTTTTTGCGGGCGGGGAAAGAGGAGCTAAATGATGACGTCCTAGAGCAGTAAAGAAGGAAATATTCTAGCAGCCCCCTGCCTATAATGACATGCCATAGGGAAATGCCCATAGCAACTAGGATCAGGTTTTATGCTTCTGGCATGAGGTCTTGAAAACAAACTCAGCATGGGTTCAGCATGTGTTTTATCTGTGGCATGGTGTGGAAGCAGAAGTTTGAGTATCACATAAAATAAGATATCTGCTCTTCCTAACTTTGTGCCACATTCTTTAGGGCGAGGAAGCCAAAAACATTCCTGGTGAAACTATTCTAGAAGAACAGTTTAGTGATGAAGAAGGCAACATCATCACAAGAAAAGTAATATTAAATAATCCTGGTTTGCTAGTCTTTTTTCTTTGTATAAATATTTGATTTCACACAACTAAAATTGGCATATTTCCTTCTGCAGTCTAAAGGAGATTGTTGTTTTTTTTCATCCGTTACTTCACACAGGTCATCCGGAAAGTAGTAAGACGTATTGTCGTCCCACATGAGAGGAAAGTTGGTGAAATGGTAATGGGGAATTCTCTGACAAGGAATGAAAGGAGATGATATGAATTGTGCTGTGTTTGCTTAACATGAGCATACTGCTAAAGTGCTGAAGTTGTTTGCAGCTTTTGACAAGTTGTGCATTTGAAATGGAAAGATTCACCATTTCAGGCTACCTCCAGAATAATATATTTTAAATGCTTCAGTGCTAGAATGACTGCTATGATTTATCGTGGAATTTTGGCTTTCATAGCATGACATATTCACAATAGCCGTCCTTATTGGGCTTCTGCAAAACTGTTTTTTACATACTGTGACTTTAATTACATGGTGTAGGGTTCTGGATGTGAAAAGACTTGACTGCACAGTTTGAAATGTATATTATCATCATTTTCTGAAAAGGCAGTGGGGAGAGCCAGTGGAATGTAATGGAGCAAGGGACAGGTATAACCAGCAGGAAAAGGCGATCATGCCTCTCTACAAATCATTGATGAATCCTCTACTGGATTGAACTATTGTGTCCATTTGTGAAGATTCCATTTTCAGAAAGATACAGACAAGAACAGAGACGTTCCAGAGGAGAGCTGCCATAAACTCTATGACATGATCTTTCAAGATCTAAACAGGTTTAACGTTAGAGCTGGAAGAGGGGAGTACATTATAGATATTAAAAAAAACATGAAATGTATAAATAAAAAGTGCACAAAAAGCAAACATTTTTGGGTGATAAGGTCTCATGATATGAATTTGGAGGGATATTAAACTCTTTAGTAATGTAAGGATGCATTTCTTCACAGTAAGAACATAAGAACTTGCCATACCAGGTCAGACCAAGGGTCCATCAAGCCCAGTATCCTGTTTCCAATAGTGGCCAAGCCAGATCACAAGTACCTGGCAAGATCCCAATCAGTAAATAGATCCCATGCAGATATCACGCAGTGATAAGTAGTGGCTATTCCTTAAGTCTGCTTGGTTAATAACAATTGATTTACTTTTCCTCCAGGAATTTGTCAAAACCTTTTTTTAAACCCACCTTAACTGCCTTAATCACATCCTCCGGTAATGATGGTGACATAGAAGAGCTGAGGTCATGGGGCAGAAAGAGTAATGGAATTTAAAAAGTTTGGGATAAGCACAGAAGATCCTTAGCAGTGTGAGAGTGAAGCCAAAAATCAAATTGAAGTCTGTGGTATAGTTGTAGATAGAGAAAGTGAGTAGACTAGATGGTCTGTCAATGATCATCTATGTTTCAGTACAGGGTGCACAATATTTGTGAGCTGGACTACCAGAATTTTTCCTAATATTACGAGTGAACAAGTGAAAAGTAGGTATATTCTGGACTCTAAACTCACCACTGATACCCAAATCCTGTCAGTAACCAAAGCTGCATAAGAACATGCCATACTGGGTCAGACCAAGGGTCCATTAAGCCCAGCATCCTGTCTCCAACAGTGGCCACATCAGACCTTCTTCCAGTTGCACCAACTGTGCCACCTTATTCCTTTCTTAGATGACGTACATTTGCAAGAGTAATCCCGGCCTGTGTTATCTCCTGCATGTACTATTGCAATGCTCTTTCCATCGGACTCCCCAAGAAACTGGACCACCACTTACAGCTCATTCAAAACACAGCTGCTTGAACTATATACTCAAGGCCAGAAAGTATGACTGCATCACACCCCTCCTCAGATCTCTTCACTGGCTCCCTATGCATTACTGGGCAGTGTTCAAAACTTTGATACTCATATTCAAGATCCTCCAAGGCCTAGCACCTGCCTTATCTCTCCCCCTAGACACCCACCCACCCACTATGCTTACTTTCTCAAGCATGCCCAGTTGTGTCAGCCCCCAGAGAACTGAAGCTCACGACCACCAGGGAAAGAACATTTACAGGATCAGCTCCCACCTTCTGGAACTCACTTCCAGGTCAGGTGACATCAGACTTTCTCCTGATCTGCTCACAATCAGGAAGTCCCTGAAGGCATTGCCATTTATACAAGCCTATGGCCTGCAGCCTCCTCTTCAAACTCGAGACTAGATCTTTGTCCCCTCACTCCCTCCAGCAGAGTCCATCTAATTCCTACAAACCAACAGGAGATCCCCCACTCTGCTTTACCAGTGGATCTTGAACTATATACTGTAGGCTGCATCCATAACTCTGTTACTAAACTATATACCGTATTATAAACTACTGTTAATTGTTCCCATTGTAATTCCAGTTCATTGTAGATCAGCCATGTTTCTATGTAGTTCAATTCTCATTCTTTGTAACTCAGCTTTGAACTCTATTGTTGGAAAACGTGATCATAAATAAATGATAATGTATATATAACAGTATTCAGAATAAATCTATTTTGAAAAACTGCTCTAGAAAATCTGAACTCATGGCTCTACTGTAGCTCTGAGGATTGAATCACATGAAGTAATTCTAAGGATTGTGCAGTGGTGTGATTAGATGAGATGAGCTGTTCATTGGATGCCCTGCCATTAATAAAAGAAAGAATGATATGAAATGGTCACTGTCTACAACTCAGAGTATGTATAAACATGCTGAAAATAACCCTTCGCAGAGTTGTTTCCAGGAGTCCAGCCACTAAAGAAAAGAGAGAACTTTTTTCCTTCCAACCATAAATCTTCATTTAGCTAATCTGTTATTTAGCCCAGCTTTACAATAATGCCCAAGGCAACCCACAATAAATACACACAACATTGCTTATATACAAATAATATAAGACAAAACAACAATAAACAAATCACACCAAGCAGTAAACAGTGCAGATGTCCTCTGGCAACAGCAAAAATAAAAAATGTATCACATTGCTAAATCCAGAGGCTGACAATGGATACAGAATTCAACATTAAACTCAGATTTTTTTTTTCCAGCATCATTCTGGAGGGCAATTTTCAAAGCCCATTTAATCTGGATAAATACGCCTGGCTGAAAATTCCTCTGCTCTGCACAGTTAAAAGCACGTGTTGGCTTCCATAGCACATGTATTTTAGCTGAGTTAAAAAGAGGCATTCCCAGTCGGCTGGGAATGCTCTGGAGGCAGAGTTCAGAGCCCCTGGTTGGGGAGGGGAGTACGCAGACGTCATTAAGAGCAACACCTGGTCACCAGGTTTAGAGCCCGTGATGCAGGGTCCTAGAAGCAGCCCTGGTGCATGGCTTCTGGCCTCAGGGCCATTGCTGCAATTCCAGACTAGGGACAGCGGGAGGAATGCTCTATAAAAAAAAAAAAAAGGAGTCCTGTGAGCTTAAGGAAACCCCTTTCCTGAGTTGTGAATGAAGGTGGCTCCTAGTGCCAGGATCCCAGCACTGGTTCTGACTGAGCTGGAAGAAAAAAGCGAAAGGAGGAACTACTGGTCCCCAGCCCCTTCCTCCTCACCATCTCTCTCCCCACCCCCCCCCCCACCCCCCCACACACACACACACACACAAAACAAATAAGAGGCATTGAGTTTTTAGGTCGGGGGTGGAAATAGCACTCACACATTTGATTTTCAAATGCACAAGAACTGTTTTACCCCTTCTCAAAGAGCAGGTAGAAAGTAAGCTTGCCCTTTCAATGAACACACTTTACACTAGCTGATTTTCAGAACGAAACTACCTGGGTAATTTCCCTTAGAAAATTAGCTAGAAAGCTACTGTCGGGTACAGTACCTTGCAATTATTAGGCTATTGAAAATCCCCCCCCCCCAACCCACCAAAAAACAGCCTTTTAAAAAAATAACCATACATCCTTAGTTTTTCATCTTGTAGCTTCTCGCCTTCAGTGATCTCTTGTGTGCCATGCTTTAATAAAGGCTCCTGTTTATTTTTCAGGCCGTAACATATGTTTTTGCTAGAAGCCTTCATCCTGCCCTGCCTTGGTCTGCCAGCACCACTCCCTACCTGGCCGCAGTCTGTGCTCATTGAAAGAAATATTTGGTTAGCATGCTCCAGGGGTCCTGCACTCTGTACTGAGGACTTTATTGTAAGGTCTTTTCTCCCTTGCAGGCTGATGTACTAAGAAGCAAAGTTTTATCCTAAAGGGGGGACTTCACATGGACAATAGTGCAAAACGCCCAGAAATGTGCCAAAACATTTGAATTTCAGCATCTTACACTATTTTTCGCACAAAGCCCCTTTTTGCAGAAAAACTTTGCAAAAGTGGGCTTTCGTTGAACTACACGCAAAAGTTTATTTAAATCCTACATTAACAAGCCACTGCAATGCAAAATTGTGCAAAGCAGTTCATTAATTTGTGAATTTGTGAAACCAGGCACATCAAAAGGTTTTGTAGGCCCATTATGGCAAAAAAGATATTTACGCATCATTGAGATGCAGTTACTTTTATGGGAGGCCTGGGGTAGTGTTGGTTCACGTGCCACCTGCACATAGTGGTAAAGAGTTCACGCAGCCCATCTGAAGCCACTCCCATGTGTGTCCAAAAAAAATCTATGGAACTTCTCAACCCTCAAATGGAAATGTTAAAAAAAAAGAAAAAGTCCTTTATTAAGTCCGGCATCCTTGCCCCCAAAATAAGTGCAAACTCCAATTTGGGCCCCCCCCTTTCTATCCCCACTAAAGTTTACTCCATTGATGGGGTGATTATCTGGGGGCAGGACCAATCCCTATTTGCTCCTGCCTCGCTAGTTCCATCTTGGAAAATGGCTCTGGCTGAGCGCACACACTCCTTTGCCCCAGCTCCTGTTCCTTGGACACTGGCTGGAACCCCTCTCCTCACAGCCCCCAGAAGGGAGTCCCAGTCAGTGCTGAGCAGCAGAATAGACTCGCCTAGGCTCAGGGTTCTGGAGGGAGCCCCAATCTGTGGCCCCTGGCCAAGGATTGTCACTGTGATAGCTGGGCTATAGATGTAAGAGGATTATAAAAAGAAAAAAAAAGGAGGCGGGAACCCCAGGATTCGGTGAATGAAGGCTCATAACACCGACTCCAGAATAGTCCAGTTCCAATTGAGCTGGCAGCCCAAAGGAGCCAGGAGGAAGCTATCTAGCATGCAATAACAAAAGAGCATATTACAAATAAAATGCAGAGCTTGTAATATGTTTCACTTGCCTCTGACTGACCTAAGGTACAGTGCACTCTGAATCATCAGTGTTTTTCATTAGCCACTACCCAAGCAGCACCCAGCGTTTCAGCCCTCCCTGCACAGGTTTCAACAAATATGGTCGGGCTTGGACAGGACTCTCAGGAATCTTACACATCCGTCTTCGTCACATCCCACACACACTCCTGCATAATTCAACAGAAAATTCAAGCAATCAACACGTCTGAACTGAAATAGCTCCATGATGTTCAAAATAAAGGATTTCTTTATTAGCCATGAACTGTAAGTGATATAACATTACAGTAGCTTCACTTATAGGCTGGCTGTGTTAAATGTGAAAATCATATTAAATCTGCACTTTGTCAGCTTTCTAAATGTTAATCCTGCTGTGAAGCTTCAGTGATTTTTTTTTTTTTCATTAAATGCTTTTACTTTAACTGATAAAAACTGCTTTCTGGCTTCTCCATACCGTACTAACCTCTTTACTCACAATAATGAACCAGTTGTGAACTCAAAGCTACATACCTGTAGCCAATTCTCAGCATCTGCGTTTCCTCAACCAAGTCTCAAGAGACTGTGGATTTGGTTGTGCGACTTTGGGAAAAGTGTTAAGGTTGTTTGAACTCTTTTGCTATATTCTGCAGGTAGAGGCTTTGCTGGCTATGCTGTAGGTGCTTAATTTCTCTAAACTGTTTCAGAGCACAGTGATAATTTTTATTTTTGGGTTTTTTTTTATGTTTCTTTAAATCAGGGAGAAGGATACAAAGTTAAGACAAAGAAAGACGTGAGACATGTTGAGAAGAAAAGTTACTCATAAAAACCTAACACCAAAAGGTCAGTTGACTGCATTATTTCAATTATGGCTAGCTTTTTTCTCTTTCTTTTTCTTTCATGTACTTTCTTTTTTATTTTTCTTTCCATCTTTCTCTCTCTTTATCATCATTCCTTTTTTTTTTTCCCTTCTAAGAAGGAGGGGAAAATCAGAAGCTTTACTTGGGGTGCAGGGTCTGGAAACCCTCATCCTTTCTAAATGTTTGCAGCTCTAGAGGTCACATATAACTGGCTACAGCTTCCATTGCTGGCTGAACATGCCCTATGGCTCATTATAAAATATTGAATCAATAAATTCCTTTTAAGATACTGTATGTAACTGCAGTGATCCATAGAATCCCCCAAAAAGCAGTGCATGCTGCATAAATTACTCTGTTTAGATAAAACATTCATCCTTGAGCAGTATTTTGGCTTCAGCTGCTGAAAGTGTTGTGTCATTTGACAGATATGTAAAGATGCACTGAATGGTGTAGTTTACAGCAGCATCTGGTTGCTTACTTTGACATTTCTCTCAACGTGTCTATTCATGCTTCTATAGCTTTGACATAATCCTGCAGTGTTGGCAGATCTCCTGCTATTGACACTGGTATATTTGTGTTAATATATATACAGCAAGGGGTGCGTAATCCAGTATCCAGATTTGAATTCTATAATGTTATCCAAGTTTCTTGTAAACCTATCATTAGTTGTGGACTTTATAATTGCCAGGGACAGATGCTTATCAAGTGTTTCCTGTGCACTTCATTGATAAGAGTTTAGAAATGAGCCATATGGAAAAGATCACACAGCCTCAGTTTCCTGCCTCTTCTGCCAAATCTGTTTTTTGCATCCTAATGTTTTCTTTTCCTCTATGCATACACTGGTTTCTTCTAACTACTCATGTTGCAGCCTTTGATAGTATATCAGAAATATTAACTGGTCAATAAATAAACTCATTCATGTTTGACTTTTCAACTGTAGCTCATGCATCTATTTTTTTTCAGTATCAGCGTACTAAAGCATTACTTTGACGTCTTGCAGCCTCTTGTCTTTTCTATTTCTTCTCACCAGGCCAATCACTAAGCTAATCGATTCCCTGGGCAGTCCAAGTTGGGAGCGGGGTCCCTCTAAAGTTCAGGTCAGCTGTGAGGGAGGAGACGGAGCCATAGACGGAGCTTATAGTTTATACTGCCACTGTGACAGCATCGCATGCTGGCCACCCCCCCCCCCTGGGGGGGGTCACCTGCCCCTGCTTTTCACCGTGTTACATTCCTCAGTGGAAGCCCCTGCTCGTTATCATACAGATAGACATGGTATTCCTACCTCATAAGCAGCTGTAAGATAGGTTTCATAGATGACAGGCCTACAAAGGCTTATAGAAAGGCACAATATTATGAAGAGAGGCAGAAACCTCTTTTAAAAAAGATGTGAATTTTTAAAAACCTTTTGACATCATCAAAGCTTGTCAAAGTTTAGTTAATGGCAATCCTTCTACAGTGTGGGTAATTTAACTTGGCTGTAAATGCTCGTTGTTTCAGAGACTGTCTGAACTTTGCACTGCTGGGGCTGATCCAACGCTGCCATGCCCCAGTAATTGTGTGCTCTAAACCTGCAGAGCTCCAATGCTGCTAAGGCCGTGAAGCTCTGCACACTCCAGCCTGAGCTGTGAGACTGAAGCCACACCCACTGATGTCACCTCTGACAGGAGGGTGATTTAAACACAGCTGTCTCAGCTGGTGGCTCTTCCAAGGGAATCACCCCATTGTGAGACCCTTTGCAAGACACTTAGATGACGGTTTCAAATGAGATTTCATACTTGGCTATTACATTTTAAACGTGAGATACAAAATGTAATTATGACATTTTCTATCAAGGTTATTATGGGGGAAATTTGTAACAATTCGGGCAGGGGTTGTAAACTACATAAAAATAATAGTATTTGTAAAAACCATTTTCTACATCAAATTATATTAGAGCCTTAAAGAACTATTAATTTTCTCTATTTTTAAGATGGGCCTTTTTAATGTCAAGTCAGCAGGTAATATGAGCTACTTATCTCTGATTTGGTGACTGATAATTTTATTGATATTTTATGAATTACTGAACCTTGATGATGATGTGGGTAGCTTGGGAAAACTATGTCCTCTAGGTTACTCTGCTTTGGGGGCAGTGAAAAAGAAGGTTGCTCTATATTCCATTCATCCTTAAATCTGATATCTGTTCCTATAGGGCAACAGCAAGGCAATAATGTTTGCTTTTGTAATCAAGGGTGCCTAATGAGCTTGTGTTTTTTCTATAATATTGTGTTTCCCATGCTGCATTGTTTGGACTGTCTGATTTGTTGGATCTGATTAACTGCATACACGAAAAATATTATGTTCATGTAATCTGCAAGTTGATACTTCCTCTGTTGAAATAGCTATTGACTTTCTTTCCTCTTTAAATAATCGTAGCTTGTCCAGAAACCAACTCGTGTGGCAGGTCATACTGGATTTAGGTTTTTTTTCCTCTGATCCCAGGAGAAGAATATTGATAGCTCTAGCACCTTTATTACTCTCTAACAGGCCGATACAGTAAAGTCCGAGGGAGAGGGGGCGAACGCCCACTCACCGGTGCGCGCGATTCTGTATTTAAATTAGGCCCGGCGGTAAAAACGGGCAAAAGGAGGCGCTAGGGATACTAGCACGTCCCTAGCGCCTCCTTTTTGACAGGAGCGGCGGCTGTCAGCAGGTTTGACAGCCGACGCTCAATTTTGCCGGCAAAATTGAGCGTCCGGTTTTCGGCCTGACAGCCGCGGGCCGAATTCAAATTTTTTTATTATTATTATTTTTTTTAAACTTTTTTTAACTCTTCGGGTCCTCCAACTTAATATCGCCATGATATTAAGTCGGAGGGTGCACAGAAAAGCAGTTTTTACTGCTTTTCTGTGCACTTTCCCGGTGATGGAAGAAACTAGTGCCGACCTTTGGATCGGCGCTAATTTCTGAAAGTAAAATGTGCAGCTTGGCTGCACATTTTACTTTCTGTATCCCACGCGCATACCTAATAGGGCCCTCAACATGCATTTGCATGTTGAGGCCCTATTAGGTGCCGCGGGTTGGACGCGCGTTTCCCTCCCTTTACTGAATAAGGGGTAAGGGAAAACGCGCGTCCAAGAGGAGGCTAACAGTGCACTCCGACGGAGCGCACTGTACTGTATCGGCCTGTTAGATCTTAGTGGGAAGTAGAAAGTCAATGATTTATCCTGTTATCCTTACCATGGACTCACCACTCCTTGATATCTTTTGAATTTTGTTGTGTGTAACTTTTAGTAGGAAAATTTTAAAGAACATCTGGGATAACCACAAATTGGATCCAATATTGTTTGCTGAGCACTTAGAGGATTTTCCCGCAACTTTATTAAATAGGACCTTTAACAAACAGGTAGAGTTTAGAATAATGTGTTGGAAATGGCCTGAATATATTAGTTCTAGAATCTATAAAAGTTTAGAGGTCAAGGGGGTTTTATTTCCCCGATATTCTGAAGGCTTGTATGAAATTGTGCCAATTAGAGGGATGAGGATAGAACGTCCAAAGAAAAATGATGTTAAAATATATTGGTCAGCTGTTTGTGAAGTAAAGAAAGCATTCAGATCTCTGCCTTTGAGGATCAAGTTTGGCCCCTCCCCCCCCCCCCTTGGTTTAATGCATCCAGTAGACAATGCTGTTCCATCTATAGAAATGGATTCTAATGCTCCAGATGGTTGTTTGTTTTTTTGGAGAAGATTATGCTAATCCATAAAGAACTGGGTTTCAACTCACTAGGGAGTCGATTAAAAAATAAACGCACGGGCATCAATGTACACGCGGTTCTCGGCACGCGCACATGGACCAGCTATTTTATAACATGCGCGCGTTATAACATACGATATGCGCACCCAATTTTATAATCGGCGCATGCATATGCGGGCGGATGTCTGTCACGTGCGCAATAGGAGGGGATCTTAAAAAAAACCGCTTGGCGATGCAGGTAGGCCTTTCCCAGTTCCCCCAACCCTAACACTATCCTTCCTCCCTCATCCCCTCCCCTCTCCTCTCCTTCCCGACCCCTAAATTATCTCTACCTAACCCCTTTTTTTTTTCATACTTACTTCTGCTCCGGAATAGCAGTATCTTCCGTGCGCTGACTGGCTGCCAGCGTGTGCTTCCCCGGGAAAGCGGATAATGGCGCTGTCCTGGTCCGCCTCCCAGCTTGCCCCTTTGGAGAGGTTCAGCACTTCAGCAAGTAATGGGGGTTACGCGCGTGGCCGGGCCCTTCCGAAAATGTGCACGGTGCGCGCAAGGCCCAGCCACACGCGTAACCCCCATAATTTTTGCACGTGGCCCTTTTAAAATTGGATCATTAGTATTGGAGAACAAAACTGTGTTTCCCCTATGGAACTTGCCAGCTTTCAAGAAGTTAGAGGAAATTCTGGTGGTGGGGGGGGGGGGGGGGGGTGTTCTGGACTTCAAACTAATAGGGTCATTCATCAGAATGCGTTAAGGCATTATCATGGGTGTAAGAGCCCTAAGACCAGCAATAACGCCATAATGCATGCATTATTTATCACATCGCCAGAAGTAAATACACCTTTTTTCCTGACGTTAAGCTGTGCGATATGCCTGAAACTGAATTTGTGAAAAATATCGCAAAATCCATTTCAGACAGGGGAGAGGGAGTGGAGTGGCAAGAGAGAGAGAGCAAGCACCTCTGGGATTGCACACATATTAGTCATCTATTTATACCACTATAGGAGGGTCATCTAGTAACTCGAGGTGAGGTTTTGGTGGTGGTCTAGAGTTTTGGGGCCAGTTTTACATGCACAGTGAGACATACGAACAGCACAGTACACATCAGTAGGGATGTGAATCGTTTTTTGACGATTTAAAATATTGTCCGATATATTTTAAATCATCAAAAATCGTTAGGGCCACGATACAATACCAATTCCCCCGATTTATCGTCAAAAAATCGTAAATCGGGGGAAGGGGGAGGGCAGGAAAACCAGCACACTAAAACCCCCTAAAACCCACCCCCGACCCTTTAAATTAAATCCCCCACCCTCCCGAACCCCCCCCAAATGCTTTAATTTACCTGGGGGGTCCAGCGGCGGTCCGGAACGGCCTCCTGCAATTGAATCGTGTTGTCTTCAGCCGGCGCCATTTTTCAAAATGGCGGCGCCATTTCCATACAGAAAACGATTCGCGGCAGGAGATCATTTTCCAGACCCCCGCTGGACCCCCAGGGACTTTTGGCCAGCTTGGGGGGGCCTCCTGACCCCCACAAGACTTGCCAAAAGTCCAGCGGGGGTCCAGAACGACCTCCTGCAGTCGAATCGTGTTGGTCTATGGCCGCCGCCATTTTGCGCCGCCATTTTGAAAAATGGCGCCGGCTGAAGACAACACGATTCAATTGCAGGAGGCCGTTCCGGACTGCTGCTGTTCCGGACCGCCGCTGGACCCCCAGGTAAATTAAAGCATTTGGGGGGGTTCGGGAGGGTGGGGGATTTAATTTAAAGGGTCGGGGTGGGTTTTAGGGGGTTTTAGTGTGCCGGCTCACGATTTTCACGATACTTTAAACACCCAAACGGCAACAATACGATTCCCTCCCCCTCCCAGCCGAAATTGATCGTTAAGACGATCGAGGACACGATTCACATCTCTACACATCAGTAAAGATGTGACATGATTTGGAATGAGGAAAGATACACAAAGATGAGATATCTACAATGTACTCTTGCCCTAGCTTGACAGCATCCAGATAGAGTACATCAATCTAGGGCATCTGCCTGTGCATGTAAAACTGGCCCCAAAACCCTAGACCACCACCAAAACCTCACCTCAAGTTACTAGATGACCCTCCTATAGTGATATAAATAGTTGACTAATATGAGACCCCTATAAAGAGTCTCTTTCTCTCTCTCTCTCTCTAGGAAGGAAATGCTTGTCTGGGCACTTCACAAGCTGCGTCCCCTTTTCTTTATCGCAGGCGTTATTCATGCAAAACGAATAGCATTTTGATGAATCTAGGGATCTATATACTACTACTACTTATGGAAAGTAATGCCCCCTAGATTGATTATAGCAAAAAGAAATCTGTATTTAGAGCATCTCTGCTCAATAATTAACTCATTCATTTATTTAAAAATGTGTTTCCTGTACTTTCTATGGTTCAATGCAGGATACTTCAAAAACAATCTTGAAAGAGAGGAATTATTCTTCCATGTTGGGGAAAAAAAGCAGTAATAAAGTTAAATTTGGACTCTGCTATCTCTAAGAATTATCATCCAGCTTGGACCCTTCTGTCCCTGAGAATTATGGTCCAGTTTCCAATATTAACAAGAAAAACTCTTGAAAAAACAGTTTTAGTTCAGCTTCAACATATGATGGAGAATATATCTTTCCAGAACCCTTATCAATCAGGGTTCAGGAAATTCCACAGTACAGAGACTGATCTTCCTGCATTTACAGATACTTTGCATTTGGAGCTGGGCAAAAGCACTGATTCTCTTTTGATTCTTAATTACAGAATTCTGCTAAACCATTTGTCTAGCTTAAGGTTGACTGATTTGATTTTAAAGTGAATGCAATCTCTTTGGTTTGCTAGATCTCACATTGTGACTGTGAGGGATAAATGCTTATGTTCCCAAGTACCTTGTTGTAGAGATCAAAAAGGTTCCCTACTATTCACCTACTATTTAATATTTACAGCCTTTGGAGGGCATCATAGACAAATTTGGGATATGTTTTATTTTTGCTGATGACAATTCATTTTTCATTTCATTTTAGGATACCAAGCTGCCTTTTATCCCAACATCTGAGTCCCAAAGCAGTTTACATAATAATATAACAATCAATAAAAATTCCTAATATGGACTAACCCTCCATCTATTCTCACTAGTGGGGTGGGTAAGATTATGTAAAAACTAATAATTCTCTCCCTGAAATCCTCACAATAATGCAAACATATTCCCTATTGTATGCAAAAAAAAAATAAATCAAGATCCCAATCCCAAATCCTCCAGGTTAATCCCAAAGGGAGCTAATAATCTTAATTGGTGCCTATCATAATTAGAATGTATACCGAAGTGATTAATGTTATAATGTAAACCGAAGTGATTTGTAACTTGTTAGAAGAATATCGGTATATAAGAGTCCTAAATAAATAATAAATATCAACTAGTTCTCTGAATATGTAGCAGTATACTCAAACTCAACCCCAAAAAAACCAGGTTCTGTGGGTGAGAAAGGTAAAGGATACCCCACCTCTCCTGCAGCTGAGTTTAGGTGGCGTGGTACGCCCAGTTTTAGAAAACGTGAGGGGTCTTAGAGTAATGTTGATGCTGAGCTTAATATACAATATATTTCTATGTTAGTAAAAAAAAAAAAAAAAAATTTATTTGAAGAAATTGTAGCACAACTGCCCTGTATTCAAGCAGGATAATTTATCCACAATAATTTGTGCTATTGATATTGCAGGATTGAACTATTGCAATATTCTTTACTTGGATCTTTCTAAGAAGCAAATTAGAAGATGCAAGTAATCCAAAATTCAGTAGGAAAATTGCTAATTGGGTGTGGATTTGTGTCCTTCTTCAGTACTCAAAGTCTTGTACTGACAGCCTGTTGCTGCCCAAATGAAGTTTAAAGTTCTTACCTTTCCTTTCACGGCTTTATAGGGCATAGGCCCAGAATACTTGAAGAGCAAACTAGGGAAATATGGGCCAACTCTTATTCTTTGTTCTGAACATGAAGGGCTCTTCTGTGTTCCATCCATTAAAACCGCTAGATTGTCTCGGACTAGGAAGCAGTCATTTACTTTTATAATTCTCCAGATATGGAATGCTTTACCTCGGATCTGCATTTGTGTCCCAGGTTTCCTAAATTTAAGAGCCTGTAAAAGATGTATATGTTTTAAAGTTTGTGAGAATATCAGATTTGAATTGGAGTTCTGACCTGGAGTAAACCAGTACCATGGTCTGTCTGATTTTATTATTCTAAAGTGTGAAGGCTCTCCGCCGTACTGCCCTGGGTGCCGCTCTTCTGCCTCTGGTTCAGGCCCCTCGCGAGTCCTGGATATCCCTGGAGTCCGTCAGTCACACAGGACTCCCTTGGTTCAGGTCTCCGCAGGCCCTGGTTTCGCTGGGCTTCTGGGTTCTCTTTGTATGGAGTGGGGTTGAAGCAGTCCCCCAACCCCCAAAGATAACACAGAGAGAGAGAGAGGTTCCTCAAAGCATTTTTATAAAGCAGAGTAGCTGGATCTGTTATATTGGCTCCGTCCCCTCAGGAGCTGAACAAATGACCCTGCCCCCGCTCTCCAGCAGTCTAACCCCTTAACACATGTGCTGGAGCAAAGGTACTGTTTGAGCCCCCCTGGCTCTCCAGTTCACCAGCAAACACCCCTGCCCTAACTTCCCTTAGGGTACAGGTTATCAGTTTCCCTTTTCTGGCTAGGCTGTACCCATGAGGCAGCTGGAGGATTCCTCTCCCCTGGAACCTACCTTCGTTTCCTTCCCCCCCTCTTGCTTCCTGGCACTGGCTTTTTCTGGCCACTGCCGCTACCTAGGCACACCCTCTTCCTCTAGCTCCCTAGGCTCACCTGTGTGACTCATTAGTCCAAGTCTGCCACCTGCTCTCCTCCAGGCTCTCCCTACAGGTCAGGTGGTGGTTCTAGGAACCTGGGATTTGTAGTTTCTCGCCTTCACCTGCTCCCCCTGCTGGCTGCAGCTGGTCACGATGACACCTTTTGTGACTTTATTTTCAGTCCTCTTTTGCGTACCCTGCGGGATGCAGGGGCGCACTTGTTGGTTTTCTTTGTTCTGATGGGGGGACGGCCACCTTGCCTTCCCCCCAGGTCTATTTCGCTTTTGGACTGAAATAGGCCCCCTGCTGGCTGGCTCTAGTATTACTAGCTGCCTTATGGTATCTTATCCATTCCTGCCCCTGGCAGCGCTGCACTACATCACAAAAGGTTAGACTGTAATTATGTCTGGCATGTCTAGTTGTCAGTTACTTGGACTTGCATAATTTATTTTATTTTATGTTTCATAATTGTTTTATTTATGAGATTTGTATTTTAATTATATTTATTGTAAATGTTCTTTGGTTGTACTCCATTATGAGTCATTCTGAAAATAATGGAATATAAAAACAAGTAAATTAAACTAGTAACATCGTGAATACAGTCATTCATGAGATTTCTGAGGTTGAAAGTTAAAATTAGACTTTTATCTTTGAGACAACATTAGGGTGCAAAAATACTGTATTGGCCCAAATATAAGACAGCCTCAAACATAAGGCAGTCCTCATATTCAAGCCATTATGGTAGAAACATCTCAGTATGGAAAATAGCATCCACCTCCCCTGTCAGCTCTGCTTAAGTTGCTGTTTCTACTATGGGGCCAGGGTGGGCCATTGCCTCTTCCTCTCCCCCTGCTGAACCCGGATGGGATGCTGCCTCTTCCCCTGCTGAGGCTGTGTGAGATACTGCTGCTTACTTCCCCACAAATCCCTTCCCCTGCAAGCCCCAGCGAGACATTTCTGCTACGCATGAACAAGTGGATCAGGCTAGTCTGCAAATATAAGATGAGGTAAGGTTTGGAAATAGGCTTATTACAATTCTTATATTCAGGCTATGCAGTACTCACAAGATACACGATAAGGGTATTCTCGGATGGAATACTAAGTTCAGTACTTGTGTGGTGCTTCTGCTTATTGGGCTGGTTGAGACTTGGGACTGTTGCTGCTTGAAAAGATTTCTCAGACCCTGCGGAAAAGCTCTGAGCCAAGCACTGCCCTGCTGCAACACAGACGGAGCTGGTCTTTGGGGCGTGCGGCCGCACAGGGCGCCAAACTCAAGGGGGTGCTGCTGCTGCCCTCACCCTCCTGCACCTTATGTATGATGTCAGCAGGTAGGAGACTCAGGAATGCTGTGCAGGAGGAAGGAAGCTTCTGTCTGTGTTGGTAGGTGAAGGATTGGACTACAAAGAAGAGTGGGCGAGAAAAAGAGGAGGATACTGTTGGGCAAGAAAAGGGAGAGAGAGGAGGATGTTAGGGGGAGACAGAGAAGGGGATACTTGGCACTGTGGGCAGGGGGGTTCTGGTTGCTGGGCAGAGGGGAGGAAAGTGTGTATGGGGGGGGGGGGGGGGAGAGAGTTTCAGAGCCACTGTTGAAGGAGGAAAATGCTGTGCTGTGCCAGAGCTGCTGCCAAGGTGGGGTGGGCACACCAATTTCAATTTTTGTACAAGGCACCAGTTTAGCCAAGAAAGGTCCCGAACACAGAATGGACAGCCAAAGTAGCTACATTGATTCCATAACTGTAGGAAAATATTGCAGTAATTGGCCTGTAGATGGGAGAAGTGTAGGGAAAAAGACCTGGGAGATAAAGGATCAGTTTCTCTGGGTGACCAAATAATTAAAACAGAGTTGCACATTGGATGTAGTATACATAGGGAGTCATTTTCCAAAGGATTTGCATGTTTAAAAATAGCATATATCGTAGTTGATTTTCAAAAGCCCATTCATGTGCCTAAAGTGCACTTATATGAGTAAAACCTATTGAAAATTCAGTAGTCTATATCGTAGCAATTTTCAAAAGCCCATTTCCACTTCATCCTGCTATGCCAGTCCAGTCGATACAGGTGGTTTATGTCCCCCTACCAGCAGATGGAGGCAGAGAGCATTCTATTTCCCAGCATGACAACAGCAGCAGCAGTTCCTAGTGTAGTGGAAATCCAGTATTCTCTGCCTCCAGTAAATAGTAGGACTCACTTATTTTTATTTTATTTATTTATTTTAGTTTTTTCTATACCGGCATTCGTGAGAGTATCACATCATGCCGGTTTACAATAAACAAGGGTGTGATGAAAGGTATAGTGAACGAAGTAAATAACAGGTGCTGAACAGTTACAGTTACAATAAAACAGGGATAAGTACAACTTGGAGCAGAGAAGTGATAGGAAAATTAACATAATATATTAACCAACTTTGACGAGGTACATTTACAAAGATTTGACGAGGTACATTAACAAGAGATTATGGTATTTGCTAGGTATTGTCCATCTGAACTTATTGTAGATTTTTTACGTGGAGGTAGTGATAGGAAGTAATGGTTTTCTGCATATGGGTAGTTATTGGAAGATGGTTAGAGGTGAGTTATGATTTAATCACACTTGTGATTGAGCAGGATTTCTCAGGCACAAACAGAGTCTTGAGCCAAGCCCCTAGGATACCCTGAAGAGTGAGCCTACTGACGGACTCATGGGCCATGCCCCTGGTATGCCCAGGAAAGTGAGCCCATCTTGAAGACTCCCATTCCCAGAGGGGACTTGGTAGAGCCCAGGAGGCGAGGGATTTCCCTTAAAGTGATGGGAAAAAAAAACAAACTGGGAAGCTTACAGGCAGAATCTTCAGCTCTGCTCTTCTTAGAGGATTCTCATTTCCTCCCTCCCTCTCCCTGTTGTCTCTGTTCCTAAGCCATTTTAAAAAGTAAAAACACAGTCAGATATGGGCCTTTCAAAACAGAGCAGAGAGACTGGGACAGAGCTCAGATAAATGCGTTCAGAGGAATTGTTTTCTCTCCAAAATTTGCTGTTGCCTGAGCTATGCAGCTTTGGGGTGAGGTGCCTGGCCTGTTCATAAGATTTTGCCTACAGCTGCAGCTGCCAGGCCTGCGGAGGCAGACAAATTACTCAAAGCACAAGTTAATTGGGAGGGGGGAGGTACCCTAAGGATTTAGTGCTTTTGGCCACTTTTTCTCTCGCTGTGGAAAGGAGCCCTGCCTGCCACAGGCAGTTGCTTCTTAGAGGGTTCTCTATGGGGTGGTTTATTTTGGCAGGCTGGCAGTCATGTTTGATTTCTTCCCTGCAGTCAGATCTGTGCTCCAGCAGATTTTGTAAGCTGAAGAGGGTTCCAGGTTTCCTACAGATCTTGTACCTGTGGAGCCTGTAGTTTACAGAGGATCCCTTAGCCAGACTATGGTTTTCAAAAAAAAAAAAAAAAAAAAAAAAAGGTCTCTGGATTTCTTTCCATTCTTGCTTTCTGTGAATTACAGAAGCCTGATGTTGGAGGAGTCCTTTTGCCGGCTTGGGCATCGGTTTCAGATACCGGCTAGGTGATCAGGTTTCCAATAAGTGGTGAAACCTGGCTATGGTTTTCCTTTTTCCTGTCCTGAAAGTGGCGCAGAGGAACCTGAAAGCCAGCTGGATTTGGTCAGCTGTTGCTGTAGAAGAGGGTATTGTACCCTCAGAGTGGAAGATGCCCTTGTTCTTTTTTCATAGAGATGATAGTGTGACATGAATCAAAAAGGGCACTGTTTTTGCTTAGAATTGTAGATTATAAGATTGGGGCTTGATTAGAATCCTATAATTGAGGGGGGGGGGGGGGTTTCGTAGGTCCCTTATGGCAGAGGGGACTACATAGAGCCTTGTTGGGGGGGGGGGGGAAGGTGGAGAGAAGACATCTATCAAAAACAAAAAACTAAATAAAATAAAATGGATCTTTATCTTTGACTGTTTTGAAGTTTTTTTCTTGAAGTGAAATCCCCCTCCCTTTCTTCTGCCTCTGGAGTTCTTCAGTTTTACAAAGGATAATTAAATAAATGGAGAAATAAAGGAGACTCAAGGGAGTTGAGCAATAAGAGGCCTACTAGTATTTTTTTTATTGTTGGACGAGGTGTCCTGCATGGGATCAGTTGTGGCCTTTTTGGCGGCTACTCTGTATGATCTTCTCAGATGTTCTTCCAGATTGGTGGCCTAATGTGAAGGTTAGTTCTGGTATAATGTTGTTTATTTTAAAAAGTGTTTGTGTTGTTTTTATTGTATTTGAAATTTATATTGTAAACTGCCCTAGTCAGCTTGCTGCATGTGCAGTATAGAAAAATTATGAAATAAATAAATGGGTCGCTATCAGGTGTCTGCCGTGGCTTCATAGCTGGGTGGCAGATTCTTGGTCCAAGTCTTGCTGGGGTACGCCGCTCATGGGAGAAGATATGGAACAATAGGTTCAAAATCTTGTTCAGGCAAAGCCTAGTGGTTTGAGCAGCAGGCTTTGAACTAGGGAGATGGGTTGAAATCCCACTGCCACTCCTTGTGATCTTGGGCAAGTCACTTTACCCTTCATTGCCTCAGGTACAAACTTAGACTGGGAGCCCTCTGCGGACAGAGAAATAACTACAGTACCTAAAAAGCAGAATATAAATAAATGTTCAAAAATCTTATTCTTTTTGTGGTTTGCAGACCTTGAGGAGCAAGAACCAGTTGTTTTGGAGAGTTCGTAAGGTAGGACTGAATTACAGTGGGTTCTCTTTCTGGTAGTTCCATTGTGCTGGGAGTGGGCCCAAACAACCTCAGACCAGTGGGTGTGAGATGGGATTTATCTTGGCTATGTCATAGAGCTATCCGTTTCTGTCTCTGATACCTTTATGGTTTCACCTTGCCTGTCAGTCTGCTATGCCTCCAACTTTTTATAGCAATAATCCTGGTTCCTATCTCGGAGCGAGGTCTTAACCAGTATTCAATTTATTTTGTGGTGAATGCGATGAACTGCAGGCTGCAATTATTACTTTTCTGCCTGGAAGCGCTCTGCTCCATTTTCATGGTGGTGCAGCAGGGAAGTTTCTCAGCTCTCTAAATCTGTTAGAGGCTTACCTCTATATTCCTATCAGGCAGACAGAACAGAGGTTTCTTCGTTTTTGTATGCTACAGGAAAATTTTCAGTTCTGGGCCCTTTCTCTTCACTCTGATTTCAGCCAGGAAGCATTCAACCTGGAAGTAATTTAGTTTCAAGTGGAAGAGAATTCCCTATATGATGTAGGGCCAGTCATCTGGATCTCTTCTCTTGTAGTCTGAGAGACATTCATTACCTCTTCTTCCTTTCATCAGGCGTCAGTATCTTTTCGGTCAAGGCATATCTCAGTGCCATTGTGGCTTATCACTAACAAATGGGTAAAGTTCAAAGCTCTCGCCACCCTTTAATATCAAATTTCATGAAGGGATTGTGGGATTCCAAGCCTCCAGTCAGTAAACCAGCAGTGCCATAAGAGCTAAATGTGGTCCTGGCTCAGCTTATGAAACTTCCCTTTCAACCTCTCAAATCAGTGGAACTGAAGTCTCTTACATGTTAGATGTTGCTGCTTGTAGCCATCACCTTGGCTGGAAGAGTTAGCAAATTACATTGGTCTCTTATTCGCCAAACCTTCAGTTTTTTCACAACTGAGTTGTTCTATGCACTCATCCTAAGCTCCTTCTGAAAGTGGTATTTGCATTCTAGTCAATTGTTCTGCCTACATTCTTTCCAAAATTGTATGCATACAAAGGAGAATGAACTCTTCACTCCTTGGACTGTTAAGAAAGCCCTAGCATATTACCTTAAGCACTCGACCATACCGTCAAGTTTCTCAACTGTTTGTGTCCTTTGATCTCAACAAACTGGAAAGGACAGTTGCCAAAAAGATTGTAATTGACTATCAGACTGTATATTACACACTGCAGTTGTGCAAGCTGGATTAGAGATTACAGAAATTGTCAAGGCTCATCAAATACAAGCCATGGCTATCTCAGTGGCTCATCTGAGGGTCACTTCGATTGAAGACATCTGTAAAGCAGCTGATTGGCCATCTATTCACACTTTCACGTCTCATGATTGCCTGGACGGCATATCCTGTAGAGACAATATATTTGGGCAAGCAGGTCTGCATAGCCTGTTCACTCAGTAGTGCCATCTCCACTGGGTGAGGTTTGGGTTGTCTGTTTAATAGTTGCGCCACAAGGCAACCTTCAACTTGGGACTCACCACGTGTGATGGCTGATTTAATCCTGCTTGTCAACAGAGAAATCAAAGTTGCTTACCTGTAATAGGGGTTCTCCATAAACAGCAGGATAAATCAGCTATACATTTATTAACGCCTGCCTCCCTGGAGAGTTGTCTACTCATCTTAAGCTTGCAGCTCTGGAAGAGAGCAAAGGGCTCATGAGGCAGCAACCACACACACAAACTCCTATGTATGCTCTGAAAAACCTTTGAGCTCTAAGAGCTGAGTCTGTGTCTGTGCCATCGGATGATATCACCCACTCATTATGGCTGATTTATCCTATTGTCTACGGAGACCCCCGTAGCCTGCTTTCTCCTTTGGCCTATGGGCTAGCATACCAGAGTACTCTTCTGGTTTTAAGGTTGGTCAGAAATGTGGGTATCGTTTTAAAGTTAATTTAAGTTAATTTCATTCTTATAATTCATAAAATAAAAAATAGCATACAAGATTGAATAGATTTGCCCATTTCCTGGGCAGATCAGCTAAATTTGTTAAAACTGAATATTTTGCCTTGTTTATCTATTTATTTCTGGATATCCCCTGTTATATTTCAGCTAGAAGTTCTTTAGGCCTTCATAGTGTTTAGGCAAGTTTTATTTTGCATAATAAATTGGCTAGAATTAAATTAAGTACCTTACAGCTCTCTAAGGAACAGGAGGCATGGCTCTCCCTAATTTAAGACTAATTTGTCCTCTAGGTTGATATGTCTAGGAGACTATTTGGGATCTGAGATAAGCTTCTGTGGCTCTCTTTAGAAGTTAGGGAAATTATCTGGCTTCATTGATCTTTTTGTTCCTTCTTATTTTAAGGTGGTTTGTACAAACAGTCCTGTTTTGCTAGATATCATGTGGATTTTGCACTCAATGAACATTTAAGGAAGACATTTTTCCAATTAAAATCTTGAGCGACAATTAAAATATTTTAATATGTACTTTTCCTGCCATAAAATCAGATTAGTGGGACAAACATATTCCTTTTTTATCTGAGCAAAAATAATTTCTGCGAAACACCTTGGATTTTCTGTCCTTGCTTTAAAACTGTAATATAGTATCTTGTATGCCATAACTATTAGCATTTTTGGTAACAGGTGTGGACTTTGTAACATAAAAGGTAAAAACTAGTGCTGAGGTTATCAGTGACTTCAGCTTCTCAAAGGCTTGCTTTCAAACCTAGGCAGAGTCCAGCTTCTACAGTTCACTGAGGAAGTTGACTGTGCTAAAAAGATTTGGTACATAAATTACCTTAGTAATTAGTCATACCCATTACCCTTTTCAGTTCTGTGGTAATCTTGGGAGGTTGCAAATACTGTATAGACCTTACCTTCTCTGGATCAGGTCTTGCTCCAGAATCATCAATTAGATGACCCTGGACCTGTAATTTGTTTTGTCCTATGACACGCTTTCCTCTGTTCAGCTGCAGACCTGATTTTGTGTTTCCTGATTTTGTGTTATTACGATGGAGAAAGGTCATTAATGGAGTACTGCAGGGATTGGTACTGAGACCTGTGCTGTTTAACATATTCATGAATGATGTAGAAAAGGGAATAAGTGAGGTGATCAAAATTGCAGATGACACAAAATTATTCAAAGTATTTAAATTGGCAATGGATTGCGAGGGACTGCAGAAGAGCCTTGTGAGGCTAGAAGACTGGGCAACTGAATGAGAGATGAAATTTAATGTGGAAAAGTGCATATAGGGATAAATAATCCCAACTGCAGGTACATGTGATACTGAGTTCTGTATTGAGAGTAGCTACTCAGGAAAAGGACCTTGGAGTTCTTGTGGACAATACTCTCAGTGTGCAGTAACAAGGACAACTAAAGGGAATCTGCTTCCTGAGGCAAGAGATGAGATGGCGCTCCCTCCTTCCACCCGCCACCCAAGACAGGGAACAGGTCAAATCATTGAGAAGGTCAGAGTCTCTTTGTAGTCTGGCCCTTTCAATGACTTGAAATGCTGTGGAAGGGGGAAACGTAAGGGTCAGAGGTCTGAGAGGAGTGGCAAATAGAGTTTCAGTGATAATGTTTCTAGGAGGCTGGCAAACTCCCAGGAACTCTAAAACCTGCCTTCCACCTTTTCCCCAGCATTTGTCCCTGGAGCAGTGGGAGATGGTTAAATGGTGCTGATCTGTGTGTGGCGCACTCTCTTCAGACCGGTGCAAGGGCATTAGTCATGCTAGGTGAACTTTACAGCCTTGTGCTGCAACCCCCTGCCTTCACCACACACAATTAAATATTCTGCTTTTATAATAACTCATTTTACATGAAAAAGGACATTCAAAGTACAGTCTTCTGAGATAAAAATATCATAAATATATGTATATTTTTACATGCACTGCTGTGGTGCTGTTATGGGAACGCTGGAGGCGGTCCCATTTCTGGGAGATTGTGTATCCTTCGGCCATGATGCAACCACAGAGGAGCTCCAGAAAGCGCCAAGGCAGGCAAGGAGTGTCCAAGCACAGGCTGGAGATGCAGAACCCTGGCCTCTGCTGAGTCTGATCGCATCAAAGAGACCCAGCAATGCAATGTTGGTCTCTGGAGTAGCCCTCCGGCCACTCGACAGCCCTTTCGGACCTGCCTTACGGGAATGGAAAATGCGACAGGACAGACAGAGGCTGAAGGGTGAAGACATAAGACGAAGACTCAGGATATGTGAGGGATTCACATGAAGAGTCAGGATACTTGGAGAAGGTGAGACGAGACTCAGGTTGGTTGAAGAAGTCTGAGATGGGACTCAGGTTGGTTAAAGAAGGTCTGAGGCAGGACTCAGGTTGGCTGAAGAAGGAGTCTGAAAGAGTCACAAATCAAGAGTTCTGAATTGGTACTGCCACACCACGTGCCCTACACAGCCAGTCAAGGCAAGTTGCGGACCACGCTGGTGGTTCCCAACTCAGGTTACTTGGAGGTTCCACAACGAAGACTCCAGCGAGGCCTGCACCGAGGCGCTTCCTCCACAGCTAATCAAGACCAGGCGTAGACCACGCCGATACAGAACAGGTTTATGCAGAGTTCATTCATATGGACGGAGGCAGACGCAAGGGACTCCAAAGACCCAAACAGGATGAAGGAGAAGAAGCTCGGAGACGGGACTCGGAGCCAGGAACCCAGAGACGGGACTCGGAGCCAGGAACCCAGAGACGGGACTTGGAGCAAGAACACTGAGGCAGGACTCATGCAAGGAACATTAAAAGCTGGGATCTTCTGGGGGGTTGCGCTGCCGAGAAGAAAGACATCTGGATAAAAGGTCATCTGGACATGAAGACATCAGAAGAATAGGACATCAGGACTTCAGGGGATCTGAAGGATGAAACATCAGGAAATCTGAAGAGAAGGACATCGGAACATCAGGAACTGGATGGATGAAGACACAGGATCTGATGAGAGACCTTGACGAAGATGAAGATGAAGACATGGAATTCCAACATGGAACAGAGTGCATAGGAGAAGCTGGGATGCAGCAAAGTCCTGGCTCCTTGCGAAGGCAATGAAGCAATGCAGACAGGCCCTTTTTATAGGGCTGAGGAGAGACTCCCACGATGACATCAGCAGGAGGACCACTCCCTCGCTGGCCCTTTAAGAATAGGAGAGAGGTGCGGCCCTGCGCCTAAGGAGACAGGAAGTGGGCAGGACCTTGGAGAGCAGCGTCCCTGCTGCTGAGTGCAGGAGCAGAGCTAGGCCGCAAACCCCGGCCTAGCGACGTTGGAGGTTGCTCCCTGCCACATAAGATAGATGAATCAGCAGCCAGACAGTGGTATGAATGTCAGCGGCCTCCAGGCTATGTGGAGACGCCATCGGCGGCCTCATGGCCGCAAAGGCTGTACTGGAGCAGCCCCAGCTGCGCTACGGAAGCGTCTGCGGCCTCCGGGCCACAAAGGCAGGACCCGAGCGGCTCCAGCCGCAAGAAGAGAGCATTGGCAGCCTCTGAGCCATGGAAGAAGGGGAGAAAAGAGGTGAAAAGACTGCCCATGGCTGCAGCCGCGGGCAGAATCGTAACAGGTGCCAATCAGAAAACGCTGCAAAAAGGCAAAACACACACTTGGAATGCATATGATATTTAGCCTTTTGTAAAGCATGTTGGGTGTGGGCTTTGACCTCAGAAATCCATGAATAAACTGAATTATAAGTACAATATAGTAAACCTCCCTTAATATTTATTTATTTTATTTATTTTATTTAAAATTTTTATATACCGACATTCATCCAGGATATCATATCGGTTCACATTGTAACATAAACTGGCGCTAGGCATGGCGCTTTACATTGAACGATTAAAACATGCGAACAAGGTATTAAAAGGGGGTGGGAGATAACATGGGAAAGTTTGCATTAAATTATATTATAGCAACGTTTGCAAATATATACATATGTACAATGGAAAATAAAGACTAAGAAGTGCAGGCAGGCTAGTGAGGGAGAAAGGGGAGGAGGAGAGAGGAGAGCTGAGAAGGAGGGAGGAGCGGGGGAAAGAGGTAGGAGGGGGAAAGAGGGAGGGGAGAGAGGGACAGTGAAGGGGAAAGTAGAGGGGAGAGTGGAAGGTGGATATAATGGATAGGAAGAGTGAAAAATTAGGTGTATGCTTTAGCAAAGAGCCAGGTCTTAAGCTTCCGCTTGAAAGATTTGAGGCATTCCTCTTGCCGTAAGTCAACTGGCATTGTATTCCAGAGGGTCGGCCCGGCTATAGATAATGCACGGGCTCTCGTGGAAGTAAGTTTGTAGAGTTTAGGAGAAGGGATAGGCATGGTTGCAAGGTGTGCAAGGTGTGCAGGTGTGCATGTCTGGTAGGCTTAATAAAAGAGCATTAACTGCCAGCACTCAAAAATTAACAACCCTACCTATGAAAAGGCAACACTTCAAATATTACAGTTAGGATTCACATCTCAAGGGACAGCCCCATGAGCTGC
This sequence comes from Rhinatrema bivittatum, assembly GCF_901001135.1. Classification (NCBI taxonomy): domain Eukaryota; kingdom Metazoa; phylum Chordata; class Amphibia; order Gymnophiona; family Rhinatrematidae; genus Rhinatrema; species Rhinatrema bivittatum. The sequence goes on from NC_042621.1 coordinate 201,502,426, forward strand.
TGCACTGACCCCCAATGCTGCCAGCAGGCCATGACTTTAATGCAATCCAACACATCGCCATGCTGCCTCTGTCCTAGCTCTCCCAAAGGTGTGCTACGCAGCCTTCTCCTTTAAAGGGGTCGCAGTGGGAAAATCCTCGCAGTACCCCTGATGACATCAGCATCATCTACCATATAAGAGCTCCTCAGACAGCCTGCCACTGCCTCAGCAACGGGTCTCCTATCTTGGTAGTGCATGATGCTCTTGTGTTCCCAAGTGTCTTGCATTTCTGTGCCTTGCCTCATCCCACCTTGTCTCGTCCTCCCTCTTTTTGTCTAGCTTGTCTCGTCCTTCCTCGTCCCCTCCTCCTTGTCTCATCCAGTGTCTCTGTGTGTCTTCATCCATTCCGGCTTGAACCTGACCACGTTTGCCTGCTGCCTGTCCTGACCTTTGTCCTGTCTTCATGTTTCCAGCTTGCTGCCTGTCCTGACTGCTTGGACTCTTGCTCTCTTCACTACCCTAGGGACCTGCCTACATCCTGCCAACTGGCAGAACCCAAAGGCTCAATCTGCAGGGGAGGCAGCTGATATAGCTGAAGCTCCAAACTATCCCGCTACAGGGTGGCATTCGCCAGCTGCCGGCCTAACCCTCTAGGATTCACCTACAAGGTTGCGTCAACTATGCCACAGCACAAAGGGCTCAATTTCATGCCATTCCTTATGAACACAAGGCTCTCAAACATCAATACACTTCCTATTATTAAAACAGAATAAGCCAGCCTGCTATAGATCCCTACACAGAAAATACACTTAAGCAGGATACGTCACCTCAGTCACATATGCAGAACACAGATAAGCCTTCTCCAAAACCAGAATAAAGAGACCATAAAGTATAAACAGAAACATGTAGACAAAATCTAAACTGAAAACTGCAACAAACCAGACTATATGCAAAGCAATAATGAAAAAATAGAAATATCATTCCTTATAAAATATTAAACAATATCAAAGAATATACCTGGGAGCTTTTGGTTTCCAATCACCCTGAAATTTCCATAGATTAGCGCAGGGGGAGAGGAACTTTCTTCTCCCTCTCTTACACATGTTCATTCACATTCACATACACATAGATGCTCTCACACATGCTCTCTTATACATACACATGCTGTCACCCACACATCCATGCACTCTCACACTTGCTCTTTCACACACATACACACGCTTTCTCACACCTACACATATACAAATATTCTCTCACTCACACCCACACTCTCTCCCTCTACCTCACTCTCATAGGCTGTCAATCACACTTAGTCTCCCCTATCTGTTTTGGCTGTGGGAGGGATGAGCTCAACAGGCAGCCAGGGGGCCTCATCTTCTTCAGCCTTCGGCGGGTCTTTTCCTATTCTTCAGCTGCCGGTGGGTTGGGCTCTTGCAGCAGCCACTGGGCCTCTTCTTTGCTTTGGCCACCAGGCGGGTTGGGCTCTGTTGGTAGCCCGCATCTCCTATGCATTTCATTGGCCAGTGGCAGGTTGGGCTCTGCCAGTGGACCATTAGGCATCCTGTCAAACATCACAAAAAATCAAAATCAGCATCACGTGTCCATGTGACATGCACCATTATCCATAGCAAAAATACCAAGCTGTGGGTCAAAAACTCAACTTGTAATCCAAATCCAACTCTGTTTAGATGTCTCCAATACAAGTGTCCAGCCTGTCTTCTTAGTTATCTCCAATACAAGAGTGTGAGGGAGTATATAGAAAAATTCTTCAGACTACCTTAAAAGACCGGGCACAGATGTCTTGCCCAGTACTCCTTAAAATCCAGACCACAGGCAATCCTGGGTGAAGGTAGGAGACCCTCATCAGAGTTTAAGAAGTCAGGGCCTGAAAGGATTAAACATCACTGGTAAGCAGACAGGCACCCATTTTATACAAAGACCTGCTATGTATGATGTCCGTGTGCTACCTGAACTGGAGGTGAGCAACATTTGTTTGACTTTTCTTTCACTGTAAATAAATTGTACATAAAGGAAACAATCAGAGTCTGCCTCCTTATTCCTTCTGGCTATTTCCCAAGCTGCTATTGCCAAGCAACCATAAATTGTCCAAAATACAATTCTCTTCACCCTTGCTTTTCTGGTTTCTTGGACAAAATGAAACTGCAGCTCCCGTCTTCAGCAGTGGCCTTGCACCTTGCTCCTGCTGGCGGGGATCGCAATGCTGCTCTATCTCTGATGCTAATCCCATCTTCACTGCTGGCACGGAGATGTGCCACGGCTCCGTCAGGTTCCCTTTCCAGCATATCCACACCTTGAGGGGGGGGAGTGTTACTCTCTAGCGTGCTCCTGCTCCCATGCCACTCCTGCTCTTCCTCCAGCTAGTCTCTCTCTCTCTCTCTCTCTACAGCGCTGTTTCCCAGCATGGGAGGCCTCTTGGTCTCAGGGCTCCTTTCTTCACTGCAGTGCTGCTCTGTCCTGGGCCTCCTTACATCCACCAGGTCACGTAGTTGTCTCTGGGCCACTTTCTGAGCAAGCCCCAGCATCGTCCTGGCTGGCCCTTTACCTACCATTTCAGCAGACTCTTTTTCTTCAGACCTCCCTATCCACTCTGCTGTTCCTCCCATCCAACGGAGCTTGATCTCCCTCCTCTGCAGTTCCCCAGAGGCAGGGAGAGTTATCAAGCTGATGGGATATGTTCTTTGACTCTGCCCTGTGAGGAGGCAGAACATCTCAGTCTCTTGGGCTCTCTGTGTACCCCTCCTCCTCTCTTCCAAGCTGACATCCTCAGGATCTCCATAATGGGGCTTCAACTCCTCCCTTCTGAGTCCCAAGGGCACCACCTCCTTGGAGAAGAACAGCACAAGGGTTTCCTGCCTCAGCTCATTCCCCTTGGCCAAGAATGGTGGCCATCTTGGCACCTTTATGTTCAAAGGGAAACTTTTTCAAATTCTCTAAAACATTTCCAAATTGGTGCGAAGAGACCAAAAAACACCTCTCAACACATTCCACATGTCCCCTGGGCCAGCGGGCCCCACTCTGGGTGCCATTTTTATGTAGCCAGCCCCTGTCTTGTGCAGCAAACACCATTCAGGGATGCCACGGGTTTGCCATGGGTCTGGGTCCAAGTCCGGATGAGGACGTGAAGTTAATCTGCAGGGTCCCTGGTGCAGTCACCAAAATTAAATAGAGGACACTAAAGTGCTGTTCAAAATAAAGTCTTTACTGCAACTTATAAAAATAGCATCCATTCCAATATCACAAAAAAATCAAAATCACCATCAACTAATAGTCGCACTGAAAAAATGGCTCCATTGTCCTTGTCCCTTGCACCATTATCCATAGCAAAAATCCTAAACTGTGAGTCAAAATCTCTCAATTTGTAATCCAAATCCAACTGTATTCAGATGTGTCCATTATAAGAGTCCAACCTGTATTGTTAATTGTCTCCAATACAAGAGTCCAAAATACAAACCTACACCCTTGCTTTTCTGGTCACTTGGGCAAAAAGAAGCTTGATCCAGTCTGATAGGATTGTGGGGGGAGAAGGTGCCCTTCGCTCTGAACTGATCAGTCTTTGCAAAGAACTTCTTCAAATCTCTGAGTTCTGGTCCCAAGACTCCAAAACTTCAAAATCCTCTCAAAAGTCCAAAAACTTCAAAAATCAGGAGGGTTTTTTTTTTAGATCTTGATGGGATCTCCAGCTTCTTTCCTCAAATTCCACTTCTCCAACCGCTTCTTGCTTGAGATTCTGGAGGAATCTATCTCCAACACTCTGCAGGTATCTCCTTACTTCTGGCTCTTACAGCCACGCCTAACCGCTAAAGAACTGAGCATGCTCCAAGAGATTATATACTTCAAGAAACCTATCCCCTAAAAAGGTGGTGTTTGGGCAAGGGGAGGTTTCCAAAAATGCAAACCCCTTCTCCCAGTGCCTAAGATGGAAAAATACTGGGGATTGTATTAATGATGGGCATAGCCCCTATCACATAAGAATTGCCAAATTGGGTCAGTCCAAGGGTCCATCAAGACCACTATCCTGGTTCCAGCAGTGGCCAATCCAAGTCACAAGTACTGGGCAAGATCCCAAACAGTAAATAGATCCATGCTGCTGGCACATAGGGGACATGATAGAAGTTTATAAAATTGTGAATGAGATGGAATAAAGGATGGTTATTTACCCTATCAAATGTTAAAACAAAAGAATACAGATTCAAAACAGATCATAGAAAGTATTTTTTCATTCAGCTTAATATCAAGCTGTGGAATCTGTTGCCAAAGGATGTAATCAAGGCGACTAGCATAGCAGGGTTTAAAAGAAGTTTGGACAACTGGCTGGAGTAAAAGTCCATAAAGTGTTATTAGCTAGGCAGACTAAAGAAAGCTACTGCTATCTCTGGGAGTGAGTAACAGGAATTAGATCTATTTTATGGGCTCTTTCATGTATTTATTATCTTGATTGGCTACTGTCGGAGACAGGATACACTAGCACATCATCCATATAGATGAAGATGCCATGTATGATTTCAGACATTTTTCTCTGGAGCAACTGAGATGCCAAATGGGAGGTGCTGAAAATTGAATTGACCAAATAATATAATGAATGTTGTCAGTTTAGCAATGTCAGGATATAAGGGCACTTGCCAAAACCCACATGCAGAATCTACTAATGAGAACACTTTGGCCTATAACAGTTGTGAAATATCTTCTAATGTAGGTAGAACATAACCTCTCTCTTTCTAGTTCGTCACTGAGTTTTTTTCTAATCTGCACAAAGTCTAATTTGGCTGTTCTTCAGAACTAGTACCATTGGATTGTCCCATGCTTTAGGTTCTGTAATTTTCTCAGTAATTCAGTTTTTTTCCATTCTCTTTGATCCCTCCTGCACCTTTGGTAGAAGTGGGATTGAGACTCTGCATCCTGTACTGCATGCTCCTTCAGTGAGATTTTTACTGGATCATTACACAGAAGACCCAAATTAGCCCTATCTTTGTCACATTACATCCTAAAAGATTGCCACTAAATTATCCCTTCACCACAGAAATTTGAAAAATATAATCCATACTTTCGTAGGTTGTGTGGACACCAACTAACCCACAAGGATGTCCAAGTGTACTTCTAGGCTCTGGAGAAGAGGGCATTGGCTAAGTCCCTTATGGGTATTCTGTGAAATGATTGTTACATCTGCTCCTGGATCAACTTTAAAGGCCATTCTATTGCTAAGGACCACCAGGTGTAGAATCCAAGCTGCCTCAATTAGCTATGCTTCATCAGAGCTTAATTTCTGGGGAAACGGCCTGGAATGCAGTTCCAGCACTTCTTTTAAATGTTAAGAGGCAGAACAGCAGGGATGTTCTGCTCCAGCCCCCTCCCTTCCACCCAGAAAAGGAAAGGGTGAGCTGGAAAAGACAGAGCAGAGAACAACCCCTCTGCTCCCTAATTCAGTTCCTCTCCTCCTGTTCTACAGGGAACTGGAAGGAGTGGAGTGTTGCTGAAGCAGTAGAACAAAACAGATACAAAAGGGGTTTAAATTAGCGAAAGTCTAAAATGTATGAGCAGTAATGAGCAGTTGTCAAGGCTTCAACCCTGGACTCGACTGGCTCTACAGCTCACAAGATTCAAACTTGCACAAATTTTTGTGTCTGTTACTCAGGACTTAATTTCTGGTGGAACAACCCAGACTGGCATTCTGCCATCTTTTTTTTCTGGGATCCAAGGAAGAAAAGTAGAGCCAGCAGTGTAAATCAGTTCTGCCTCTCCCGTAGAAATGGAGCAGAACTGGTGGTGTAAATCATTAGAGATGTGTATCTTTTTTTTTTTTTTTTTTCGTTTCATCGTTCAGTTCAGGTCCCCCGCGGGTAATTTTGTTATTTCCGCAGTTCGGGATTTTTTTTTTCATGGTTTCTGAATCTTGTGTTTGTGCGCACTAACACGAAATACGAATATTTCTGAAATTTCTGAAAATTTTCCTTCATTTCAGAGCGAGCCCAAATCATGAGAAATTAGACAATTTTGTTGAAATTGTCTAATTCATTTAAAATGAATGCACATCTCTAATTTCCAACTCTCTTGCAGAAACAGAACAGAAAAGAGATCATTTTTGGCCATCCATGGCCCAGAGAAAGCACAACAGAGTAGAGGGTGTTGGGGCTGCTTACCCTGAGACAGGGTAGCCACATAACCTTCATATTTTTGCCATTTCCTGGCACAGTTAAGAAGGCCATGAGGTATAATTGCTAGGGATGTGAATCGGGCTTCAGACGATTGAAAATATTGTACGATATTTTCAAAATTGTCAGAAATCGGGGGCTCCCCCAAAACGATAGGAAAACCCCACAAAATTGTTCGTGGGGGTTCTCTTATCGTTTTGGGGAAGGGCGGGAAAAACGGCACACAAAAATAACCCCTAAACCCACCCCAACCCTTTAAAACTAATCCCTTAGCTTCCCCCGCCCTCCCGACCCCCCCAAAAAACTTTTTACAGGTACCTGGTGGTCCAGTGGGGGTCCCGGGAGCGATCTCCCGCTCCCGGGCCGTCTGCTGCCACTAATCAAAATGGCGCCGATGGCCCTATGCCCTTACCATGAGACAGGGTATCCGTGCCATTGGCCGGCCCCTGTCACTGGCCATCCAGTGCTCCTACCATGTGACAGGGGCCGGCCAATGGCACGGATACCCTGTCACATGGTAAGGGCAAAGGGCCATCTGCGCCATTTTGATTAGTGGCAGCCGACGGCCCGGGAGCGGGAGATCGCTCCCGGTACCCCCACTGGACCACCAGGTACCTGTAAAACGTTTTTGGGGGGGGTCGGGAGGGTGGGGGAAACTAAGGGATTGGTTTTAACGGGTCAGGGTGGGTTTTTTGTTTATTGGCTCGGGCGCAGCCGATAAACAAAACCACGATCAGGCCAGACGAAAAAAAACCCACGATGTGAATCGGAACCGAAATCAGAACTGATTCCGGTTCCGATTCACATCCCTAATAATTGCCAAGGTTGAAGAGACACGAAGTAAATGCTTGTTAGCCCCACTGCTTCTGCCACTACTTGGTGTGTCAGCTTCCTGGCCAGGTTGCTGCTTACCATGCTGGCTTCCCAGGCTTCCCTCTCCCACCTATGCTACTGATAACCACATTACAGGAGGGGGAAGGGGCAAAAGGGTAAGTGAGGGTATGGTGGTGGGGGAGAATGAAAGTATTGGAGGGAAGCAGAGTGTGAGGGTGGGGGAAGAGCAAGAGAGTGAGGGAGGAGATCAGAGGAAAGGGAGGGCAAGTGAGTGAGCTGATGTGGAGGGGAGCAAAAGTGTGAGTGAAGGGATTGGGGCTGTGAGTTGTGTAGGGGCTGAGTGTGTGAAAGGATCAAATTTGTTGTGGGGTGTGACTGACTTGAGGGGCTGTGAGGAGTGAGATAAGTGTGGGGATGGCAATCTATGAGTGAAATGATTGGAGGGGCAGGGAAAGAGTGAATGAGGGGAGGAAACAAGATAGGAGGGTATCTGGTGAGGGAAGGAAAGAGGAGAGAATGAGCATGTAGTCCTGTTCCCTTACTTCCTCTACTGAGGAAGTAAAGAGCTGGATGCACTTTTGAATTTTTGTCTGATAGGCTGAGGAGAAGTAAGTGGTGCATTCCAGTCTGCTCCCAACCTCTAAGGCAGAGGAGAATCAGCTGATTTTGGCTTGAAGAGGAGGCCTATGCAATTGCCTTACTTGGCAAGGAGGAGAGTTGCTGGAGAGGATAATTTTCCAGAGAAGGGGAATTAGTGACCATAGGGGTGGAGGAGCTTGAATACTACCAGGGATTGGGGATGAGATTTAGAGGCTCTAGGATACTGGGAGGAAATGAAGACCACTGGAAGAATGATGGAGAGCAGTTAGGCTTGTGATAGGATCACCAGAACAGAGACAAAGAGGAGGAGGATAGAGAGAAAGGGCCCCCTTCTCGCTTACCATCCTGCTTATGTGAGTGACCCTTCATCTGCAGCCCCCTAAAACTTCCAGTTGTCCTTTGCCCACCAGTGCTTATTGAGCTCTGATAAGCTAAAATTATCTGGGGGTTTAGCCCTGGAGGAGACTCCAGATAAAGAATCACTGGGATAAATAGGAGAAAGAACAAGTTTTCTTACTGTAAATGGTGTTTTCCATAGATAGCAGGATTAATTAGACATGATCTGTGGGTGATGTCATCAGGCAGCACTGAACAGAACTCTCTCCCCAAGCTAGTAGAGGTTTGAGCTCTTCTTAGCATGTGCAGAAATTCCCGTGTGGGTATTGCCTCAGAGTCTTCTCAGTCTGTTTCAAAGCTGATAGAGCAGGATAGTCTGCTGTCCAGAGAGGAGAGCAGGGATCTCATGTCTAATTCATCCTATCTATGGAAAAAAATGTTTACAGTATGCAAACTTGCTCTTTTCCTTCAATAAGCAGAGCTGAATTTGACATGATCTGTGGGGAGTCCCAAGCTGAGGGTTACAGCAGAGCAGTTTTGTTAAGCAACCCACACTCTAGCATGGATACCAGACTGTTTATTAATGAGATTGTGCAGCACCGCTTTCCCCACTGCACTGTCTGTAGAGGCTAGAGAGTCCAGATAGTAATATGAAGTGAAGGTGTGCACAGACAACCTGGTAGCTGCTTTACAGATGACCTTGAATGGAATGTCTCTGAGGTATGTAATGGAAGAAGCAGCTGCTCAAACCTGATTAGCCTTGACTGGGTTAGTGGGATCAAGTCCAGCAGCAGAATAGCAATGCTGAATGCAATTTGTAATCCAGTTGGAAAGAGTTCTCTTCATTACACTAACTTGGGATTGTATGAAATGAGTTTGGATGATTTTCTGTGAGACTGAGTACAGCGTTTGTAATATGCCAACGCTCTCCTGCAGTCCAGTGTGCAAAGTGTCTTTTCTTCCTGATGTGCATGAGATTTTGAGTAAAAAGTAGGGAGTGCAGTTGCCTGGTTTAAATGGAATACAGAGACCACTTTCAGTAGGAATTTTGGATGTGTTCTTAGCACTACTTTGTCATGAAAAAATTTGAAGTACGGGGAATAGTAAACCAAGGCTGACCCTTCGAAGGGAAGTAATAGCTATCAAGAACAGAACTTTCCATATCAAGTTTTTCACATGAGCCATATCTAGGGGCTCAAAGGGAGGTTTTGTAAGGGTGGTTAGGTCTATGTTAATGTCCTAAGGTACCAGTGGTTTCTTCACAGAACGACGCATATGAAATAAACCTTTCATGAATCTGATTATAAGAGGATGCAGAGAGATTGGTTTATCATTGTCTGCTGTGCAGTAAGCTTCAATACATTGGGATGTACACAGATTGATGCTAACGCAAGACCAGATTGTGCTAGGGAATATTGGACAACAAAAGTTTAGAGCCACAATTAAATCGGTCTATATGATGAGAATGACACCAAGGAGGAGTAGCATTTCCATTTGAAGGAGTAGCTATGTCTTATAGACTGTTTTGTGGAGGAGAGAAGGACCTCCTGAATTGGTTCTGAAAAGGACCATTTGTCCAAGACAGTGTTTAACATCCATGCCGTCAGGTGTAGGGTAGTTTTCATTGGGTGGAAGAGCTCACCCCCTTCTTGGGAAAGAAGATTGGGGTCAAGCCCTAGAGAAATTGGAGTTTTTGAGGATAATTGAATGAGATACACATTATGGTTGTCTCAGTCATGCTGGTGCAACTAGAATCATAGTGGCTTGTTCCCTCATTAGTTTTTGTATTGTTCGAAATATAAGTGGTATTGGAGGAAAAGAGTACATGAGGTCTGTGTTCCACAGTATGACAAATGCATTGTGGACTTCTCATAGAGGACTTGGTTAGACAGATCAGAATTGGTTTAGGTTTTGATTTTGCTCTGTGGAAAATAGGTCAATCCACAATCGACCCCCATGTCTGGAAATGGTAGTTGGCCATGTCCTGGTGTAATGACCATTCATGTGAGCTGAAAGTTCTGCTAAGCCTGTCCCCTGTTGTGTTGTAGATACCTGGCAAGTAAGATACCTGAATTGCCCATTGCCATATGTGTAGGGTTTCCTGGCAGAGAGTCCATGATCCCGTTCCTCCTTGCTTGTTCACTTAAAACTGAACCACCTGATTGTTTGAAACATTATGCACTTTCCCTTGAGAATGTGACAAAATGGTTGTAATGCCTAATGTATGACTCAGAATTCCAGCAGACTGATTTGATAATGAATTTCTTGACGCATCCAAAGACCTTGTGTCTTGAAATGTCCTGTGTGTGCACCCTGCAAAGAATCAAGGTACCGGTGATAAATACTACTTGATACAGTATTGGATGGTTCAGAGCACCTTCCTGTTTTTTGAAAGGGTGGAGCCACCAGCATATTTCCCTTTTCATTTGAGATGTGATAGAGATTTTTGAAGATAATGGTTGCAGGAATTGATTCTGTTGTGACCTAAGTCCCCATTGGTGATGTCTCATATGCAGATGCATTAGAAGAACCTCATGAATGACTGCAGCTAAGTGGCCTAGGAGGACTAGTACTTGTTGGGCTGTGGGATGCAAATTTTTTATAAAGTTGTTGCCATCTTGAGGAGATTTTGAGTTCGTTCCTGAGGCAAAAAGGCTCATTGTTGTATTGTGTCTATAATCACCCCGATAAATTTAAGCCTTTGAGTGGGCTGTAACACAGACTTTGGCAAGTTCAGTATGAATCCCAAGGACTGTATTGTCTGGATTGATAGATACAAATGGGATAGAAGTGTGTCCTTGTTAGGACTGATAGTAGAGAGTCATGCAGGTAGGGAAGTACTCTGATACCCTAGCAATGCAGGTGAGCCACCATTACTACAATGCATTTTATGAAGACTCAGGGGGGCTGAAAAAGTCCAAACGGAAGGACTTTGTACTGGTAGTGACAAGTTCTCACCTTGAAACATAGGTAGCGCCAGGATGAAGAGTGGATGGGAATATGAGCATATGCATTTTTTAGGTCTAAGGAGCACATCGAATCATCTTGTTGTTTGAAGGGGAGGATAGACCCCAGAGATATCATCTTGAACTTTTCCTTGTGTAGATGGTGATTGAGATTTCAAAGACCCAGATTGGTCAAATTCCTCCCGTTTTCTTTGGAATAAAAAAATATTGGAAGTAGAATCACTGATTTTGAAGGGAGAGGTTAGCTCTTGAATCGCGTTCTGTGAAATGTGCTGGATCACATCTCATTGCAGTTTGGTAACTGAGAAGGGTCAGGAGGAGGGACCACTGTATTAGGGATAACTGGGTAAGTTTTGAAGTGCAAGCGGTACCCTCTTTGAATTATTTGTTGCCAGCAGGGAAGGAAATGGATTCTTTTTCCTACTTATGTCGCAAAGCAGATCTCAGGTTGTATCAAAAACTTTGACCCAGTTTGCTTGGTGGATGTTGTTGCTATGGTTTTTGCTATCTGCATTCTCTGGGACATGCTCTAGAGCAGGGGTGGGCAAGTCCGGTCCTCCAGGGCTGCAAACCAGTCGGGTTTTCAGGATACCCCTAATGAATATGCATGAAATAGATTTGCATACAACTGAGGCAGTATGTATGCAGGTCTCTCTCATGCATATTCATTAAGGATATCCTGAAAACCCGACTGGTTTGCAGCCCTCGAGGACCGGAATTGCCCACCCCTGCTCTAGAGGATGCTGATTGTGGTGTTTTTCTCTGCAGTTGAAATGGAGGGAGACAATATTGTTGATAGAGCCTCTATGATCTCCTTGGATAATAAGACATTTTGTAGGAGAGGTAAGGCCTACTGGATGGTAGATTCAGATCTGCTGAGATGAATAAGGACTGTACCACAATTTTTAACTCCTTTATCTGGACAATGTTCCTCTCAACTTTTACCAAACAGGTTATCTCACAAACAGGGAAGGTCGACCAACTTTTCATGCACATTTTCTCTTATTGAGCTTGCCCTAAGCCATCGTGTCAAAAGACTTGTACATTGTTCTGAATAGATGGCGGACCAACTCCTCTAGATCATAGAGGGATAAAGAGTATTGTTTGCTTGTGTCTGATTTTATGAAGAGTACTCATTCGTAAATGCACTATGCTATGTAAACTTGCTGCTGGGAGATTCTTACAGTCAACATGGTTCCTTGAAAGACCTTTCTCCTGAAATACTCCAAAATTAGTTGGTCTTTCCCAGGTGGTGTATTTGAGTGGAGTCTCATCTTCTTTGCTTTTTTCATTGCACTTTCCACCACTACTGAAGTGTGAGGCAGCTGAACTATGCTGTAGCCTGGAAACTTCTTAATTCTGAACTTCAAGTCCAGTTTACAGGCTGAAACAGAGATAGAGAAAGGAGAATCCCACATCTTCATCAGCATGGAATCAAGCACTAGGTGTGTTGGTAATGCTGATGGTTCTGCTGGGATTTCCAAAATTTTTAGAATCCCCATGATTTCATCTCTAGGGTTTTGTTCTTTTTTAACAGCAACATTGAGAACTGTACCCACTTTCTCCACAAATTTGGAATATGCTAAGTCCTCAGGTGGAGAAGTATGGTCTGGTAGGTTGGATGGAATGCCTATGGAGCTACAGGGGGACTCCCTGGGTTAGTGCTGGCTTAACCAAGAAGATTGAGATCGAAATGGACTTATCTCTACAGGAGACTTCAGGTGGTCAGGTGGAATGTCACTAGAAGTTGATCACTATTGACCGGATGAGGAGGAGGCCGGGAATGAAGAAGTGCCCAGAATGACTCACTCTGGTGAAGCAGGAATAATCAGACATGCAGGCAGCAAAGTGGGTTCTTCTAGTTCTGGGATGAAAGAAGCGAAGAAGTTCTTAACAATATCTGTAATCCGTAATTCGAGCCAGTGTAAGAGGTGGTTCATCCTCCTCTGCAACTAGGATAGGTCCATCTGTTATAGGAAATGGATTAGAAGAAAGTTGTATAATAGAGCAGTGAGATTCTGGGGATTGTAGTCAAAATCTCTGTGAATAACAGCTGTGCCACTGGGAGGGAAGTGGTAATGAGCGGTTGCAATCTAATCTGGGTCTGTGCTAGTGAAGTACTATAAGCAGTATAGAGCTGTGTTGGTAGCACTGCTTTTAAAATCTCTTGAGCATATCTTTCCCTTGGATGAACTGCCAGCAGTGGAAGATGCCGTTCCTTTTGTTGTTGATCATTATTTGAAAAGGGCTCTTGCATGGAAATGAAGAATTCTACAATGACTTGCATTGATGAATGAATTGATGGACCTGTTCTGGATGGCCATGCCTTTGATGCATCGGGTGATGATTATGTGGACAGTTCGTGCATCGAGTGCATTGAGGTAGGATGCATTGTTTGCACTGGTGCAAGCTTGGCTAATGTGTCGATGACTTGTGCACTGAGTGCCAGATTTTAAGACGTACGCGCGGGCGTAGATTTGTGCACGCAACCCAGTGCGCACAAATCTATGCCTGATTTTATAACATGCATGCGCAGTTGCACGCATGTTATAAAATCCGGGGTTGGCGCATGCAATGGGGTGCACACTTGTGCACCTTGTGCGCGCCGAGCCCTAGGGGAGCCCCGATGGCTTTCCCCGTTCCATCTGAGGCCGCTTCGAAGTCTTGATGCTTTGATTTCAGAGCGGCCTCAGAGGGAACTTTCCTTCCCCCCACCCCCCACCTTCCCTTCCCTTCCCTTCCCCTACCTAACCTCCCCCCCAGCCCTATCTAAACCCCCCCCCCCGACCTTTGTTTCATACGTTGCGCCTGTCTCCAGGCAGATGTAGGTTGCACGTGCTGGCTGAGTGCCAGAGGCCTCAGTCCCACCCCCGCCCCGCCCCTCCCCACCTACTCCCCACCCCTTTTTTCAAGCCCTGGGACATACGCGCGTCACGGGGCTTGAGCGCATCGCCGGGTCAATGTAAAATAGGCTCGGCACGTGCAAGAGGATGTCGATGCAGATTGTATTTGGTACATCAATGCATACATCGAGTGTGTCGATGCACGGAGCATCAGATGCATCGATGGTATTTGCCTCGAGTGTTGCTTCAATGTATTGGGGGATTTTTCTTCCCATCAGAGCTTTTTGGATGCTCCAGAAGTTTTATGTGTTTTCGGTGTGCTTCAATGCTATCGATGTTTCTGCATTTGTTTCCTGATGCTGCATGGATTGCTTTTGGGGGTTTTTAAGGCACTGTTTCTTTTCGCACCAGATGCACCAATAAGTCTTGATGTTTTGATTTCAATGGCACTTTCTTGGAGTCAGACGACTGAGGTAGTTGCGGATTAGAATTTTTCTGATTCACTTTTTTCTTCCCTACCTGAGGACTCTGCCCTTGAGTTGAAGCTTTGAGAAAAGGAAGAGGAATGATGTCTCTGTGATACATAGAAAAATATAGAAATGACAGCAGAAAAGGACCAAACGGTCCATCCAGTCCAAGCTTGTGGTAGCATCAAAAGTATCAGGCTTATTGGTTAACGGTAGTAACAGCCACATCAGCAAGTTACCCCCCACTTCTACTTGTTTTCCCAGACCTGAAAATTTAGTGTCCTCTTTGGTTGCTGTCTGAGTTTGATTCTCCTTCCCCCTTTCTCCCCCCCCCCCTTTTCTTTTCTGCCTACTGTTAAAGCAAAGAGTAATATTGGAGCAGAGAGCAATTGCATCAATAGCATGAAGGCCTTTTGGTTAAGGGTAGCAACTGCCCCACAGTATGTTACCCCTATGCACGTCCCTCTTCATTTCCATCCTTTAGTCCCCAGGGATCCACAGTGTTTATCCCATGCCCCTTTGAAATCTTTCACTGTTTATGTCTTCACCAGCTCTTCCAGAATGGCATTCCAGGCATCCACTACCCTCTCTGAGAAGAAATATTTCCTTTTCTTTTTTTTTAATTTACACTTTATTATATTTCATAACATTACATGAAATAGAATAACAAGAAAAGCAACTTGTCAAAATAACAAGAAAACAGGTAAAAAAAAAATGTAAATAGTAAGGCAATATTCATGCATAAACCCACATTATCAAGGAGGACAATAAGAAAGAAAAAAGAATTTTAAAAGAATTGTATCTACCGGGAACTCCCATACCCATATCTTCAACCAGGGTTGCTCTTATCATGTAAGAACCTCTCAAAGTCTACAGGATCTAAAAAAATAAACTTATTACCTTGAAGGCAAATGACACATTTACAGGGAAATTTCAAGTAAAAGGATGCCCTTAATTCTAACACCCTAGTCTTCAATTGAAGAAGTTGCTTCCTTCTTGACTGAGTTTCCCTAGAAACATCTGGAAAAATCTGAATCTTTTGTCCACAAAAAGTACTATCCTTAAACTTAAAATATTGATGAAAAAAACAGATCTTTATCTGTATCTAATACAAAGGTGACAACAAAAGTAGCTCTTGCATTTATGTTATCAGATTCAAGAAATGATGAAATATTGGGGCTTCTGTTGGTGTTAAAACATCAAAAAACCCATCAGCCATATTTGCCCCCTCTTTTTAAGAGGCAAATAAGAATTAGATAGTAAACATATCCTATCATTTGGAAATGGAAAAACCTCATTTGCATACTTTTTGAATAGCTCAAACCCAGATAGGAGGCAAGTTATAGGAAAATTCAATAAACGTAAATTTTTTGGGCGCAAAGAGTTCTCCAAAATTTCACACTTCTGATGGAAATTGAAATTATCTTTAATGCTTATAGTTGAAGTTGATTGCAGATTAGATATAGCTCCAGACTGAAATTTAACTTCAGATTCCAATTTAGAGGATCTTCTTTCCAACTCTGAGAGCTTGAGATGCATTTTCAGTATAAAGAGAGTGTTGATTTACAGAATTTGTTAAATAATTATCAATCCTAGAGATCACTCTCCAAATATCTCTAAGAGAGACTTCTAGAAGTTTCTCATGAGCAGAAAGAGCTGACCCTTCCTTTGACAAATTTAAAGAAACTAGCTCAGGAACAGGCAGGATAACGGTTGGTAAAGGTGATGTAAATTCAGAAGGTGAATTATCCAGATTTTCTCAGTCTCAGTCATTAATTTACTGGAGTTAGGCCTAGGGCCCGAGTCCCCTTGAGCTTCCAAAGTGGTCATATCAAGATAATGAGAGGTATTTAAAGAAATATTAAAGTCATTCAGCAGCATACCTGGTGAAGATTGAGGTTTAGGAGGAGGAGAACTCGCTTCTGGGGATAGAGATATCCCTGCTAATTCTGTACTTGAATCTCGCAGTGGTGAATTAGCCTTAAGTACATGCAAGTCCATGGACCCATGGAGTGAAATAGGAGTGGAGACTGCTGACAAAGTTTTCCCTTTTCTTTTTCTTCCCATAGCTGTACTGGAAGAAAAGAAATGGCATAAGAGGTGAGCCCCTTTGGCACGCCAGCAGCAGCGCACAGCAGCATGCCGCAATTTAAGGTCCTCAGGTCCTAGAACAAGCAGGGTGTCCAAGCAGATGTCCGCAGCTAGATTTTAGAAGCCTCCAGGTCCTGGTAAAGGAGTGGGAAGGTCCCCTTCTCTCACCACAGCACGCCACAATTTAAGGTCCTCTGGTCCTAGAATGGATAGGGTGTCCAATCAGATGCCCGCAGCTAGATTTTAGAAGCTTCCAGGTCCCGGTAAAGTCCCCCTGAAGAAATATTTCCTGATGTTGGTTCTGAGTCTTCCTCCCTGGAGTTTCATTTCATGACCCTTAGTTCTACTAATTTCTTTCCAATGGGGAAGGTTTGTTGATTGTGCATCATTAAGTTATTTCAACTACCTGAAGGTCTGTGTCATATCTCCCCTGCACCTCCTCTCTTCGAGGGTATACATATTTAGGTCCTTTAACCTTTCCTCATAATTCAGTTGACGGAAATCCCCCCCACCATTTTTGTTGCCTTTCTCTGGACAGCCTCCATCCTGTCTCTGTCCCTTTTGAGATATGGTCTCCAGAATTGACACAATACTCCAGGTGAGGCTTCACCAAGGACTTGCTTTTAGCAGAGGGCTTCAAAGAGGTTATCTTCGTCGCTCTCACTCTCTGGGATCAAGGAGACATTTGCCAATAGTCTGCACAATTCAGGCAGCAATAGTAAAGGCCATGGCCATCTGTCTTTAAAAAATTGTGCCCACAAGGGCAGGTCTTAAAACCGCTGATTGGTTTTTATGACTTTTTTTTTTTTTTTTAGTAGTACTGAAAAGTACTGTTTGGGGTTTGCTACAAATAGAGAGAGAAGGGTCTCCCCCTTTTTCATTTATTTATTAATTTTATAACTGAGGAGTCAGTCACAGAGAAACCTTTATAACCATCTATGCAATAGCTTGGACGAAAACAGACTGAGAAGATTCTGAGACAACTCCCGCACATGCTCAGTAGAGCTCAAAGCTCTACTAGCTCGCAGAGACAGTTCCATTCAGTGCTCCCTGATGATATCACCCACAGATTATGTCTAATTCAGCCCTATTTATCAACGGAAAAGAATGTGTTTGCATATACAGGTGTGAGAGTATGGGGTAAATTTTTAAAGGGCCATGCGGGCATCCATGTGCATGTGGTCCCTGGTACATGCACATGGACACGCCAATTTTAAAACATGCGTGCGGTGATGTGCGCATGTTATAAAATCCGATACCTGCGCCCTCATGCACGCCAATTTTATATCAGCACACGCATATGCGCACGGGTTCCAACTCGTGCATGCAAGGAGGGTATTTTATAAAAACATGCAGCAACGTGATCGGGCCTTTAACCAGTTCCCTATCCCCCTACCTGTCCTTCCTCACTTTTCCCCTCTCTACCTTGACCTCTAATCCCCATCTAACTAAAATGGCACTGTCCCAGCTGGCCCCTGTCCCACCCCTTTTTTAATGCCTGGCACTTCTGCTTATACTGGGAAATACGCATGTGACCAGGCCATTTTGAAAATGCGCTCGGCGCGCACACAGCCCAGCCACCCATGTATGTCATGGGATTTCCGTGTGCTGCGTTCTGAAAATGTACTTGTATGTGTTTAGGGAGACAGTTCACACCCAGTCCTGGCCCCTTCCCCCCTCATATGTCACACCTGGCCTGCTACTGCCTCCTCTTGCCTCTCCCGACCCCCACATGCCACAGTTCCACTTTTTTGTCTACAAATTAAGTCCTGTGCTTGATACCAAACTCGAAAAGTATGAATTTTCCTGATTAGTTTTTACGTAGGCTTTTGTGTTCGGCCCTGCTACTTAACTTATTTGCCCTCCAGGATTGATCATTGCTAGTGGGCATGAGTCATCTTTCTTGGGCTTGTCCTAAGTCCTGGATTAGCCTGTGCTGAAGAAATAGAACTATTTATTTATTTAAAACTACTTGTATCCCACACCCTCCAAAGTTTGGGGGGGGGGGGGGCGGTTAACAAAAATTCACAAAATTAAGAAACAAAGCAAAATAAATAATTAAAATATAGACTGTTTACTACATCTGGACATAATTTATAAGAGAAGAGCTTCTCATCTTTGATATAGGAGAAAGTGTGAATTTATATACTTGGACTGGCTGTTATTAGTTTGCTGTAAGCAACATTAAATAAGTCTGTTTTAAGTGCTGTTTGAAAAGTTTTTGGGTCACTAATGTTGCGTAGTTGAATAGGTAGAGAGTTCCAAAATGTTGGGCCAGTTATTGAAAAAGCATGTTCTCTGGTGGAGTCGAGATGAGCTAGCCATGGGGATGGAATATGCAGCATTGTGCAATAACTGTTGGCTGCTTGAACGTAGAATCCTGCTGGGGTTATAATTTAAGGATGGCCTTTGTCCATGGAGAAGTAAGATTATGAATTAGGTTAAGGATAATTAAGGGTAATTTGTTTTGAATTCGGTAATGCACTGGATGTTACGAGCACAGCCTTCGCCAGCTGTTATGAACCGAGGGCTAGAAGATCTTCGGATACTGTTACGAGCGCGGAGGCAAGGTCGTTTCTGAAACAGGTGATGTGTGAGCCCTTGGGCCATGGCATGACTCAGGGAGGAGCCCCAAGACACACTGCAGGAGGTGAGCTGGTGCGAGCACAGGTAACGAGGAGCAAGACAAGGCTGAAGTGAAGGCAAGGAGAAGGAGGTCTGACCCTCTACCGGACCTGCACGCCCCAGGATGACCAACAGCGGAATGTTGATCAATGAACAGTCCTCTGACCATTCCAAGCCCTTTCAGACCTGCCGCTGGGTAACGGCAAAAGGCGGCAGGCTGGATAGAGGACGAGGACAGACGGAGTTCTTAGAATACAGAAGACTTTGGACAAAGACTCAGGTGAGGACACTGTAGATGAAGACTCAGGCGAGGACACTGTAGTCGTAGGCAAAGGATCAAGGCACTGCAGGCGTAGGATCAAGGATCAAAGCACTGGGTCAAGACTGCGATGCAGCGCGCCCTACACATTCCACCTGCAGGACTGGTCGCGGACCACGCTGGACTCAAAGCAGACTCTAGGAGCAATAATGGAAGCTGATGCTGGAACATGGCGAAGATACTGAAGAGGCCTGCACCGGGGCGCGCCCTACACAATCCATCCGCAGGACTGGTCGCTGACCACGCTGGAGCGGAGCAGGTTCAAACAGAGTCTTTGGTATCGACAGATGCAAATGCAAGAAGCTCCGAAGACTGGGACAAGTTTCAAGCACAGGATTCAAGATTCTCTAGGATTCAAAAGGCAACTCAGGATTCAAGACTTAGGACTGAAGCAGAAGTCTTCCGGAGAGGCTAACACTGCGGAGATGAAGATGGCCTTTGTACCGTGAGGCGCCCTACACAGCCTGCCCGTGGGCTGGTTGCGGACCATGACAACGGCACGCCAAGAAAGTGGACATCAAGAAACCAAGGCATGGAGGCAGAGGCAAATACAAAGGCATCAGGAAGGACATCGACCATCAGGAGGTACAAAGGAAGAACATCAGGAAATTGAAGATATCTGGAGACACAGACGAAGGACATCAGGAATCTGAAGGCACGGATGAAGGGCATCGGAAACATGAAGACGACTGGAGGCATGGATGAAGGGCATCAGGAACATGAAGACGACTGGAGGCATGAACAAAGGACATCAGGAACTTGAAGACGAAGCCGTCAAAGCAGGAGAAGACCACGGAGAACCTGGACCGGTCAGAAGACACAGACAACTGTGGAACCCGATCTGAAGGCCAGGAGTGACTGAAGAGGAACCCCTTTATAGGGCTGAAGCAGGAAGTTGTCATCAGGTGGGGCCCGGGGTATATCCGGCCGTGGGCCCTTTAAATGAAGTGAAGAGGCGCGTGCCGGCACCTAGGGCAGGAAGATGAAGCACCTTAGACAGCGGCGTCCCCCTGCTCGCTGACACAGACGCAGGGAAAGGCAGGCTGGCTGCAGGCACTGGCAGGGACAGCCTCCCTGCCAGTTGAAGACCCCGGCAGCGGCGAGGACTGCTCCCTGCCATCTGAGGACCCCAGGAGGAGCGATGGGGAGCCGGAGTGGCATCGGCCGCATGGGGAGGCTCCCGGCTGCTCAGCCTTACCAAACAGGGCCGAGGACGTCTGCGGAGGAGCCTGGAGGCAGTGGCAGGCTTGCCGCTAAGAGAAAGCATCAGCGGCCCGCCTGGCCGCAGGAGGTAGGGGACCTGTCTGCGCTCCTCGCGGGCAGGTTCACAACACTGGAAGCCAGTGTAATGAAGAAAGAACTGGTGTAATATGGTCCGGTTGCTGGTACCAGTCAGGAAACATGCTGCTGCATTTTGAGTGATCTGCAGGGCACAGATGGAATTTTGTGGAACACCTGTGAATAGAGAGTTGCAATAATCTAGGGATGAGAAAATAAATAACTGAAGAACAGTTCTGAAGTCAGAGTGATCGAGAAAAGGTTTTATATAATGCAACATTCTTAGTTTAAAAATACAATTCTGTGTAATTTGTGAAATATGCGGTTTTATAGTGAGTACAGGATCAAAAACTACTCCTAAGTTATGAACTTTACTAGCAACGTATAATGTTTGGTTTTGATAAGAAAATGACTCTGGTTTATAAAATTTTATGCAACGACCTAGAACTAGGACTTCTGTTTTTTTAAGGTTTGTTTTTGTTTTTTTAAGTTAAGATCAAGATAATTGTGAAATAACCAACTATTGATACATGAAAGGCAGAATGTGATATAATCTACTGTAGAAGACCAAGAAGTTTTGAGGGAAAAAAAACCTGAATATCTTCTGCATAAACTTTTGTTGAAAAAGGCAAGCAAGAGGAGCTAGGTAGACGTTGAAAAGAGCAGCAGATAGAACAGAACCTTGTGGGACACCTGTGGTTATGGGGTACCATGAAGAAGAAGATGCTATCCAGACCTGCTGAGTTCTGTCTGAAAGATAGGAAGAAAACCAAGAAAGCACAGACCCAGAAATACCAAAGTCAGATAGATGGGTTAAAAGAATACTGTGGTTAGCAATGCTCTGTTCCTCAGTTCTAAAAGTGTGAACACACTGCATATTTCTGTGTAACATATTGCTCTATATATAATATAAACTACAGTATATAGGAAAAAAAACTTTAGTTTTGCTATCCCAGTAGTTTTTTTGAACCATGTAAGTTTCCAGATTTGTTGGTGGATGAAATGTGGAGGGCATTCAATGTGAAATACTACAAAATGATGTTTAAATACATTTGATATTGGTCTTGCTATTATACTTTTTCGTTTGGTGCCCCCTAGTGTATGCAGAGAACATAGTTCATTATACAAGTTTCTCAACCTATGGGGCAGATATAGTAAGCCATGCGTTAGCACTGCGTGCTGAAACTCCGGATGTAGTAAGCAAAACATGCAACACAAAAATGTGGTACTCACGAAGCTGAGCTAAAATATATGCTCAGCCAATAGGTGAGCGCACATTTTAACTAGGGAGGAATGAGAAAGCATCTCCTGTACACTCGAAAAAAAAAAAATCCTTGAAATACTTTCATTCATGATCACTTTTTGTAGCAACCTTAAAGCACAACATAATTCAGTTAAGCGAAGAAAAAAAAACCTTCTGCAAAGTAGCTGGATTTCTGATTTTTTAAAAAGCAGCAGCCCCAAGCCCCCACCACCTTGTCTCTCTCTTGGTACTGCTGTCATTTGTCAGTGCTGGGACTCTAGCACTCACTCTCTCCCATTCCCCGCTGCCAGTAGGGTCCAGGTGAAGCTCTTGGTCATTGGAGAGGGGGCAAGAAAGGAAGTGAAAGACAGACCAGAGGGAGGGGGAAGGAGCTCAGGGTCCGCAGGGTACAATCCAGGAGGAATAGGGATGAAACCAGCGGGAAGTCTGGAGCAGTAGTGATATGTTGTTTTGTGCTCATAAAACTTTTTTTGTGTGTACAAATAAACTTTTTAATCACACACATTATTTCCAAATGACAATTCACCAGTTTGGAAATGAAACACCCATCAGATAAGTGAGCTAATTTTACTCTACCCCTGATGGAGATAAATTGTGCTTCTGCTATGCGTACCACGTTACATTGGCCCCTACATTAGTAAATCTTTGCAGAACTATCACAAGCATGAGAGATTTCATCTTGTATTGTCCCAAAGCACTGTCAGTGCGGGTGCTGTGCCACCTTCCACATCTCCCAGACTTGGAAACCCTGCACACCATTGAAGCCCCCCACTCCGTGGCAAACCTTGGATCCAGTTCAGTTCCTACCTGCTCCTTCCAGCCAGGCCTCTGATCCTTTTACTCAAGCAGTTAGCTCCTCATCCTGCAGACCCCAAAGCTCCTTGTGTCTTCAGCAGTGCTGTTATCAGAAAGTAGTGTGTGCAAGAACAGAGTTAGCCGATGACCCCATGCTGACAGGCACTGCTGTGGCCCCACCCACTTTAGACTTCTGTGCAGAAGGTGGGCCTGTGAGAGTGGAGCCACAAACTTACAGGCCGATTCAGTAAAAGTCGCGGGAGAGCACACAGGCCACTCTCCTGTGCGTGCGATTCAGTATTTAAATGAGGGCCCTCGGTAACAAGAGGTGTTAGGGACACTAGCGCATCCCTAGCTCCTCTTTTTTGACAGGAGCGGCGGCTGTCAGCAAGTTTGACAGCCGCCGCTCAATTTTGCCGGCGTCTGTTCTCAAACCCGCTGACAGCCACGGGTTCGGAAACCAGACGCCGGCAAAATTGAGCGTCCGGTTTTCAAGCCGTAGGCCGATTTAAAACTTTTTTTTTAATTATTTTTTACTTTGGGACCTCCGACTTAATATCGCTATGATATTAAGTCAGAGGGCGCATTTTTGACCCCTTACTGAATAAGGGGTAAAGCTAGCGCGTCGAAAACGCGCATCCAAACGCAGGTTAACACTGTACTGTATCGACCTGTTAGTGCACTCAAAGCCTTTCACTATCCTCAATTAGCATTGTTCAGTGCTTCTTTCAGACCCAGATTTGTGGGCTGGGGGAATGGAGATGGTAGAAGAGAGAATCAGAGACTGGCTGAAGGGAGGAGGTAGAAATTAAATTAGATTAGAGGTCTGTGCAGAGAACAGGATGAGACTGCAGGTCAATTGGGGGGTGGGGGTTGTTGGTTCCCCCCAGAATTCTGAAATCTGGGCATAGCCCTAGTAGGCTGGTGTATACACCAAGACATGATCATAGCTTATGAAACTATCTGCAGAATCCTAGAAACAACAACCTACAATGTCTGGTGTATAAGCAAGGGTATAAATACGGCGCTTTTAAAAGCAGTAAAAGAACAGAGTATGAATTCCCTTTTGAAATGGACAATCTGGAAGCTAATACTGTGAGTGCTGCTAAACCCATTCTCTGCTTTTTTTTTCCCCCCCCTTTCCTCAGGACTGTGTGCTTATACTGCCAGTATTTGAGAAACACGAAATTGGAAGAATCAAGAGGAATTGAAGGCTTCACGGAAGACGTGTGTGTGTGAGAGTGTGTGTGTGATGCTTCCACACATTAGCCGCATGGTTTTAAACGCAAGAAACATTTTAATTTAGCATGGTTCCAGTTTCCAGAGCATGGAAGATCCCCCTTCGTTCACTGGATTGACCAGCGTGCAGTTAACGATGCCGGGCACAAGTACCAGCATGAGATGCCATTCTGTTACCAGCTCACCTTCAGGCAAGCTGATGCCATCACAAAAAGAGGAATTTCTGTGTCCAGAGGGGACAGAAGATAAAACAATTGAACTCTGGAAAGACACTAAAATCACTAAATATACAACCGCTTGTGTTGTGTTCTTAGACCCACATTGTCTGGGTGGGGAAAAAAAATAAACACTTTCTTTTTTAATCATTGATAGATCTGCTGTAAAGAAGTGACATTGTATAAAATCCTAACACAAAAATACATACATACGTGTCAGTAAGGCACTGCCTGCTGGTAGAACACGAGAAGCAGAACATTGCAAATGTATTCAGCAAAACAGGTCTCTTTCCTGGCTGGCTTCACCTACAGGGATATTCCTGCATTGTTTCTTCAGATTCTTGTATATTAGCAACTGTTTGTATATGCAAAAAAAAAAAAAAAAAAAGCTAGCTTGATTTTAGAAAAAAAATATTTCTTTAAAATCTGCTGCAAATTTAAATGATTCCCAAAATGAGGAATCCTGTAGTTCTGTGAAAATTTTTCTTCAGAGTACTAATATTTTCATGCATGTTTCACCTTATTTTCATTCAGTCTTTTCAAATTTTGCAAACACTGTTGAAAGATAAAATGAATACAATTTTAAATCTGTAAACACAAAAGCCCTTCATCTAATATTCGTTGCTGTTGCCAATTTAATTTTGATGAAATGACCTAAAAACTGAAATTCTAGTATATATACAGTAGTACGCACCATAGGGAGGGAGGCATTTGCTGCTCTTGCTTTTACAGGGGACGGGGCTTGCGGTTTTAGCAGGGAATCAGTGCTCTTATCGGCACAGGTTTTGGATATTCTTAAAAACAAAAAAAGATATAAACAGAGCAGAAATTATTAACTACTAGGGTGGCAGCACGCTGTAAAAATATTACTGTATCGTGTACTGGCTATAAGATGAGTCTCAGTAAACCAATCATTTGTAATCATTCTAGCAGTGTAATATTAGGTTGTTAAGGCTGCTGTGTTTTAAAAGGGCATTTTTATTTGGGTTTTGGTGAAATACTTTCATTTGTTGATTATATTCATATGAAAACAGCATTCATTGATAATAGATCTAATACCATCATGTATGAAAACAAGCACTGGATGATCTAGTTGATTAATTAAACAAAAAAAAATAATAAATTGTGTTAAAATTCTTCAATCACATGCCTTTTGGAGGTAATTAAGATGGTTTTTATTCAAAAGAGTAGGTTCTCTTTGGTTTCTTCTCCTGTGCCACAGGAGAAGAATCCATTGCCCTGGGCAATTTTCCTTGGTAAACAGATGACCAACAGGTGAATTTAATTGTAATGTGTCAGTATATGAGTGCAGTGACGGATTTAGGGTTTTAGCACCCCTAGGCAGTATTGGTGCTGTTGCCCCTCCCCCCCCCCCCCCCCGCACAGGGAAAGGAGGGAGGGGCTAGATTACAGCTGAGCAGCCATCCTGCTTCCTGTGTGCTCCAGTCTCTTCCTCACTCCTCCTGTTCTCAGTATGCTGCCCGGGAGGGGAGGAGCAGGAAGCAGAGGGCTGTTCTCTTCTGCCTGAGATTCAGAGCAGACAGGAGGCAGTATATCTTCAGCATGGCCTGCCTGCTGCCCCCAGATTTTTGTTGCCCTAGGCACAGGCCTAGTGTGCAAATCCAGCAATGTAAATGTGTACTATGCAGAGATCCTGGCAGGAGGTTTGTTTTCCTTTCCCTGGGAATAACAAACAAAAAAAGGGGGGGGTCATTCATCTGACCCTGGGGAAATCAATTTCACCAATTAAAAAAGGAATTCTGTGCTCATCATGATGAACTGATGGGACATTTTGCCAACAGAGATCATGGTTTTTCAACATTAAAGGCCTGATTCAGTCCTGCTGTTTTCCCCACAGGCATTGAAGAGGGGACAAGCCTCACAGGTCAATTTTCAAATGTTTTCCTGGCTCACCTCAAAAGTGAGGTGGCTAAACCTCTGTCTTTAAAACTTCTCTCCCTGAACAGGCTAAATTTGTCCACTCAGATTTACAGAGCATGAAAATGTAGCCGTCAGAAAAGGGGCAGGTTTTCAGTTTAGCAGGTCATTGAGCATTTTCAGTGCCCAATCAGCTAAATTTAGCCAGACAACTCCAATTTCCCAAATGGCTGGCCTAAATCTAGTCAGACACATTCTATCCAGCCAGATGTTTGAACATTTTCAGCTGCAAACCTAGCTGGTTAGGCTAGGCTTCAACTTCAACTAAAGGTAAATAGGGAAAATTGTCTGGTTATCTTTACTACTCAGCGGTTTATTGAAAATTGACCACTTAGTAAATCAGGCCCATAACTTAAAAAAAAAAATGTCATCTGGAGAAAAATGATATTTGTGGGTGAAAATATATAATTGAACTCTAGGGAAAAATGCTGATCCAGGAATCATAAGTTAATGAGCATATTTGAGTTTGGGGGAGAATTTCCCCTCCCCCCCCCACACACGCTGCATAATTGGCTAAAGATGCACTGTTTTCCACACTAGCTCTTAAGCAGGCTGAAATTAATGAATCACTGATCTTCCTTCTCCTAATGAAATATGTAACCATACAGTGGGATACACACTCATATCCATTGTTTATACCGTTGCTAGTAAATCACTTATCAAAGCCCAGAAAGACCACTAAATAATGGGAAAATCTAAGAAACCCCATACGAAACAATTTCCCCGGAGAATTTCAAAGTATAAGCTTTATAATATAAATGTAGGACTGTATTCACAAAGCAGCCTAATTATTGTGAAATAGGACTGCATACAGAAATGTAGCCCAATTAAAGATATTTAATATAGTTTTTTGTATATTTTGTAATCCAGTGCACTTAAAATAGATGAAAGGGGGGGAGGGGGGTCATGTAATGCACTGTATCTGAGCAGATAGAGGTGAGAAGAGCTCATGGGACTCTGATATATTGGGGTCCAAACAAGTGTCACCGAAGTTGAAATGAGTAAGGAGCATCCTAAGATGTCTCTGCCTGCCATGTGGGGAGATTTCCGGAGAAAATCACAAAGACCACCTAAAAAGTCAGTTATGGGAAAGGCAGATGCGACAGGCAAACAGGCCTCAGATGAGGGGTGGCCTGTTCTCTCGACTCCATTGGGAACAACAAAAACCTTTCAGAAGTTGTTTGAAACATTCTCAGAAAAAAATTATTGTATTTACTCTGAAATGAAAACGGTGGTAGATAGGTGGCCTCGATAGTTGAATCAGTATATGGAAATTGCACTTGTATAGAGAAGACAGCTGCACATGTTGAGGAGCTAGAGATGAATCTCACAAGTGCACGGCAAAAAGTGGATGTGCTAGAGTAAAAATACACTGCATTTGCCGAGAAGAAAGATTATATTGAAAATCAGGGACGACAAAAAAAACTTGCGGTTAGTGGGCATAACGGAGGGGTGTGAGGGGTCAGACCCTATGGCTTTTTTAGCCCGATGGATTCCAGGGGTCCTGAGTCTAGCTTAAAAAGATAGAAATATGCAAACAGAGCGGGCTCATATTGCACGTGCCACACCCCAGGGCCTGAGAGGAAGACCGCGTACAATGATCCTTCAATTGCATAGATATCCTGACGAGATAAATATTTTCGATGCTGCCCGCATGCTGGGAAAGGTTAAATTTCAACAGCATTGAGTGTCTTTTTACTCTGACTTCTCAGTGACGCTTCAGAAAAACAGGCTAGCTTCACAGCGATTAAGAAGCCTCAAACAAAGGGGTCTTCAGTATGCTTTATCCCACAAAGTTGAAAGTGGTGCACAATAACAAGTTGAGGCTGCTTGAATCCCACGCAGAAGTGCAATTATTTTGGTCCAGCTTAGCAAGGCTTGTATGTGCAACCACAGTGCGGGTAATGGCAGGGATTGGCCCTTGGCTCATAGAGAGCAGATGTGGTAAAACAGCCCAGATGTTCAAGGCGGTGACAATGAATGAAACCACTTTGATGCAAATGTTTTCTTTTCCTTTTCTTTATTAGTTTGTGCCCAATTGTCTGGCCTGATTGGAGTCTTGGGGTGCTCCTGGAGCTTTAATAAATAGAGTTGACTTGGACTATACATGACCTCACAGGATTTCAATTTCTTATATCACCTTACTTTCTATTTTTTTACTATCTGTGTTGTATTATTTTGGGTTTGGGGGAAGTGGGTTCAGAGGGAAGGGTCTTTTTTTTTTTAGACTGTTAAACTTGACTCACCATTACTGAGAGATGCTACGTGGAGGATATAAGATGGCACTGAGCCCAACCTGTAGCAGTGCAGAGGAAACAATGATAGTTTGTATGGTGTCCTCTCAAGTGACGGGCCAGGGAGTTCATTCCCCTATGTTTTGGCTGGCATTGTGGAACTGGCTGAACCATGCACAGTTTTGCTTAATCTGAGAAATCTCTGGCTTGTTCTGGAAGATGTCAAAGAGCTTTGGTGTGAACATCTTGGTCACTGTATCAGTTTTTCTATAAACTCTGTTTCCTATTTAGTGCTAATAATGGATTCCCTTCTGTTTTTACTTATATTATTTTATGATTTTAAGTATAGGTTTATAGAGAGGGTAAGGATATGTTCCTGAAGAGGTATGTAATGGGTATTTGGGCTGGGGGGGGGGTGATTCAGGGGGCGGGTAAAAAAAAGAGATGAGCCTTGGAGGATTTTACATAGATATTTCTGCATAGTGGATGATAATAAGAGTGGTGGGGAGGGGGGCTTGGAGGTTTGGGGATAAGAAGTGGGAAGGGGGGTTACTGTGTGTTTCTTGCTGATGACCTTTTCCCTTGGTCCCAAGGATGCTTCCACCAAGGGGGGGTCTAGGTTATTGTTGATTTTGAGTTTGTATTTTTTATTGTGGATGGGTTTTTTGGAGGTCTTGGTTTTTCTCAAACTTACATCCTTTGGATTTTGCAGGTGGTTGGTCAGGCTGAAAAAGGTCAGGAGGGATTAAGAGGTTTAGTTTTAAAATAGCTAGAAGAGGTTGGGTGGGGTTGTGGGGCGTGTTTAGGAACAATGTAGTTGGTAGAGGGGGAAATTAAGAACAGGCATGCTAGGATGTTGGGTCGATTTGTTGGCTGCAAAACCAATGTAATGTCATGAACACTGGGGATGTATGCTGTGGATAAATACTGAGTTGGTTCATTAATTATTTGGGGATACAAATGTGTTTCCTCGATCAGTTTCCTTTTGATTCTGGTGATTGTTCTTACTGGAATACATTACAGCACCAACAGACATGAGTGTCCCAAATAATTGCATCTGATTAAATATATGGGGAATTTCCTAGCCTATCAAAAGGAAATGCAGTCATAAAGTGTACATATTACTATTGCAGGAAATGCATCTTACCAAGATGGAACACAAAAAGTTGGGAGGAGAGTGGGTAAGTCAAGTATATTATTCCTCATATAATTCCAGGAGTGGAGGAGTATGTGTTCTAGTGGATAAAGGCTTACCCTTACAAGTCAAGCACTCTTATGCTGGTTCAATGGAAGATATGTGTTTCTTGATTGTACACTGCAGAGTGTGGAGTTTATACTGGTTAATAATTATGGTCCTAATGATGGTCAATCAGAATTTTATAAAGGGCTTGTTGAACAATTATTGGTGAGGGGGGCTACAACTTTGCATTGGAAGGGACTGGAATATTAGCACTGACCCTAGCATAGATAAAACGTCAGGTGCAGGCACCAGGGTGGAACTGGCACAAGAACTAGTAGAGTTCGCTATTGCTTTTAATCTAAAAGATGTGTGCAGATATCATCATCCATCTGAGCGAGACTATACTTTCTATTCACCTCAACATTGTATTTACAGTAGAATAATTATTCTATGTGCTCCCCTGGGTTGATGTCTTAGGTAAGTAATAGTAACATAATGGAATCTCTATCTAAGATCATCCCCCTGTATGGAGTTTGTTGGACTGGAGTTTGAATAGGCCTAGATCCTCTTCCTGGAGAATGTACAATTCCCAGACCTGTTGAGAAATGCTATTCAGAAAGGCAGAGTACTCACCAGAGTTGAGATAGGATACTTTCAAGACTTTTTTACGAGGCATATTAATATCCTAAACAAGTCATCTATGGAAGCTTAGCATAAAGAAAACCGTGGAATTGCTGGATCGAATTACTAAATTAGAGAAACAGCATAAGCAGGACTGTTCGGCAAATACACTGAAAAGTCTGGAACACCACTGAAGGGAACTGTCGCTCCATTATGTTAGATTGAAATTTTATGAACATAAGAACATGCCATACTGGGTCAGATCAAGGGTCTATCAAGCCCAGCATTCTGTTTCCAACAGAGGCCAAACTAGGCCACAAGAACCTGGCAAGTACCCAAACACCAAGAAGATCCCATGCTACTGATGCCAGTAATAGCAGTTAATGGACTTCTCCAAGAACTTATCCAAACCTTTTTTGAACCCAGCTACACTAACTGCACTAACCACAACCTCTGGCAACAAATTCCAGAGCTTAATTGTGCATTGAGTGAAAAAGAATTTTCTCTGTTAGTCTTAAATGTGCTACTTGCAAACTTCATGGAGTGCCCCCTAGTCCTTCTATTATCTGAAAGTGTAAATAACTGATTCACATCTACTCGTTCAAGACTTCTCATGATTTTAAAGACCTCTATCATATCCCCCCTCAGACATCTCTTCTTCAATCTGAACAGCCATAGCCTTGGCTGCCTTTCCTCATAGGGGAGCTATTCCATCCTCTTTATCATTTTGGTCACCCTTCTCTGTACCTTCTCCAACGCAACTATATCCTTTCTGAGATGCGGTGGCCAGAACTGTACACAGTATTCAAGATGTGGTCTCACCATGGAGCGATACAGAGGCATTATGACAGTTTCCATTTTATTAACCATTCCCTTCCTAATAATTCCTAACATTCTGTTTGCTTTTTTGACTGCTGCAGCAAACTGAGCAGATGATTTCAAAGTATTATCCACTATGATGCCTAGATCTTTTTCCTGGGTGGTAGCTCCTAATATGGAACCTAACATCGTGTAACTACAGCAAGGGGTTATTTTCCCTATATGCAACACCTTGCACTTGTCCACATTAAATTTCATCTGCCATTTGGATGCCCAATCTTCCAGTCTTGCAAGGTCCTCCTGCAATGTATCACAATCCGCTTGTGATTTAACTACTCTGAATAATTTTGTATGATCGGCAAATTTGATAACCTCATTCGTCGTATTCCTTTCCAGATCATTTATAAATATATTGAAAAGCACCGATTCAAGTACAGATCCCTAAGACACTCCACTGTTTACCCTTTTCCACTGAGAAAATTGACCATTAATGCCATGTTTTATTGAAAAACTACCTCAGGAGTATGCTTCAAAGCAATTGCTGATTCTCTCATGCCAAGCCCAGACTAAACTGGCTACTGTGGTCTTCCAATTTCGTTTCAGAAGTCACTGAATTTCTGTATGCAGTCCTATTTCACAATAATAAGGCTGTTTTGTGAATATGGTCCTACATTTATTTTATAAGTCTTATACTTTAAAATTTTTGGGGCGGATTTTAAGAGCCCTGCTCGCGTAAATCCGGGCGGATTTACGCGAGCAGGGCCCTGCGCGCCGGTGCGCCTATGTTCAATAGGCCTACCGGCACGCGCAGAGCCCCAGGATTCGCGTAAGTCCCGGGGTTTTCCGAGGGGGGCGTGTCGGGGGCGGGGCCGAGCGGGGCGCCGTTTTCGGGGCAGGACGTGGCGTTTCGGGGGCGGGCCCGGGGGCGTGGTTTCGGCACGGGGCGGTCCGGGGGCGTGGCCGCGCCCTCCGGAACTGCCCCCGGGTTGCGTCTAGGCGCGCCAGCAGCCCGCTGGCGCGCGGGGATTTACTTCTCCCTCTGGGAGGCGTAAATCCCCCAACAAAGGTAGGGGGGGGGTTTTAGACAGGGCCGGGGGGGTGGGTTAGGTAGAGGAAGGGAGGGGAAGGTGAGGGGAGGGCGTTAGCGAATTCCCTCCGAGGCCGCTCCGATTTCGGAGCGGCCTCAGAGGGAACGGAGGCAGGCTGCTCGGCGCGCGCCGGCTACACAAAATTGGTAGCCTTGCGCGTGCCGATCCAGGATTTTAGCGGATACGCGCGGCTACGCACGTATCTACTAAAATCCCGCGTACTTTTGTTGGCACCTGGAGCGCCAACAAAAGTACACCAACGCGCCGTTTTTGAAAATCTACCCCATTTTGTATTGGATTTCTTGCTATTGATAGTTCGACATTAGTTTACTTTTTTTTTTTACACTATGCCCCTTACTATAGGCTATATCTTTCACCTACTCAAAGTGCTACCAGTTGCTTTAGTATTTACTACTGTAGTACAGTTGAATTAGCTAATTATTTCATAATGAACCTCACTAGTTTAGTAAAATGGAATGCTTGCATGATCTACTGTGCTCTACCAGATAGCCAATTCACTATTTATTTATTTAAAATATTTATTTCCCGCACTATCATTCCTAAACTGGTTAAAATAAAACATTCATAAAATCAACCTAACATAGTCACACTACAAATGTATAGCTCTGAATCCTAAATTATGGGGCCCTCTCCAGATAAACCTGGATTACTTTACCAAAAACAAAAATAGTAAGAGCTGCCCAGTCAAAAATGCATGTTGTACCAGAAGCAATACTTCTCTCCCAGTGACCTAGAATAAACGTATAAAACAATATAGAACATTGCCAAAACCATGGAGTAAAAAAAAAGGAAAAATGCAAAATGCAAAGCCTAGCATAGGGAGGATCATTTCAAACTGCTCGAATAGTGGTGAAGACTGCATGTACATCATACACGTATACTTTATCAAGTAATTTCAAAGCGAACGTACGTGCATAAGTTTGCATTTTAAATATTTAGGTAATTGGCTAAGTATGCACACACATTACAGCGCAAAAAGTGACTTAGCTTGGGAGATGTAATTTATGTGCACACTTTTTAAAATAAAAAAGTGTGTGTGTGTGTGTGTGTGTGTGTGAATCCACTTCTCCCTGGAACACATCTCTGACGTTTGTGTAAAACGTACACGCACTGAACCCAGGGCTAGTGCAGCCATGTATGCGCATAAGACTCCGTTATGTGCATATTACCCCAATTTTGGTCAGTCTACACTGGTTATCAGTGAAGGGAAGGAATGAATTTAAGGTTCTGACCATGGAATTTAAACTCATTCAGGGGCTCGGCCCCGGTTATATGAGATCTAGAATCCAGAATTATGTGCCTTCTCATACTTTACGATCACAATCTGGGTCATAGCCTCTTAATATCTTCACCGAGAGATACTCAATTAGCTATAAAGAGAAATCACTATTTCTTGTGAGCTGTGTCATTTGAAGAGATTGCCCTCTTTATCTGAGGCAGATAAGTGAGCTTTGATTGAAGGCTTGACTATTAATGTCATAGGTGAGGGATTCACTGTGAGAGCAGGGCTCTTTGGTGAGTCGAGCAGGGACACTATGGAAAGCAAGTTTTTTAAGCAGCAGGAGGGTGGTTTGTTAGAGAACATTTATTGCAGGTGACTGTAAATTTAGGTAGGTGTAAGAGGGATTTTGTGTGGTTGGAATGTATGTTTGTAGTCTGTGGTTGTATTTGTCTCATTGTTCTTTGTTAAGTGTAGTGTATTTTATTAATTATTTTGTGCTCTGTTCTGGGAACTTTTTGCAAGGGAACAGATAAAAATTAAAAAAAACCACACCTGATAATTGAAATGAACAGAAACAGACAGGGGCCAGAAAATAGGATAGAAAGATGTGAATATCAGACAAGAAATGATAGGAGCACTCAAAAAAAGACTTGAGCAAACCCAAAGCTTTGCTAAAAAGAGAGCAGAGGCCTTAAAACCAAGCCATGAGAACAGCAACCGAGAGAGAGAATGAACAGAATAGTGACTGGTATGCATAGACATTCATCATGCCAGTTATCTGGAACTGAAATTTGGGCAGGACATTAAGATTCACGAAATCTTTCACAAAAATGTTCATAGACCAAGTAGTATCTTACTAGAACAGCTCATTCTCAGGATATGATCTTTGACAATCTGTGCCCTTTAGAGCCATCCTAATGTACGGAAAGTGAGCCTTACTAACAATTCTTCCTGCAGGACTAGAATTCCTAAGAAGTTGTCCATTTACTTGTACAGTAAGTACTGGCCTTAGTATGCTTCTGAGACCTCATTTAAATTACATCCATTTCCTGTCCATCCAATGCCTGCCTTGAGTGTTTTACTCAATTTAAGATTTTATAACACTACTTTAACATTGATAGCCACCTAGTACAGAGGTCCCCAACCTCAGGGTAACTTCAAGTGTGCCGCAAATCTTTTTCCACCTGCAGAGTGAAGATAGACACAGGTTATAGCCACCACCGCCAGTAGCAGTATCTTGATCTCTTTCCCTTATCTCCTGTGCTAGACCCGTGGGCAGGTGATGCCAGGGAGGGGAAAGGAAAGTGATGATTCCCAGGGAGTGGGAGAAGGCTGGAGAGGGAAGGGAATTTGGTGATCCCGAGGGGTGAGGAGGGAAGGGAAGATATGCCTGGGGCAGGAGTGAGAGGAAGATAAAGGTGGTGAGGCCAGGGGGGTGAGGGGAAGGAGGGAAGGGAAGTGATGATACCAGTGAGGCAGAGGGACGGTGGTGATGCTGGTGGGGGGGGGGGGGGGGGCGGAGAGTGATTGTGCTACGGCAAAGTGAACCCAGTTCTGGGTTTGCCATGGCATAAAAAAGTTTGGGAACCACTGACCTATAGAAACTCAGTCCTCAAAGTCATTTGTGCGTCAGTCTGAAAATTGCATTCCTGAGGGCACATTCAGGTCATAAGAGGAAAATAACAAATGCTGATTGCATATTAAAATCTATGTTCGTTTTCCATAAAGTACAGTGAAAAGTGGGAGCACATGTTACAAAGTGAAAGCTTTTTCAAAATTTGTTTAAAATCCACAGGTAAATAGTATTTGTCAATGTTGTCGCAAAGTGGACTCTCTGAAAATTGCCCCTGTAGTCACTATCCATTGGGCAGTTTTTGTTTGGAGAGACCTAACCACCTAACTCCATAGTTAGGTAGCTGGATCCCACTGAAAATTGTTCTCCTAATGCTTAACTCAACCAAAAGTGAAACTTGTCACGTTCCTGCCTGTCCACCTCCCTCTACAACCAGATTTTGTTTCCTTCAGCTCTGCTCCCCTCCCTTCTCTGAGTCAGCTAGAAATCTTGATATTCTGGACCACTCTCTTTCTCGATATGTATACCCATGTCTTCACTGTAGCACCATTTTCAAAGGGTTTCTCCAGCTAACCTTTTGGGTCAGGCAGGCAAACCCCAATATTTGATATTTCCATCTCCCCACACATGACCTAAAATATACTCTGGGAAAATTGTTTCCCAGATAAAATTTACTCGGGTGAAGAGAGGTGACATGGGAGGCATTCCTATGGCACAGTTTCACTTTGTCCAGGCAGCACTCATATTCAGCGTTGTCCAAACAAAGTTACCTTGGTAACTCTGGTCAGCCAAATAGCAGGCTTAAAGTTACTTGGCTATGTCGGTCCAGGTAACTATAGACTGGATATTCAGCTTGGACATATTGGGGTTGAATATTCAGATAAAGTTAACTGGACAAAGTTGTGCAGGTAACTTTGTTCACATGTGGCTGGCTAAGTATCAGCCTTTATGCTGTTCTCTCCACTACAAGCTTCAGAATATTTAAAAAATCTGTTCTTCCTTGATCCTGAGTCTCTTGCTTATCTTTTTCTCTTGCCTACACTAGTGGGATAGGTTCCTCACTCATCTCCCCAATTCCTCACTCCACTTCCTTCAACTACTCAAAAACTCTTCTGATCAATTCTTATATTGTCTGCCCCACTACCCTTATATTACATCTGAGTGCATGCTTTTTCTGACCCAGTTTTCAAAGGAAATGTTTTCCCTTCAATAATTTACAAAGTCTGTAAGTAAAAATACCTGCAGACTTTATTAGAGATGTGAATCGGAACCAGAATCGGATCGGATTCCGGTTCCGATTCACATGTGGGTTTTTTCCCATCGGGCCCGATCGCGGTTTTGTTTATCGGCTGCGCCCCAGCCAATAAACAAAAAACCCACCCCGACCCTTTAAAACCTAACCCCTTAGCTTCCCCCACCCTCCCGACCCCGCAAAAAAAACTTTTTACAGGTACCTGGTGGTCCAGTGGGGGTCCCGGGAGCTATCTCCCGCTCCCAGGCCATCCTCCCGCTCCCGGGCCGTCGGCTGCCACTAATCAAAATGGCGCCGATGGCCCTTTGCCCTTACCATGTGACAGGGTATCCGTGCCATTGGCCGGATCCTGTCACATGGTAGGAGCACTGGATGGCCGGCGCCATCTTGTGCTCCTACCATGTGACAGGGGCTGACCAATGGCACCGGTAGCCCCTGTGACATAGTAAGGGCAAAGGCTATCGGCGCCATTTTGAATACTGGCAGCTGATGGTCCGAGTGCAGGAGGTCACTCCCAGACCCCCGCTGGACTTTTGGCAAGTCTTGGGGGGGTCAGGAGGGTCCCCCAAGACTTGCCAAAAGCCCCTGGTGGTCCAGTGGGGGTCCGGGAGCGACCTCCTGCACTCGGACCGTCGGCTGCCCGCACCCCCACTGAACCACCAGGTAATTTTAAAATGGTTTTGGGGGGGATCGGGATGGTGGGGGAAGCAAAGGGGTCATTTTTAAAGGGTCGGTGGGGTTTTGTATTATCGGGCCATCGGCGCCATTTTTATTAGTGGCAGCCAAAATGGTGCCGATGGCCCGAGAGCAGGAGATCGGTCCCGGGGCTTCCACTGAACCACCAGGTACTCGTAAAAAGTTTTGGGGGGGTTCGGGAGGGTGGGGGAAGGTAAGGGTTTAGTTTTAAAGGGTCGGGGTGGGTTTAGGGGTTGTTTTGGTGTGCCGGTTTTCCCACCCTCCCCCAAATAACTCCCGTTAGTGGACACTAACCCATTAACGATTTTTCACGATAAATCGGGGGAATTTCTATTGTATCACGCACTCTAACGATTTTTGACTATTTAAAAAATATCGGACGATTTTTTTAAATCGTCAAAAAATGATTCACATCCCTAGACTTTACATTTCTGCAAACAATATGAAAGTTGCCCTCATCATTGGGTTCCATGAGCTGTCATTCACAACTATCTGGTGATTTTCCCCATTATAATCCCACTCCCAACTCATAAGAACATTAGAAATGCCATGCTGAATCAAAACAAAGGTCCATTGAGTCCAGCCTCCTGTCTCTGACAGCAGCCAGTTTGGGTCACAAGCACCTGGCAGATCCCAAAGAGTAGATCCATTCCTTGTTGTTTATTCCCAGACAGCAGTGGTTTTCCCAAGTCTACCTGGCTATAATTTTAGACTTTTCCTTCAGAAACCTATCCAAACCCTTTTTATACCTCACTGTGCTAGATGCCTTGACCACATCTTTCAGCAAAAAATTCTACAGCTTGATTATATGTTGAGAGAAAAAAATGTTTTCTCTGATTTATTTTAAAACTGCTACTTGTTAGTTTCATGGAGAGACCCCTAGTCTAAGCACTATTTGAAAGGGTAAATAACTATCCCATATTCACCTGTTCCATCCTAGTCATGATTTTATGAATCTCTATCATATTTATTTATTTATTTATTTTATTTATTTACATATTTTTATATACCGACTTTCCTCAAAAAGAAATCAAGACGGTTAACAAAGTAAAACATCTATACAGATCTATAGGATCATGATGACGCACACATTTCCATACATAGTTCCATTTCCAAAGAAACAGTCAGTTAATATCAATAGTAAAAATAAGACATACAATTATAGTCTATCTAAAACAAATTTCTAATTGTCAATCTAAAACAGTACTATACAACTAGTTCTGAATAGCATAGAATATTACTAAAATTACATCTAAATAATTAAAAAACTTAAAACAGTAAAACCGAGATTCTGTATTAATGTGGGGTGAGTCTAAGATGTTAAATAGATCAACTTGTCTCTAGAAAGGCCTGTTCGAATAGCCATGTTTTTATCAATTTCTTAAATTTCCGAATACAGGTTTCAGTTCTAATATCAACTGGAAGGGAATTCCAAATTTTAGGACCAGCCAAAGACAAGGTCCTGTCCCTGACTGAGTTCAGATGCGCCATTTTTGGAGAGGGAACTGTGAGCAGTGCTTTTCCCAAAGATCTTAAGTTACGGACCGGGGTATGAATCCGGAGAGAGGCATTAAGCCATTCAGAATTATCCCCATATATTGTCTTATGAATGAGAGTCAGACATTTGTAATGAATTCTCGCGTGAATCGGTAGCCAATGGAGTTCTTTTAAAACTGGTGTTATATGATCAAATTTTTTCTTATTAGACAAAAGGCGGGCTGCTGCATTTTGAAGTAACTGTAAAGGGCGAAGAGTGGCACTTGGAACTCCTAGCAATAACGCGTTACAGTAGTCCAGCTTTGGAGAAATCAAAGCCTGAAGCACTGTACGAAAATCCCCAGAATGAAGAAACGGTCTTAATTTTTTTAGAATGTGAAGTTTAAAAAGACCATCTTTATTTATGGCTTTAATACAAGCTTTCATATTTAACTCGGCATCTAGAACAGGGCCTAAATCTCTTACTTCATAGTTAATTTTGTGTAATGGTGTAAGGGATTTTATCTCTGTGTCCATTTTCTCAGTAACTTTATTACTCAAATATAGAATTTCTGTTTTAGTTCTATTCAATGAGAGTGACATATGAGATAGTAATTGACTTATTGATGAGGAGTAAAGTTCCCAAAGCTTCAAAGTGGCTTGAAGAGTGTCATTAATGGGCAACAAAATTTGGACATAGTCTGCAAAAAGAAAATGCACTAGTCCCAGGCCCGTTAGAAGTCTGCAGAGTGGTGCCATATAGACATTAAAAAGTGTAGGTGATAACGAAGAACCCTGGGGAACCCCTGTAGACATTATTACAGTGTCTGATTCTGCTGTGTCTAATTTGACTTTAAAAGATCTATTGGATAAAAATGATTTGAACCATACCAAAGTTGTATCTTTTAATCCAATTTCATGTAACCTTGTTAACAGTACTTCATGTTTAACGGTATCAAAAGCCGCTGAAATATCTAATAGAATTAGAAGATAAGATTTATTCTGGTCAAAACCCCTATGTATTGTATCCATCAAGGATATCAATAAAGATTCTGTGCTATGGGATTTTCTAAAACCAAATTGTGAGGGGTATAGCAAATGATTATCTTCAAGATACTCCATTAGCTGACGATTCACTACTTTCTCGAGGAGTTTAGCCAAAAAAGGAAGAATAGAAATGGGACGATAGTTTGCCAATACTTCTCCGTTATCTCTTCTTCAAGCTGAAGAGCTCTAACCTGTTGAGCCTTTCTTCATAAGGGTGCCTTTTTTTTCCATCCCTTTTACCATTTTTGTTGCCCTTCTCTGTATCTTTTCTAGTCTACTATTTCTTTTTTGAGATGGGGCAACCAGAACTACACACAGTCCTCAAGATGCAACCGCACTTTGCCCAGTCATTGCCTTAACAGTCCTAGACCAGGAATCATGCATCAGGCCTCCTCCTGAAAACATGCAATTGTAGGCTCTACATCCAGCCACTAGATGTCATGATGCATGATGACTGGGACTTTCTCCTCTTAAGGCTATGCATGCTATCTCCACACCCCACTACCAAGTCCCACAACATAATTCACACTACTACCGAGATCTGAGATGCATTCTCCTATGCATCTGGCTTCCCCACTCTCATTGATGTTTGAGTTTTATTCATGGTTACTTTATGCAAGTTTCTTGGATACTAGATAATTTCTTCAGAAACTGCTTAGTAAAGGTAATTAATTATTGTAAGCAGATCAGCAGCCTACTAGGTGATTTCAATCCCCAATAGCTGTGACCAGGCCATAAAGGGTCACATTCTACTGAGTTATGCGGCTTGAGTAGATGAGGTCTTGGAAGGGTTTCCACAGGGGCACAGCAGGAGTTTGGGTCAGAAGATATTCTGAAGTCAGGTGCTGGAAGCTGTGTCACATTCCACAAGTGTCACTCAGCTGCAGAGATGCTCTACAGTGAGCTTCATCAATGGTAATTCCTACTCCCAGTACTTTTCTTCTCCTTCTTTATCACAATAGAATATGGAAGGGAAGTGCATAAACTGAGGTAGAGGACAGAGAGGGTCCTCCTTGTGACACTCAACTAACTACATAAGAACATAAGATATGCCATACTGGGTCAAACCAAGGGTCCATCAAGCCCAGTATCCTGTGACCAATTCAAGTCACAAGTACCTGGCTAATACCCAAACATTAAATAAATCCCACGCTACTAATGCTGGCAACAATCAGTGGCTATTCTCTATTGATTAATAGCATTTTATGGACTTCTTCTCCAGGAACTTATCCAACCCTTTTTAAAATCCAGCTACAATTACTGCCTTAACCACAAAACTACATTTGTGCCATTTCCTTTCCTCCCGAACTGAAAACTTTTATCGCACTCAGCTAGAGTAAAGGTGGGAGATCCACTTCAGACTATACCAAAATACCCCTCATTATAAGGAAATCCTGGGCAATACCAACTTGATATTACATAGTGGATTGCACTACCATCTAGAGATGTGAATCGGAACTGATATCGGATCCGATTCTGGTTCCGATTCACATCTCTACCATCTCGCTGGATCTCACATGTTTTTGTAAGATAAATTATTATGTATTGTTCGGAGGTGGACCCTTGGCCCGAGTTGGTGTTGGCGCTACCCATGGGGAAACCCCCATGGGTCCCCACCATTTGGAGGCGGGGCAGAACGGGAAGTGGAGGCTGACTGGAGCTTCGCCAATACCAGCCCTCATTCCCTGCAGATTGAGCCCTTGGGCACTGGGGCTGACTGGCCTTAGGCGGGCCTCCACATGGTTGATCCCAAGGAAGGTATTCAAAACAGGGAGCCAGGAAGCAGCTGAGGCACAGGGTCCGAAGGAGCTGAGTTCAAGACAAGGCCTGGATCTAAAAGCCTGGGCAGGCTGAGGCAGGCTAGAGAACAAGAACAAGTTAAGTCTGGGCTTGTAGTAGGCAGAAGCCTAAAAGAGGCCAAGTCCATGTAATCTGCAGGAGGCAGAGTCAGGTCCAAGCTGGAGTTGGGACAGGCGGCTGGAGATGAAGTCAGGTGCAGACTGAAGTTAGGGTAGGCGGCTGGAGACAAGGTCAAGGTATGAGCACAGGTCAGAGCCGGGAATCCATCCAAAGTGTGGTCAGGAGTAGCAAGGGTCAAGCCAGGAATCCGACCAAGGTAATTCGGAACAGGTAACAGGTACTGGAACTCAGGAACTGGAAACAGGAACATAGGACTGGAACAAACGAGAGCAGGAACAGGAACAAAGGAGTAGCAACTAAGCACACGACAAATGTGCAGACCTGTTGCCAAGGCAAAGACCAAGTGGCAGGGCCCGCCTTAAATAGCAGGGTCCAGCAATGTCATCATCCAGGGCCGCGGGAAGGTTTCCCGCCGCGGCCCCTTTAAAGTCGAGAAAGGCACGCACGCCTAAGGCAAGTGGCTGGGATTACAAGGTGGCGGCATCTCCCCTACGTACACGTGGGGAGACCTGTCTGGGACCGGAGTGGCTACGGAGCAGCCGGAGGAACCTGGGGACATGGTAGGAGCAGGCGGCTGCCCACCACTGTTAGAGAGGAAGGGCCAGGTCCGGGACCCGGATGCTGGGGGTGAGTAGGGCCAGTTGTGGGCCTGCCATGGCCGGGATACGCAACACTGTGCATGTAAAACTGCCTTCCAAAACCCAACTCACCCCACAAACCTCACCCCAAGTTCA
Source organism: Rhinatrema bivittatum (assembly GCF_901001135.1). NCBI lineage: Eukaryota > Metazoa > Chordata > Amphibia > Gymnophiona > Rhinatrematidae > Rhinatrema > Rhinatrema bivittatum. The sequence continues at coordinate 201,544,265 of NC_042621.1, forward strand.
TAATGCCCCTTCTTACAGTGGTATAAAAAGTTCAAATATAAGTGAGCCTCCACAAAGGTTCTCTCTCTCTTTCTCTTCTCCCCTCCCCTCTCTCCCACCAGCATTTGCGACAAATAGCATTTTGGCTGGTAACGCAGGCATAACACACAGAAAAAAGGTGTAGTTATTTCTGGTGTTAAATCCCACAATGTGTGTGTTAATTTATCGCACACCACGTTAACTGACCTTCATTTCCATTTACTCTTGCCAATCAAATACTAATTTTAAATTTGCATACACATTTTGCAATGCAGTATTTATCACATGTGTTACAGTGTTATCATGGGCGTTAGGGCCCTAATGCATTCTGATAAATGACCCTCTAAGAGAAGAGTTTATGTGTGTGTGAGGGTGCATTGGAAACAGGGCTTTGCAGACAAAGCATATTTTTGAACAGTGCACCTTCTTCCTCTGTTCACGTTGCCACCTCGTGGCCACAAACACAAAAGTATGACTGACTGACCGACTGGGACAAGCCTTATATATCTATATCTATATCTATCTATCTATCTATATATATATATATATACACACACACACAAAAGTACCAAAAAAACTATTTCCCTTATTTTAAAAAACATAAATCAATTATGAAATCTATGTTGAAAAGACATTAATATGATGCAAAAAATATTTTTCACACTCCAAAACCTTTTATTCTTTAACAATGAAACATTGTATCCAAATGTATCAACATTAAAACCAATGATATATGATTGTTCATAGCACTGATTTTTATTACTATAATTAACAAACATTTCCTCAAAAGTTTACTTCAAACGTAAAGAGGAAAACTGTTTGATGTAAAGTTTCTTGATATCCTTCTTGGTGTTCCACTGATTTATCACGGAAGAAAGACCAATTCTTTCATGAGTTGGTGTCCACAAAATTTTCATATATTGTTGAGACAATACATGAAGGATATGAAGAGTGATATCAAGAAACTTTTCATCAAACATTTTTTCTCTCTAATTTGAAGCAAACTTTGGAGGAAGTATTTGTTAATTATAGCGATAAAAATCAATGCTATGAACACTCGTATATTTAGTGTGCTGCTATAATTGGTTTTAATGTTGTTACATTGGATACACTGTTTCAATGCTAATGAATGTGTGTGTGAGTAGGCATGAGTGAAAGTTTTTTGAGATTTTTTTTTAGACATTGTGGGTTTATAAGTGATATTAATTTGATAAAATGTTTTGCTATATAAAAGGAAAAAGTTCTGGATTGTGAAAAATATTTTGTGTATCATATTAATGTTGTCTTTTCAACATAGATTTCATAATTGATTTATGTTTTTTAAAATAAGGGAACTGGGGTTTTTTTTGTGCTTGTGTAATTTAACACTAGACCTTTTCCTTTGACTTAATTGCATATGCCAATTAGGGGTTTTATATATCTTTATATATATATATATATTTATCTATGTATATCTGTCTATCTATAAATTGAATCTATTTCCACTATAGCTGAGTGATCTGATACATCCAAGGTGAAATACCTTCTTTACATAAGAGCATAAGATATGCCTTATTGGATTACTCCAGTGGTGATTTTTTAATGAAAAAAGCTTCTGGTTTTGTTGGGGCATGGACTGACTCAGGGGTGGTGCTTCCATTGAATGAACTAGGTGGTTACCTACAACGCCACACTGCAGGGGGCAGCAAAATCACTGGAGATCCATAGTCACTGGAAGAGCCCATCCCAGGTAAGTTTTTTGGGGGTGGGGGTGTGTGTGTGTGTGCGCAAGATCAATTCTTGCATATTACTTCCTATATGCAGATGATATGCAAATATACATTCTTACAGGCCGATACAGAAAAATGCGCAGGAGAGCCGGCGAGCGCCCACTCTCCCGACGTGCGCACAAGCCACTCTTCTGGGTGCGTGATACAGAAAGCCCAGGTATGTAAATTAGGGCTCGCGGTATAAGGAGGCGGCGGCTGTCAGCGGGTTTGACAGCCGACGCTCAATTTTACCAGCATCAGATCTCGAACCCAACAGCCACGGGTTCGGAAAACGGACTCCGGCTAAATTGAGCATCCGTCTTCTGACCCGCTGGCCGTGGGCAGATTTTTAATTTTTTTTTTTTTTTAATTTTTGATTTTTTTTTAATTTTGGGGCCTCTGACTTAATATTGCTATGATATTAAGTTGGAGGGTGTCCAGAGAAGCAGTTTTTTCTGCTTTTCTGTACACTTCCCCAGTGCTGGCCGAAATTAACGTCTGCCTTTGGCAGGAGTTAATTTCTGAGAGCAAAATGTGCGGCTTGGCTGCACATTTTACTTTCTGAATTGAGCTGGAATAACTAATAGCGCCCACAACATGCATTTGCATGTTGTGGGCACTATTAGTTTCGGGGGGGTTGGCCGTGCATTTTCAACGTGCTTATACAGTAAGGCGCTATTGCCCCTTACTGTATAAGGGGTAAAAATAGCGTGTTGAAAACGTGTGGCCAAACGTGGGCTAACAGTACGCTCCATCGGAGCGCACTTTACTGTATCAGCCTGTTAGTGAGGTACCCGGACTTGTATCGATTGCACAACTTCAAACTTGTTTGGTCCAAATTAAGACTTGGTTGGAAAAGAATGGTTTTGTCCTTAAAATTCAGACAACAAAAGTAATGTGGGTTGGTAGGACTGGCATCCCTGTGGATGTTAGCTCAATCTTTTGTGAAGGTGAAACCATAACCCTACTCTATGAGGTACCTAGTCTTGGAATCCTCATGGAGTCCACATGGACTATAAATTAACACATTTGTCACTTGCCTAAAGTGTGTTTATTCAAGTTAAGGATGTTAAGATCTCTTCAGCCCAACTTCTCTGTTCAGAACCATCCTACAATTGCTGGTTCTAGGACATTTAGATTATTGTGCAACTTTATTGCTAGAGCTACCTGAATAAGCTGTTGAAAATACTCCAACTGTTACAGAACGCGGCTGCTCGCACATTGTGTAGGGGAAGCCACCATGAGCATATAACCCCCTTATCTTTGACAATTACATTGTCTACCCGTAAAGTTGTGAAATAGATTGAGGACAGTGTTGATTATGCACAATTTATTATAATGTGAAGGCTCATGTATATTAAAGGAAAAATTGAAGTGGTATACCCCTGTACGGGCCTTACAGTCATCTGCTACAAAATATTTACTGGTTCCCTCATTAAAGAGCTATAGGCTAAGACAAACCCAGGTTAGAGCCTTCCCTGGGTGGCACCAGCATTGCAGAATGCTATTCCTGAGCAATTAAGGAATGAGTTAGATCTAGGAAGTTTTAGACAACAGTTGAAAAGTATTACTATTTAAAGAAGCATAAGAGTAAGAGTTGGTCAGGCATGTATTTTATTTTTTTATAGTATTTTATATTTGTTTTAAATGTTATTTTTATGTATTTTATGATTGTGATGCAGTCTCTGAACAGATGTGTATCTTGGAAGTAGCAGAAAACAAGACTTTTAAATAAATATTAGGACACCTACTACCCTTGCACCAGCCCTGTGCTGACTCCCCCAGGTTCCTCATTCTAGACCTTTTCCCACACTACCTTCTCGCAAGGGTGAGGTGGGCTTTGGCCTCCTTCGCCAGCTGCCACAGGACAGATACAGCGGGAGGGCTGTAACCTTCTTCGATAGCTGGTGAAATGAGCTCTTCCAACTGCAGTAGCTTGGAATAGGCACGCAGTGGCCCGGTATCTTTGGCTGGCAATGCAAGTAGTCTTTAAACTTGTAGGCCAGTCGCTGGCACTTGTTGGCTGGTGATACTGTTAGATCAGCAGCCAAGAAGATCTGGTGTCCTGCTTCCCCAGTTTTCAAAAATGTTCACAGTGCCTTAAGTATGAGGCACCTTTCCCCTATCACCTGAGCCTTGAACTGCAGCAAAGTAATGAAAAGCGAATTTGCTGCAGTTCAAAAAGTGTTATAGTCAAGTAACCTGAATTGACCCAACAGAAAACCATCACTGGTCCGACCAAAGATCCATTGAGCCCAGCCAGTTCGGGTCACTAGGAATTAATCGGTAGATCCCAAAGAGTAGATCCATTCCTTGTTTTCTCCTAGGAACTTTTCAAACTCCTTTTTAAAGCCATCTTTGCTAGATATTTTGACCACATCCTCTGGCAAAATATTCCACTACTTGATTGTGCATTGAATTAAAAAAAAAAAATACTTTTCTCAAATTTGTTTTAAACCTGCTATTAGTTTCAAGGAGTGTCCCCTAGTCTTAGTACTGTCTAGTACTCTGGTAAGCCTTGCTCCATGGTGGTACTCATTACATTTGTGAAGCTTGGTATATGATCAGGTTATTTACTTTTTGGGGAAATGTTCACATAAAACATGAGATTTATGCTTATAGACAGGCCCAGTGCTACCAGGTATGCAAAACTGTGCAACTGCACAGGTGAGTGGTGGAGGAAAGGAAGAGGTCCTGTGGGGCCTTCATGTCCCCAATATAATGCAATGAGAGAGAGGCCCAGGAGGCAACCGGTGGATCCCATCCGCTGGTGGCTGAAAAGAGAGAGAGACCTGGGAATGAGTGAGAGAGTCAGCACAAGGGGGAGTGAGGGAGTATGTGTGCCAGTGAGAACATGCGTGAGCAAAATGGGGTGTAAGAGAGCATGTACGAGAGGGGAGTGTTCGTGTGTGAGAGAAAGTGCGTGCGTGTTTGTGCATGTGAGTGAGCATGTGTATGAGAGAATGAATGTGTGTAAGAGAGAGGAAAGTTTGTTCGCCCCCCTCTCCACCCTCTAATAATCCATGACAATGTCAGGATGACTGGAAATTCAAAGTTCCCAGATATGGAGAGCAGGACATTTTTTTAAATCCTTATTAGTTTTGATTATTGGGGGGTGTTTGATGTGTCTGCTGTTTTGAAATATTTTATTGGTGTTCAGGGAAGTTTTAAAAAATTTGAATGAGTTTTTAATTATTGAATATTTTAATTGCCAGCTGTTTTGAAATATGTGTTCTTTTAACTTATATGGTTTAATATTATGTTTTTTTAAAGGTTTATTTTAAATCAAATAGATAATTCCAGATCAAACATATACATGTTCACAAGAGAACCGGATTAACATAAACTTCAAGAATATTGATAAATTGAAGCTGTTTCTTATATAACAAGTAATACTTCAAGAATACATAATATTAGCCTGGATGAGGTTTACTAATTTCCAAAACAGATGCTAATTTAACAAGTAGATCTTATTCAAGTCCAATAAGTACCCCAAACTTTCTCATATTCCTCTATTTTTAATCTCTTAAAGCATGTTATTCTCTCAAACAATGCAATTTAATGCCTTACATTGTGCCAATGTTCCAGCTGCAGAGATGTTTTCTGAAAATATGCAATAGTTGATTTTGCCACAATTAGACACTAATTTACAAGAATTTTGGTCTTATTAGGAATTTGGTCTCCCCATAGTCCAACAAATATAATTATGGCGATTGAACAGTATGGGGTAGATTTTAAAAGGTTGCGTGCGGGCGTACATGTGCGCACAGCCGCATGCATGTTATAAAATCCGGTATTGGCGCGCGCAAGGTGGTGCTCAATTGTGCACCTTGCGTGCGCCGAGCCGCACTGCCTTCCTCCGCTCCTCCTAACCTAACCTTCCCACCCCTTCCCCTAACCTTTCCCCCCCCCCCCCCAGCTCTACTCTAACCAAAGTGTTTATTTTACCGGGCAGGTGCAAGTTGAGTGTGCCGGCAGCCTGCCGGCACGCGATCCTCTGACCCCTCCGCCCCCGGACCGCTCCTTTAGTAAAGCTCCGGAACTTTTTAAAATAGGCCCAGCGCACGTAAGCCCGGTTACGTGCGTAAATCCTCCGAAAATCTGGCCCTATATATATAGGTTCTAGCAATTATTTTACTCTGAACTGCCTGCCAAAATTGCTCTGCGTCTCTACAGTACAACCATATATGTATATTATTTCCCATCTCTCTGTAGCCGTGCCAGTAAAATAGGCTAGATGCACTAAACTTAGAAAAAAATATACTGGATATTTGTAAGCTTTATGTAGCAGCTTATATATTAACTCTTGACTTTTTTTTGCAAATGGAGATTTTCAGGATTGTGCACCATATCTTCTGCCAGTCTTCTGTATCCAGTTCTGGCTATGGATCATGATTCTATTGCTCTAACAATCTACTATTTGTTTCTGTTTTTTCATGTTCTGTAGCTAAATAACAAAAAATGTTTGAAATCATTGTCTTCATTTGTTGTTTGTGCGTAATTTTCTCTAGAAGTTTCCCGTCTTAAGGTATCTATAGAATAATGTTGTATTAAATAAATATATAAATAAATATACAATTATGATTGATGTTCTATATTTCATGATATTTTTTATGAGGAATGATGATGTTTCTGTTTTTCCATAGTTGCACTGCATAGAGGAGTAGATATTTAAAGATATCCAGTTAACTCACACGGGATATGCAGCGACATGGCTATACTACTAAATATTCTGAATAAGTCACTACTTAGCTGGATTAAGCCTTATCTGGCTAACTTTAGACCTGCAGCACCTATGACCCACAGCACTCACCCCTGGGAGCCGCCAGACAACTTCTTTGAGGCAGGATGCTGCCAGCATGTCGCTGTCTTCCCTCCCCTGCGGGCAGCCTCTAGGCGTGTGTGCCACGTCACCTCTTAAAGGGCCTGCGGTGGGAACCCGAGCTGCTGGCACCTCCTGATGATTTCACACAGCTGGGTATTTAAGGTTCAGCCACTCACCATAGCATCGCCTCAGCCGCTTATCTCCTGCATCGGATACGTGTAGCGTATGCTGCTGCTCCTGGTGTTCCTGTGTGCCTGCTTCCTGCCTAGTCTCTCCAGCCCAGCCTTGCCTCGTTTCTCCAGCCCTGCCCTACTTTGTCTCTCCAGCCCAGCCTGCCTTCCCTCAGACTGACCTCTGGATCTGACCCCTATCGGACCTTGACCATCCTTGTTTGCTGACTGCCTCTGACCTGTGCCTGGAACTTGCTTGCCACCTGCCTCTGACTTTTGCCTGGACATTGACCATTCTTGCTTGCCTGGACATTGACCATTCTTGCTTGAACCTAACCAGACCCTAGAACTATGCCTACGCCATTGCCACAGAGACTCTTGCCTAAGACTTGCTGGACCCCAGAACCCGAGGGCTCAACTTAAAGGGAAAGGAGTTGGTATATATGAAGCTCTGGTTCGATCTTTCTCCTGTGTAACTCCACCAGCTGTTGGTGAAGGCCTAGAGAGCCTAACCCTTAGGCTGAGCTAATCTCACCATAGCAGCAAGGGTCCACAAATCTTACAATAAGTTTGAATGCTGCTACTTATCTGGCTAAGTATCTCCTTCTGGGAATACCCATATCCCACCCACAACTTATCCAGCTAACTACTTAGCTGGGTAAGTACTTATACAACTAAGTGGCGGTTGCTGAACGGGACTGGATATTCAGCTACCACCACTTAGCCAGACGGGTCTGTACTTATCTGGGTAAGTAGTGCTGAATATCTGCCTCACAGATTGTTGAAATTTCAGTTCAGTTTTTGTCTACGAGTTTCTATTTATACTTCATGGGCTTTTTATTTTGTGAGAATCTATCTGTGTTCTGAATGTGTGAATACGTTGAGGTAGACAGCTAGCATGCAGTTTCTGTGCAGGGAACTGTAGCAGCCTGGCTTGATCTATCTCCTAACAGGAGGTGTATTGGTGTTTTAGGGCCTGGTGAAATGTTTGTAGTGTTGCCTTTTCACAGATGGGTGTCTCAAGCCACTGCCTAAGTCCTGTATAACCCGCTGACAATCTACTTGAGCACCTTGCTCAGAGCCAGCCACTTACAGTAAAAACAATTTTGACATCCGTGTTCATTCCACTCTTAGTTTCCAGTTTCTCTCTTCAAGACACCAGGATTACCCCAGTAAGGTACATTAACAGTCAGTTGTAAGCACTGTTCCCTCTAAACTGTGCACATAGAAAAACAGTGTGTGCCCAAGAAATCCTGATATTTGCATTATACTGGCTCACTCAACTTATAAAAAGTTGCACAAAAGAATTTTTGTGCACTTAGAGGTACATTTTAAAAGCCCAGTGTGTGCCAACATAAGAAATGCCATACTCTGTGAGACCAAGGGTCCATCAAGCCCAGTATCCTGTTTCCAGCAGTGGCCAGTCCAAGTCACAAGTAACTGGCAAGTACCCGGCAAGTACCCAAACATTAGATAGAGCATAAGCTACTATTGCTTATTAATTACCGTAATAGCAGTTTATGGATTTATCCTTTAGGAACTCATCCAAACCTTTTTTTTTTTTTTAATTTATAGTTTATTAAATTTTCTTCAACATTTTACAATGCAAAAAAGAAAAAAGAAAATATTGCTTCGCATCAACATAACTTTAAAAAGAATATACTTTACCCACTTTATATCATGTGGATACAATAACCAGCCCACTTAATGGGGAGCTTAAACAAGAAAATGCAAAGGAAAATATATCATGTCATCATGAATTACTAGGAGATTGCCTATTATTATACCATTTAACCCCATTATTAGGGGGGGGGGTCTACCATGTCTATCCACCCTTGTCTACAAGAAAAGATTCCAAATGAGGTGGTTCCAGAAACACAAATTTATTTTTTTGAAAAGTGATTAAACACTTACACGGGAATTTGAGGTAAAAGGTGGCCCCTAAGGCTACCACTCTTTGTCTCAAATTCAAAAACTGTTTCCGCCTCATTTGAGTGTCTTTGGAAACGTCCGGAAATACTTGAATTTTCTGACCACAAAATAAGATTTCTTTATTTCTAAAATATTTCTGGAGGACAAGGTTTTTCTCATTTTCCAAACCAAAAGTTACTAACAAGGTAGCTCTTGTTTGGATATCGTCAATAGATGATTCAAGAAAATCTGTTAAATTAGGACTAGCTGGCGCTAAAATATCGATTCCCCCTTCAGGGGGTCGATATATCCCTTTTTTTATAGGTAAATAATACATCTTTGAAATAATTAATTCCTTTGTTATACCCAGAGTTTCCCTTACATATTTGCTAAGAAGTTCTTGAGCAGATAATAATCTAATGCATGGGAAATTCAAAAACCTCAAATTATTCCTCCTAAGAATATTTTCATAACTCTCTAACTTCTTATAGATAATTAAAGAGTCCTTTCTAGATGCTGCGCTGGTAGCTTGTAATGTAGCAACATGTAAAAGATTTGACTCAGTCATAGTCTCCAAATGAACAATTCTTTTATTGTGATCCTCCAAGTTTTTCTTGGTTTCCACTGCCAAATTGGTGGACTGACTCATGGAAAGGGATAGCATCCTTTCCATTTTGGAGACCACCCTCCACAGATCTACCAGGGTGATGTTATCTGGAGGGACTACTTCATCACTTGATTCACAAGGTAACATATTTCCCAACTCATTATTAGTAAAAGTCCCTTCCTGTGATCCTAGTATTTGAACTCTGGATTCAGGCGATGTTAAAGCCACTATCTTAGGGTCAGAGTCTCTACTGGCCCCACTATTTCCAGCAGTTACATTAGGGGACTGGTCAGTGGTGGGACTATCGGAGGCCCCTGAGGAAAAGGAGATGTCCGGAATGACTTCTCTGATATTCTGACTTACCCTCCGGATGAGGTGTTGATCCATCGGGCCTGTAACATCTCTTCTCGTTGGTGTAGATATCGCCATCTTAGCTTTTCTCTTCTTTCCCATCCAAATTTCAATCACAGGAAATATCCAAACGAAACAGGAAAAGGAAAAACGCGCCCAGGGGCGCGCCCCTTTGGTGTGCGGCTTCGGCGCGCCGCTGTCCTCGGTTTAAATAGGGGGCAGCAGCGCGTTGATGACGTCACAGATAGGCGGGGTTTGATCTCCGTTCCTCCGTCGCGGCATCCCTTTCTGCCGTGCGGCTCTCACCACGCTCTCGTTCTTTCAGCGCGGCTCTCCTCCAGTTCAGCTCCCGCTTCTCCGCCACTGTACTCGCTTTAAATAGGGGGCAGCAGCGCGTTGATGACGTCACAGATAGGCGGGGTTTGATCTCCGTTCCTCCGTCGCGGCGTCCCTTTCTGCCGTGCGGCTCTCACCACGCTCTCGTTCTTTCAGCGCAGCTCTCCTCCAGTTCAGCTCCCCCCAAACCTTTTTTTAAAGGTTTTTTTTAAATCCAGTTACACTAACTGCTGTAACCACATCCAAAATCAGGAGATGTGTGCGCATGTAGGACATGTGCATGCCCAGTGGATTTTAAAAGCTGCCTACATGCGCATGCATCAAATATCTCACGCCAATCCATAAAGGAGCATGGTGTGGGCGTTCTAGAGCAGGGCCAAGAGATATTTGCACAAATACTTACGTGCCTAGGCACGCGCCCAGGTCCAGTGCTGCGTAACTTTACATGTGCTATGGAGGAGGTGTAAGTTTAAAAAACTAAAAAAACAAACAGTCTCTCTAGGGAGTTTAAGGCTCTGGGGAACTGGGGGGGGGGACGGGGGGACTGCAGGCTATTAAACCAGAGGGGTTTGAAGGATCTAGCTCTACACTGGGTGAACTAGTGAAACTGGTCATTGCGTAGACATGCGCCCCGGTTATAAAATTCCCCCACTTGTGTGGCTCATACCCAGCTGTGTGCCCAGTTGCAAAACAGGACGCACACGTATGTGTGCCCAGGCTATTTTATAACATACACACGTATGTGCATGTATGTTATACAATTGCTGCGTCACTGGGTGCGCACCAATGCATACATGTCCATATGTGCCCGCGCGCCCCTTTGAAATTTACCATCCCTGCCCCTCAAAAATTGGAAGGAACAATTGTTGTAGGCCTTCCCAGTTTCCCAGGATCATATAGCACTCGCTTTTCATCTGCTTTTAATCTGTTTTTGCAGATTAAAAACATTAGCAAAGACTATGAGCATCTATTTCTGGGTCCAGATAAGTCTACTCGCTTGGCTCCCACCTGGTTCTGTCTCCTCCCTCTGGCTGTAGGAAGAACTCTCTTTTAACCACCCTGACCAGAGCTAACAGTTTTGTCATTTGCCCAAACTGTGTCTCCCAATTAACACATCTTTCTGTGGTGCTGCTGCGCTCACCTTAATTGGTCCTCTGCAAAAAGAGGATTACATTTCCCAGCAGCCTTGTGCTTCTTGTTCCGTCCCGCTTTACAATCTCCTCGCCAACCCTTACTGAGTTTTTCTTTTCCCTTTTAAACAGTGTTCTCTGTGGACCTCCCTCTGCCTACTGGAGTCTCCAAATGTTTTGTCTCTCCAGGCTGCTTCAGCATGTGTGAAGCCCTGGCTTCATCACAATAGGGTTGTTACTGTTTGAGTGCTGGCAGTTAGTGCTGTTTGGTATGGAAGGTTTACTATATTGTAATTATAATTCAGTTTATTCATAGCTTTCTGAGGGTCAAGCCCACACCCAACATGCATTACAATAGGCCTAATACCATATGGGTTTCTAGGGTAATTTTTGCAGGGTTTTATAGTTTGCACCACAGTAGTGCATACAAATACCATATACATGCTGTTAGTGATAGTTTTAACAAAGAAGACTGTACTTTGAATATATTGTTTCATGTAAAATCTATTATAAATGCATAATTTTTAATTATGTGTGAGAAGGGCCAGGACCAGGGGCTGGGTGGCTCAAGGCTGTAAGGTTTGCCTAGGGCACCTAATACCCTTGCACTGGCTCTGACTGGAAAACCAATAAAGCATAAAAAAAACCCCAAATCAGAATGGGGCAGCACAATAATTGTTCATACAGGGAAGCAAAAAAGCTAGCACCAGCCCTTCTTGTAAATGGCTCTTTATAAAATTGTGTAGGGTTTGTGCACTTGAGAGCAAACCTGATTTTTGTGCATACTTTTATGCACACAAAAATGGCCTTCGGAGGAGAGGAGGCAGAGTTGGGATTTAGTGCACACTTTTGATTTAAAAACATATAGAATGTTCATTAACCCGCATCAATTATGGGCTGCAACTTTTATGCTACTAATTCATGTTTGTGCTCATAATTTAACCATGATTTAGGAACATTAAACATGATTTAGGAGCATAAACGATGGTTCGTGCACCAAAATGCATAACTTGTGCTTTATAAGGAGAAACAAAGTATTTTGTGCATGAAACATGATTTTTGCAGTCTATTCATATTTTTGGTCCAATATTTAAGGTTGTGTGTTTTGTTTTTTTTAAACTGCAAATACCTTTGCATACTGTTAGCTTACTGCATTAAATACATTTAAATAGATAAACTTTTTTAGTGCATGTGTTAAGAAAATATGCATATTTTTACTCTTCTCTTTTTATATCATACCCAGAGAGCATTTTTTTTATTGTGTAAGTATGTGCAATTATAGGGCCCCACTAGGATCCCTTCGAAGGTGTGGCTTGGTAGAAAGTCTACGTAAATTCAGAAGAGACAGAAGCATACGGCTGAATTTTAAAACAGCCACGCGCATAAAAATTGCCGCACGCAGTTTCAAAAGGGCCCAGCCACGGGTGAAAGTGATGATATGTGCATATGTGCCGGGCCCTGAGAAAGGGGCAGGCTGGGAGGGGGCGTGTATTGGGCGGGGGAGGGCAGAGGCCAGACGGAACAGCAGCCATTAGCAAGGTAGGTTAGGTTTAGGGGGTGGGGAGGAGAGGGGAAAGTGAAGGAAGGTTAGGCAGGGGGTTAGGGAATTTCCCTCACAGTCTGCTCCTTAACTGGAGCAGATTAGGAGGCAACTGGGGAAGGCCCGATTGCATTGCCGTGTGGACTTTTTGCATGGCCAATGGATTTTATAATGTGCACGCCAGTGCTTGCATTTTATAAAATCGGCGGGTGCCAGGAACCGCGTGCGCATATGTTTTAAAATCTACCACATACTGTCTATGCCACGGTACCCTATCAGACCAATACAGTAAAAGTCGCGGGAGAGCGGGCGAGCACACAGGCCACTCTCCTGTGCACGCGATTCAGTATTTAAATGAGGGTCCGCGGTAAAAAGAGGCGCTGGGGACACTAGCGCGTCCCTAGCGCCTCTTTTTTTGACAGGAATGGCGGCTGTCAGCGAGTTTGACAGCCAACGCTCAATTTTGCCGGCATCGGTTCTCAAACCCTACAGCCACGGGTTTGGAAACTGGATGCCAGCAAAATTGAGCATCCGGTTTTCGAGCCACGGGCTGATTTTAAATTTTTTTTTTAAATTTTAAATTATTTTTTACTTTGGGACCTCCAACTTAATATCGCCATGATATTAAGTCAGAGGGTATACAGAAAAGCATTTTTACTGCTTTTCTATACACTTTCCCCGTGCCGGCAGAAATTAACGCCTACCTTTGGGTAGGCGCTAATTTCTGAAAGTAAAACGTGAGGCTTGGCTGCACATTTTACTTAGTGAATCGCGCGGGAATAACTAATAGGGCCATCAACATGCATTTGCATGTTGCGGGTGCTATTAGTTTCGGGGGGGGGGGGGGGGGTGTTGGATGCTCGTTTTTGACGAGCTATTACCCCTTACTGAATAAGGGGTAAAGCTAGCGCGTCGAAAACACGCGTCCAAACGCGGGTTAACAGTGTGCTCCACCGGAGCGCACTGTACTGTATCGGCCTGTATGTGAGGCTGCTGCAATAGCTTTCATAAGTCTATATAAAACAGAGACCCCCTAAAGGAATTATGGCGTTTGTTTTATTGAAAGTCAGAATGAGAATAATATTCTTTTCAATTCCCTTTCCCTGAAAAAATCCTAGGTCCCTTTCAGTGGGACAAGTAAATTTTGGAGATGTGAAACACTTTCTCATTTATTTTATGTTTGAAGTTGGAGAGGATTCTTCCTTTTGGAATTTCATTTGAAAGAAATTTTTCCTCTTCCTTTCTCTTATTTGGAAACATTTTAAATTTTCTCATCGGGTTCTCTCAGCCAGAGAGGTTCAGTATCCTGCATGGCAAGCATTTTGGAGGCGGCGAAGACCCTTATCCAGTGTCCATCGGAAGTAGAGGAAGATAAAGAAGATCCAATGCACCCATCCAGCACAAGAGTAAGAAAAAGGGAGAATTGGATATCAAGGTATTTGACTTGGATGTTTAAACTGGGAAGACAACCCTACCATTTATAGTAATCGAGGGAGGCTTCACATTTCTATTCCAGAATAAGGATGGGCATCCTGTGGTTCCTCTATAGTTTGAGTGGGGGGCCACTTTGGATCCAATGGAGCTGAAGCGGAGCTAGGCTATGGAGAGTCTCCCTCCAATGTTGTGGCTGCCTAGGGCCCATCTTGTGCTGCCAGTATCAGTCTTTCTCAAGCCCCCTCACTTCCTTGTTCAGCAAGTATCATTCTGTCTCTCTCAAACCCTGGCTGTGCCCCCTCCCTGTTCCCAGCATTCTCTCATGTCATTAAAACAAAGTCTGCTTGTTTGAAACAACACTTTAAATAAATGCAACTATGGCATTACCACAGCATCCATGCAAGTAAACTTTTTAAGTAGACTAACGCTTGTGTGTGAATATGTGTAAATTACATTGCTGCTGCTGTGCTATACTTGTTCTGTGGTGGACCAGAGTGTGTGTCTATGTATGTGTGTGAGCAAGAACCTAAAGGAGGAAAGTGAATTGAAGGGGAAAAGAGACATATAAGAAATGAAAGGAAGGAGGATAGAAGGGTGGCAAAGAATGAGATAAGGCATTTGAGTGACAAAGAAAAGCAAGTGATAGAACAAAGTGACAAAAAAGAGAATAAGGGAGGAGACAAGTAGAGGGAATGAGAGATGAAAAAGGCTAAAGAAGAGGGAATATGAGCAGGGCTAAAATGTTAGTTTTATATACAGCCAGAATGAGGTACTATCCCTTTAAGAGAAGGCCCTGGCTGGGGAGGAGAGATTAAGAGGTGCACAAGAGCTGTTTCTCCCAGCCAGACAGAAATTTGAACTGGATGCGGGGCCCGAAGGAGGTGCATGGGGTGAGATGTGTTTCCAGGCCTCAGGCGGTGAGAGCATTGGACAGCAGAGAGGTAACAGCTGCACCAACCATCCAGGGACCAAAAGCAGCAGTGACAGAGTGAGGGGGGCCCTTAATTAAAGCCACAGTTGCAGTACTCTCTCTTCTCTGTCTTTAGCTGGGTTACCTGCATGTTGGGTGGGACTCAGTACACTGCAATTTTGTGACTACAAATTGCTCCTACTCATCTGGTTTTCAGTGTGCTCCAGGGCTAGTGTCCCTGGTCTGCTGTACCTACTACTCTGTGACTCAATGATGGAGAAAAGCTAAGCCAGATGGAGCATGTGCATGATTTTTTCCCCCCATGTGATTGTTGACCAATTAGGGTTCGCAACTGGGGTCTGTGGGAGCTGCCCATAGGCCTTATCTTTAAGAACAATGGTTCACTGTTCACATATCCATACAACATCAAGTTTGTAAATATCATCTGAAAGACATTTGTATAAGGTGCCATAATATATTTACTCCAAATTTGCAGTAGAGTTATGTTGGAACACCAGCTTTGCATCTAGTCTAGTTATTGGTACATACTATAAAACAAAAAAAAGGCAGCAAATTTACCACTCGTGCTCAAGGGGTTATCCTCCCCTTTTTTTCTCCCTGCCCCCCGGGGCTGAAGCAATGGAATAAAGTGGAAAAGCACTTAAGCCTGCGTATTGCGTACTTCCGTGTGGATTCCTAAAAAACGGACTCTAGCTTGGGAGGTTACATAATTAATGGCTGGTACTTGGAAAAGAGCACACCAGCAAATAGTAGGCAGCTAGTCGGAGAAACCAACAATCCATACTTGTTAATTTGGTCGTTGGTGTCTCCGACGGGTTGCTGAGTATTTTCTGGTGTATTCCCATCATCGCGAACTGAGCAGGCGAGGGACCTGAACTCTAATCCAGTGTTTCTTACGGAGGGCATTCATAAACAGTAAAGAAGGTGTGCAGCGTCACCTCATTTTGGAGCAGCTCAGAACATTGCACGCATCAATAACCATGTCCTCCATAACATCGGCATCATTCTTATTGCATTGGGAAACGTCATTTTGGCTTTATAACATATATCAAAAACCCCACCTTAATCTCTCGCAAAACGCACCCCTCCACCTAAATAGCTCGCCGCCCTTTTGCCATACTGCGCTACATAGGAACTCCGCTTTGCCCTCTGTCCTCTTCTCTCAGTTCCTGAATGTCTTCAGTACCCCGCTCGCGCGGTGGCGCTGTCGCCTCAGCTTAAGAGCTTGTTGGTGAGTCGACCGCTCCTTCCCTGTGGTCTCTCGCTGTCCGAGTGCGCGCCTGCGCACTGTGTCACGCAGCCTCGCCTCCTCCCCAGGCGCACTCACATTACACCGCGCCTGTGTCTCGCTTTCCTACTGCTGTCCCTTCGCTCACCATGGCGGACAGTGCCAGTGAAAGCGATACTGACGGGGCCGGCAATAACTCGGCCGTGTTGCAGTCCTCCTCTTCGTCGTCGTCGGGGAAGTCGGGTATCGTCATTTCTTCGTTCCGGCTGGAAGAATTGACGAACCGATTGGCCTCGCTGCAGCAGGAGAACAAAGTGCTCAAGATCGAACTGGAGACCTACAAACTCAAGTGTAAAGCATTGCAAGAGGAGAACCGCGACCTGCGCAAGGCTAGCGTCACCATAGTGAGTGAGGCGGCAACAGGCGAGGGAGGGCGCGAGGAGCTGTCCTGTTCTTAGCACGAGCTGGATCGGGGGGGAGGGGCAGGGGCAGCATGAGCCGGACCGAGAGAGGGCTGCATGGGTCGGACTGCAGGGGGGAGGGGTAGGTCTGCGCGCGCGCGCGCGCCACATGGCGGACCGTGGCTCGCTTCGTCGTGACACCTGGGCGGGAGGGTTACTTCTCCCTTGTGGGGGGTTTAGAGAGCCCGGATTTTCCGCAGCATCTGTTACTTTGCTGAACCTTTTTATAGTCTCACCTCAGTATACTGTAATCCTTCATGACACAGTATATTTTTTTTTCTGTTACAGTGTTATCCCAACAAGTTTTGTATCCCTTTTTTAATTTGAAGCCTCCTTTCTAGGCTCTCTAGCTCGCTGTTTGTCTTTCCCTGTGGCTTGTGGGGGTGGGGGCCGCTTTTCGGCCTCTGTGTAGGTCTTGTGTTTTAGTTCCCGCAGTCGCCCTTTGGCATGTTGTACCTTGTTGAGGGGCCGCGGGTTGTTGCCTCCCCGGCACCGATTTATCGGGAGGCGGAGCAATTTCCATATTAACTTTGATTTTGGAACAGGTTAGTTTTCTGCAGTTAGTTGTGGCGGTTGTACTGATCCCGTTTATTATATCGCAGTGAAATTAGAATTGGTTAATAGTGTTTAGTCCTTTACCACCTGCCCCTCCGAGTTTGATGGTTGGTTGCTGTTTGTTCCCCTAGGGTATTGTTCTGTAGCATTTGCTGTTGAAAACTTGTAAATTATCTAATCGGTCCTTCTGTTAAGCGGCTAGGAAGATGTACTGCTGGCTTTTGTATGTATTGGCCCTACTCTTAAGGATAGTATGTACTATTGGGCACTTCTTATATCCTAGAGAAAAAACATATGATCAAGGAGTGCTTTCCCAATGAGGCGGAGATTATTGCCTCTGCTCTTGAGAATACAAGGACAAGGCTGGCTGTGTCGCCAAGATGCCTAATATTAGAGTTAAATAATTATTTTCTCATAAGGTTTGTTTGAGGTGTGTATTTGTATTGTTTTACTCGTTACTGCCAGGGTGTGTTTTTGGCTGGTTGGCTGCATGGTAAGTCGGATGTAGCATGACCAAACCGGAGGCAGTAGTTAATTAAGACAAAGGCTTGAGCTAAAATGTGTATATAAATAACCCATTTAAACATTGTAGTTCTATACAGTAACCTGGTCGTTTGCAGTAATTTCATGTTCTCTTTCCCAAGTAGGGAGATGTGTTTCTTTTGCCATGGGCCTGGAAAGGGAAGAGGGAGAAAGAGAGTGGGAAATTTGATTGAGAAGTTTGAGCTATATAACACATAATTAGTGTCAGATTGGGGATTTGTGGTATTTGCGTATTTTTTTTTAGAATGATTTGAATCTGTAGTTGAATATGTAAGTCTTATAAAGATTAGAGAATGGTAATTTATGACAAAAACCCTAGTTCGGTTTTGAAATTGCTCTTGGGAGGTGCCAAGTTTCAGCAGAGCAATTTTCTAGATATCACTTTTATAAACATTAGTGGCATTGAGATGGGGGAAGTTCTATTTCAGTCTTTAAGACTTTGTGTGTATTTGCAGTTACCTGCATTGAATTTATCATATGAAATTAGGTAAATATTTATTATATTCTGAATGTAGTGGGCTGAAAGTTTTGTAATTTGAGTTGATAGATGAATTCAAATTGGATTGAAAGGCCCAGTATTTGAATTAGTGGGCTGTCTGCTTCATATATCATGCTGTGATTGTTGGAGGTATACATAAGTGGCTTTAGTTTATTTTTTTCTTTATATACTATATGTACTCTGAACATTTAGTAAATGTAGAAGAAAAATGGTATGACAAGTGGAAAACTATTTAAAAAAACAAAACAAAACCCCAAAACGAAACCCTCAGTTTTTGGCCAGTGATCTTTCCTAATTTTCAGGAAAGTGCAGAGCTAACAGTGAAACTATGAATGTAGCTCATTTGGCTGCAATCAAAAAAGCAGATAGAATTAGGATTCATTTGGAAAAGAATGGAGAATATACTTCTACATCAATCTGTGGTGTGATGCACCTCAGGTATTGTATGCAGTTCTGGCCACTTCATCTCAAAAAAGATAAAGCAGAACTAGAAAAGGTATAGAGAAGGGCAAAGGTTGAATTTTTGTGTGTGCTTGTGCCTTTTTGTTGATAGTTCCAGATTAGTTACATTCAGATGCAGTAAAGTGTTTTCTCTATCATCAGAGGGCTCATAATCTGTTTTCACCTGAGGCCGCGGAAGGTGAAGTGATTTGCCAAGGGTAACAAGGAGTAGCAGTGGGATTTGAACCCTGGCTTCCCTGGTTCATAGCCTGCTGCTTCAATCTCTAGGCTACTCTTCCACTTACCCTCTTCTGAAGGTGATTTAAATATTAGGCTATAACTAACTTGTTATTGATTAGCTCAGGCTTTTATAGCAAACAATCACTGGCTAGAACGATTTTGAATTGATCCCATACATATTAGTTACCCAGATGAGAGCATGCACTATGTCCATAAGAATTTAGTAATCCTAGACTGGATTTGGGATCATTTGTACATGGTATCTGGAACTAAATCTGCCGTCATTGTAATTCCCTGATACAATCACGGGCTGTGCTGTCAGGAAGAGTCTTCCTGCAGCAATTAGAGAGTGATCTTGCTCAGTTTAGGAAGAACTTAGACATATCTCTCTTTTCTAGTCTTCCCAGACTGAGTATTGTTCAATCTTGTTAAGCTATATTTTTCCCAAGAGGTGTATAGCAATGATACTTTTTAGTTGTTTTGGCATTTTTATGTTTTGCGTTGTGTAAGGTTTTATGCTTTACTGTGTGTTGACTGTAATCCACTGAAACTGGTGGATCAGCAGAATAAGAATTGTGGAAATATCTGTTTTTTTTTAAAAAGTGTTAATTAGTACAGTCTAATCTTTGTTTTCTATTTCCATAATAAACTTTAGTCAGTTTGATGGGTGCTGGGGCGGGGGGGAGATTGAGAGAAGTTACAGCATACTTCTGGTAAGTAAGTTAAGGGGTTCTTTGGCTTCAGAAAGTTGTGACTGTTATGGTATAACAAACTATTTACATTCCTTTGCTAATTGATATAAGATTAAATCAATTGCAGATTGCTAGGTGTAGTAATATAGTAACATGGGCAAGTGGGACTCTCGTAGCATTCTGACCCTTACCCCTTTGACAAAGGGATAAAGCAAGGCCGCAGTTTATTAACACATCAAACCTGAGCCAAATCTTAACAGATATAAACAGCCTCCAGTCGCCCCACCTACAGTTAACCCCAGCAATTCTCCATGCAAGAGGATATCCGCCCACCATACCCCAAAAGTGGCCATTCTGCAATTCTTTCCTCACCCTTCCCCTGACAGCAGCCCTCCATCACCAGCATGAGCCTCTAGGCCGCCTCCCTGCCATTGCACAGCCCATGTAGCGGACCCCCCTAGCTACACGGGTTTGCACCCTCCAGCCTCCAACGTAACAGTTCTATACATTGCAACCTCTTGGCTTGGGTTACCCACTACAACAAGGATGCTAGCAATATCTTGTCCCGCCACTGCAGCCTACTTAAGAACATAAGAACATAAATTGCCATGCTGGGTCAGACCATGCTGGGTCAGACCATCAAGCCCAGCATTCTGTTTCCAACAGAGGCCAAACCAGGCCATAAGAACCTGGCAATTACTCAAACACTAAGAAGATCCCATGCTACTGATGCAATTAATAGCAGTGGCTATTCCCTAAGTAAACTTGATTAATAGCCGTTAGTGGACTTCTCCTCCAAGAACTTATCCAAACCTGTTTTGAACCCAGCTACACTAACTGCACTAACTACATCCTCTAGCAACAAATTCCAGAGCTTTATTGTGCGTTGAGTAAAAAAGAATTTTCTCCAATTAGTCTTAAATGTGCTACTTGCTAACTTCATGGAATGCCCCCTAGTCCTTCTATTATTCGAAAGTGTAAATAACATGATTCACATCTACTCGTCAAAGACCTCTCATGATCTTAAAGACCTCTTATCATATCCCTCCTCAGCCGTCGCTTCTCCAAGCTGAACATCCCTAACCTCTTCAGCCTTTTCTCATAGGGGAGCTGTTCCATCCCCTTTATCATTTTGGTTGTCCTACTCTGTACCATCTCCATCGCAACTATATCTTTTTTGAGATGCGGCGACCAGAATTGTACATAGTATTCAAGGTGCGGCCTCACCATGGAGCGATTATAGAGGCATTATGACATTTTCCGTTTTATTAACCATTCCCTTCCTAATATTCTGTTTGCTTTATTGACTGCTGCAGCACACTGAGCCGACGAAACATAAAAGCAGATACAAAAGCCTCATGGAATGAGTTAAAAGGTCAATCCCTACATCAGATATGTGCATCCCATCTGATCGGAACAACTGTCCTGTGACCACTTGTGCTTGACCCAAAAACCTCCTTGGACTACGAGCCCATTTTCTTACTCGCTTTCTTAACCTCTCACTTCCACAGAGACAGAACTCTAAATTTAGGCCGGACTATAATATTAGACCAGCCCAACTTAGTGCCTCACAATATGTTCATTAAAAACAACTTAAATCCTTCCTTGCCACAGCAATAAAATCCCAGCAAGACCCCCCCCCCCCCCCCCCCCCCCCCCCCCCCCCCCCCCAAATGAATGACCAGGAGCTCTGGCCACCTTCTCCTGAACTATTGCATGACTGTCTGGATTAGCTGACCCCATTTCATTCCATGGAGCCCCATCCAGATCACCTGCTGATTGTCGACCACCAGGCCCAAATGTATGCCATAAGGATGGGGACAAGGCCCGACGATGTGCCCAAGGGACGAATGAGTTGCCCACAACCCAGGCACACCCGATCTCTTTCCAGCCCTCCCGAAACTCTGAAAGAAATACAAAATAAATGTTAGGCCTCCAATACCTCTTTCCATTAACAAATGTAAGATACGTACGCACCAGACCTCCATCTGCCAATAGACTTAGGGGGTCGATTTTTTCAAAGACGCCTCGATTTTATAACGTGTTGCTGCGCACATGTTATAAAATACGATATTTGCTCGCACATGCAGGCCCTATTTTATAATCGGCACAAGCATATGTGGGCGGGCTTCGTCTCCCGCGTGCAAGGAGGAGGGTATTTAACAAAAATACGTGCGGCAACGCGGGTAGGCCTTTCCTAGTTCTCTCCCAGTCTGCTCTAAGGAGCAGACTGGGAGAGAACTTCCCTATACCCTTACCTAACCTTCCTACCTTTCCCCTCTCTTCCCCAACCCCTAACCCCTACCTACCTACTCTTTTTTTTTTTTTTTTTTTTAATATAACTTACTTGCTCCTTTGGAGCAGAAGTAAGTTGCGCGTGCTTCTCCAGGGCAGGGCCTAATGGCTGCTGTCCTGGCCGGTCCCTGCACAGACCATGCCCCCTGGCCCACCACTTTTGGCTGGCCCGGCACTTCTACATGTATTGAGAGATGCTTGCGTGGCTGGGCCCTTTTTAAAAATGAGCTCAGTGTGCGCAGGGCCTGGCCACGTGTGTATCTCCTGGTATTTGCATGTCTGTTTTATAATTCACTCGTATGTCTTTCTCGGACATATCCCTCTCAGCCACATTGGTGTCTGCCCCTTTGTGAAAAATGCATTTTATAAACTTCTGGGTTCCAACCCAAACGCAAGATAAGCATGCTTGCAAATTGAAAGCGAGTCAATGGGGAACTATCCTTATGCACCAAGAAAAGGCCCCCTACTGCTGGGCTCAACTTCGCAACAACCTGAGCCGATAGAACTGGACAGACCAATGCCCTACCCAAAAACCATTTGCCCCTGCCCAACTGATCCACTTTTGATCTTTCAATAAGAAATTGTACGCTTTCATCTGAAATCTGCACATTAAGGCTGATTCAGTACAGTGTGCTCAGGCCGAGCGCACCATTAGGCCCCATTTGGACGTGCGTTTTTGACGTGCTGTTATTACCCCTTATACGGTAAGGTGTAATAGTGCGTGGAAAATGCGCGTCCACACCCCACCCCCCCCCCCCCAAAACTAATAGCGTGCGTTAAACATACCAATGCATGTTGATGAGCCTATTAGTCTCGCTTGATACAGAAAGTAAAATGTGCAGCCAAGCCGCACATTTTACTCAGAAATTAATGCCCGCCCAAAGGCAGAGTTGATTTCGGTCAGCACCGGGAAAGTGTACAGAAAAGCAGAAAAAACTGCTTTTCTGTACACCCTCCGACTTAATATTATAGCGATATTAAGTTGGAGGCCCCAAAAATAAAAACAAATCTTAAAAAATAAAAAATCTGCCCACGGGTTGGAAAACGGATGCTCAATTTTGCCGGCGTCTGTTTTCCGAACCCGTGGCTGTCAGCAGATTTGACAACAGACGCCGGTAAAATTAAGCGTCAGCTGTCAAACATGCTGACAGCCGCCGCTTCTGCCAATAAGGAGGTGCTAGGGATGTGCTAGTGTCCCTAGTGCCTCCTTATTAGCGCGGGCCCTCATTTGCATACTGAATCGCGTGCCCAGGAGAGTGGCCTGGGCACAGGTTGGGAGAGTGGGCGCTCGCCTTGGAGCGCTGGCTGTCCCATGCATTTTATTGAATCGGCCTGATTATCCCTTAACAAACCTGACCTGTCCCATTGCTTTTTCGAGTCAGCCACCAGTTCCCCCACTCTCAAAGCCCCCAAAAAGGCAAACAAAAACAACCCAAAAGCGTTCAGCTTCAAAATATGACCAGCATAGAGCTAGTAGTCTCACCAAAATGATCTTTAGCTCCTCATACCTGATAGGCTGCCTAGTATCCCTCTCCCACCCTCCCAACATTCGCTTAATCACAAAACTAGCTCTCAGGTTGCCCCATCCCATCAGTTTTTGGAAAAGGAAAACCCAGCTATTCTAGCCCTCGCCAGTGTCAGGGAATGCCCAGACTCCCTAGCCCAAATTAAATACTGCATGATAGCAAAAGCATGCACTGGACCATGCCCTCCACCTTCTGGAACCAAGAAACTCTGAAACAGCACCTCTACCTCTCAAATATGATGCCCATGTTGCAGGCGCCATCAAAACCTTTAACATCTTCCATGCTTCTGCAGGCCAAGCAGCCAAAGGTAATCCAGGATCACAGCTCCCTCCTCGTCTGTGCGGGACGAAATTCCTGAGGGAACTCCACTTGCAGCGAGAGAGGGTATCGGCGATTAAATTCTCCACCTTAGGAACATGCTTAGCTCGCATGGTGATATTCCGTATCAAGCACAACAGGACAGACTCCCAGAGTAAAGCTGAAACCAACTCACACCTGACTGACTGCCAGTTAATAAAACTCCACAACCCCTTGACATCATACCAAACAAAAACCCTCCTATCACTTAACCTGTGGCTCTGTAAAGCCATGAAGTGACAAAAGATTAAATGAGCTGAGTCGCTGAAAATGAAGGGACTGATCTATAAAGCCAAGGCCACTACAGTGGGAAAAAGCTCAAGGAAAGTGATGCTTTTGGTGGCCCCAGCCTCAAACCATGCCTCAGGCTACTATGCCGTGCACCAAACTCCCTTCCAATACATCCAAAACTCGAAGCATCAGCCACATTGGAATACAACTCTAACTGCCAGTTGGACACCTGCTCCTTCTGCAGAATTAAAACTCCATTAAAAGAATCAAAGAATGCCTCCCATGCTCCCAATTCATTCTCTATTCTGTCACCCATGTTTATTTATTTATTTAAGTCTTTTATATACTGGTGTTGGTAGGGACATCACACCGGTTTACATTTGAACTGCAGGTAAGAAATTACATTTTAACAGGGTGTAAAAACCTGGGAAAGGGAAAAACAATAGTGCAGCCTGGAAAATAGGTAGTAACAGTCAATGAACATAGAGGTCCTTAACAGCAGGATAACGGTGCCATTGTATAGATGTGCTTAGGAAGAGGTTTTGTGTGTAAGCCTCTTCCGGGTAGGCTCGTTTGAATAACCAGGTTTTTAATTTGTGTGCAACTTTTAATTCCTGCCGTTGTAAACGAAAGTCTTCGAACAAAAGCCTGATCATATTTATTTATTTAAAATCTTTTATATACCGTCGTTTAGTAATGCACCATCACAATGGTTTACATATGGGCACATATATTTGGTTTGGTTACAAATGAAATTTACAAAAGTGCCATTACAATGTCGGTACATGTTTATATAAAATAATCTATAAGAAATGTGGCATGGATCTAGTCCACATATTTGATTAATATGGTAATCATACAAGGGTTATGCATAAGCTGGAGTTCTCTAACTCCAGCTTATGCATAACCCCCGAGATGAAACCTTGTACTGAGTTTTTTTCATTCTCTGTTCTCATTATGAAATGCTTTTCTGAATAGCCAGGATTTTAGACTTTTTTGAAAATTTTGGATCACTCTGTAATCTTGTCTCTAGTGGCAATGTGTTCCATAATGTTGGACCGGCCAAGGATAGTGCTCTCTCTCTAACTTGTTAGTTTCGTTGTTTTTACCGATGGGATTGTTAGTAGTGCTTTATTGGCTGATCTCAAATTTCTTTATGGTACGTGTAAGCCAGGAATAACCTGGCAAGCAAAATTGAGGGAGCCTATTAAAGACTGCATCTGATGCAAAGTTACTTTTCTGGAAAAGCGGACTAACTGCCCCAGGTTCCTCAATCTCCCCACACTCTCTACCGACAGGCGACACAACATATCTGTCAAATTCAGTTCTGTGCCCAAAAACATGAACATCAGTACCGGACCCTCTGTTTTACTGTGGGCAATCGGGATCCCAAAGTCCCCAGCCACCTCCATAAAACCCTGTAAAAGTGCATTGCAATCCCCTCAACCTTGGGCCCCACAAAAAAAAAAAAAATCATCTTACGCAGTACACCATGGAATCCTGCTCCATAACCTGAACCGTCACCCAATGAATGAATGAATGAACTAAAAGCCTCGAAAAAGACACACAACACTGCACAACCCATTGGCAAGAACAGCCCACAAAAGACTGACCCTGAAAAACAAAACCCAACAAGAGAGAGAACAGTCCAGATGAATTGGAAGCAGCCTAAAAACAGATTCAACATGCGCCTTAGCCATGAGGGCACCCTGCCCGGCCCTCCTCACTAACTCTTTTGCCATGTTTGGAAGCCGAATGGGCTCCTTCACAAATCGAGTCCTGGAAAGCAGGAGGACTATGTATCTCTAACACATCTGAACTAGTTTGGAATCTTCCTGATTCCCCCATTTTGGAGTCAGACTCTCTTGAGGCAACTTGCATCCCTGATTCACGAAAAGAACTGACCTGACCCCCCAGCCTTATCGCTTACATGAAGAGCCTTTTTAATCATCTGGGTTAACCAAAGATTAATGTCCTGAGTGTCCCTTGCCACAAAATGGTTCTCCATCTTATCCCTGAACCGTTCATCATAGTTTTTAAATGCCCCAGTAATGATATTCCCATATGCCAATAATGCTCCATATTGAGAAGGATCAAAATGCCCTACACCACTTGCTAACTGGTTAAAAAAAACCCAAAAACAATCCCTCACTGAATTAATATTTCTAGGAACTCTTTCTGAGCAGAACTCTTCTTCGCTCCTTTTCCCTTCTTTTCCCCCTTTCTTACCCTCTCAGCTCCACTCAAACAGCTTAAAAATGTCCTCGTACTTACGCTTCTTAATTTTTCTTCTTAAACGTCTCAGCACCCCCTCCCAGAATTCCGTTAAAGCCCCGTATCCTGACGCAGACCATGCTCCGCTGATCTCCTTGCATCCAGCCACACCTGATCAGAGGAAGAAGATGAAACGTTACTCTCTAATCCTCTTTGCCTTACTCCCCTTCCTTTTCACAGATGCCCCTGACTCACCCTTACCTAGTCTGAGCTCAGGTCCAGCACCTGCCTCTTTCATCACCAAAGATGTTGGAAGCCTCATCTCTGGATCAGCGTTTGGCTGTTTTGCATTTCCACCGCTGTCCCGGAGAGTATTTCCTCCATCTAATGTCTGCTGTTTCTGTTCCACTTCCTGGACCACCCTACCCACTGAACCTCTCCATGCCTCCCAATGCAAAGTGCCTGGCTGATCATCTACCTCTGCAGAGCCTGCAGTGGCAGAAGGGAGAACACCCGAAGCCCTTGAAAACCCACTCTCCTCCAATATGTATGAGGCCCGACAGGGCTTGGCCCACCCTGGCTACCAAAAAGTGCTGACCCTCTCCCCTATCCCTCGGCCACCAACTCATGCCCTCCCAATCAGCAGAGCTTGCTGAACACCTGAACCCCCCCCCCCCCCCACCCCCCAAGAAGGGCCTGGACACCCTGGCCCCAACCCCAAGAATTAACGCCCAAGCCTTGTCGCCCCCTCCCCCCAGGGACCCCAAATGCTAGGAAAAGACCCCTGGGATTGGCCCTATACTCCCCCAGAATGCTGCCAACCTAAAACTGGAGGAACATGAGATGGGAAAAAATGGAGGACCCGAGGTGTCCCCTCCCCTGACAAACCACTATTGTCAACCACTGCCCCTACCAAATGGGAAGTAAAGCACTTACCCCTAACCCTGGAACTCTTATTTGCCGATTTGCCCCGCCTTGCCTTGACCCCCTAACCACTGCTGGCCCACCTGGCTTAGACTGAGACCTAGAGGTACCAGGAAGGGGGGTCCGCCTGTTGCTCCAGCCCCAAGGCCTACTCTCTTTGAACCACCATTGAGCTGGGAAGGAGCTGGTGAACCTGGAAAGGGAGGGGGGGAGGGGGCTCCTGCTCTACTTGAAGCCCTGAAAAAGGAAGGCAGGAAAGGGCCCGACTCGTACTCGCCAAGAAAAACAGCGGGTGCCGCTGCAACATATTCCTCGTCGCTGCTCAAATCGCCAGCCTCCAACATCCAGAGCTGGGCTGCCCGCTCCAACATGTCTGGGAGGATGCCCACCACAGCATCTGAAAAACACAAGGAGGAGCCGGGGATAGATAGACCATGGGGGTGGGAAGGAGAAGAGGGAGACGGAGGATCTACTGGGTACTCACTTCCATGTGGCACCATTGGGCGGGAGGGAGGGGGGTCATCCTTACAGCTGGACAAACCCGAAGAAGACACACAGGAAATGTCAAAAGGAGAGGGGGCCACCAAAAATACTCAGGGAAGAAAATACAGGCCTGAAAAAACATGTGACCGATAAAGCTTGGTAAATGGGGGAGAAGAAACCAACCGGATGGCAACCCCAGCAAAAACTGAGATAACCATTGATAGAGACCTCTACTGCCCAGGATTCTCGCTGAAAACAAATCAAGGTGCCAAATCAATCAGGCTCTGGCAACATTCAAATCTCATTGCCACAGCAACCCTGCCACCCCACAGCACACCCCCCTCTCCCCAAAAGATCAAAGCCCTGGGGAATGCTCACCTGCTGCCACATTAAAGGCAGGAGGTTGGACAAGCCCCTCCCAGCCTTACTATTATCCTCATCCCCTGAAGTACAACAAGGCTCTAGTATGAATGGGCTATGAAGGGGAGGGGGTCGGAGCAGACCGATCATCACTGGCAGTTTAGAATAGAAGTTAACTCTGTGGTAATT
Organism: Rhinatrema bivittatum; assembly: GCF_901001135.1. NCBI lineage: Eukaryota > Metazoa > Chordata > Amphibia > Gymnophiona > Rhinatrematidae > Rhinatrema > Rhinatrema bivittatum. The sequence continues at coordinate 201,572,504 of NC_042621.1, forward strand.
GAATGCCAACATCTAATATCACTTCATTGCCTTTTGGTTAAGATCAAGTGTAAGGTGAGCTGGGGACTTTCCCTTTTTGGCCTTTAGACTGAAATTTAGAACCTATAAAATATAGATGGGCTAGAGAATTGCTATCTGACCCTCTGCTGAGGGCATGGCTAGGTTGCAACAATGGCCAAAGCAGGCTGATTAAACCACCTGTTAAAAGAAAAACTATACAAACATCTAATTGAGTGAATGAAATGCAGTGCTGTTTCCTGTAGTGTTCTCAAAGGCTGTATCTAGTTTGTTTTCAAGGTAATCAAAATATGGTGCTCAATTTAAAGTTCTTAAGATAAATGTGCTCAGATATACCTGATGAATATTTATCATGGGTATTCAGGAAAACAGATCTGTTAGTGACGCTTGGGGACTGAAAGTGAATGCTGTTGGTATAATAGATGTGCATGTATCACCGATGACTTGTTAGTGTGGTTCTCCTATGCACATTATGATACAGACTTTTCATCTTCCAGACTGTACTAAGGGGAAGTAAGAACTATTGGTTAGTTCATGGATCACTTTTATTTCTTGTTTAAGTATCCAGTGGTGGTAATCATCTATTTCTTCTAACCCAGGGGTCAGGAACCTTTTTGGCTGAGAGAGCCATAAACGCCACATATTTTAAAATGTAATTCCATGAGAGCCATACAATATGTTTAAAACTAAATACAAGTAAATGTGTGCATTTTATGTAAGATCACACTTTTAAAGTACAATAAGTCTCTGAAAATATTACACCAGGCCTTAAGACACCAATACATCTCCTATTAGGAAAACGGACCAAGTCAGGCTGCTATAGAGTCCTACACAGAAACTACACGCCAGCAGAAAACCTCACCTGAATCACGTGCTGTCCCTCACCTACATAGAATAAAGAGACCAAAACGCATAACAAGAAGCATGCAGACAAAAACTGAATTGGAAACTGCAACAAGCCAGAGTCTCTGTATGCAGTGTAAACAAAGGAAAAAAAGAAACATCACACATCCTTATAAAACAAATCAAGAAATATAAAATCATCAGCAGTAAAACTGTACTAACAAAAAGAACATATTTCGAAACAGCTGATGAGTGGAATATCCAATAATTAAAAACTCATATAAAAACATTTCCAGATACCAACAAAATATTTCAAAATAGCAGACACAAAGATCCAGTAATGAAAAATAATAAGGATACAAAAATTTTTTTGCTCTGCATACCTGGGAACGTTTGATATCCAGGTGTCCTGAGATTGTTCTGAATTAGCAGGAGGTGGGGTGGTTTGCTTGGAACTTTCTCCTCTCTGTCACATACCAGCGCTCTCTCTCACACTGGCTCTCAATGACACACCTATACACACATGCTCTCAGTCACTCACATATACAAATGTTTTTCTCTCTCACTTATATAGGCTCTTAATTACACATTTACACACATGCTGTCTATCTTTTCACGCTTACACACACACAGGCTTTCAATCACATAAATACATGCTGTCTTTTTCTCTCACACACAGACTCTCATTCACATGCTTACAAACATGTCCTCTCTTTCTCTCATTTACACACAGGCTCTCAATCACATACTCACATGCTCCCTCACCTAAATCAGCTCTCAATCACACACAGACACACATGGTCTCTCTCTCTCATTTAAACACAGGCTCTCAATCACATACTCACATGCTCCCTCACCTAAATCAGCTCTCAATCACACAGACACACATGGTCTCTCTCTCTCATTTAAACACAGGCTCTCAATCACATACTCACATGCTCCATCACCTAAACCAGCTGTCAATCAGACACAGACACACATGATCTCTCTCTTACTTATACACACAGGCTCTTAATCATACATACACATGATCTCTCTCACACACAAAGGATCTCAATCATACACACATACTCTTTCAAACAAACAGGTTTTCAATTACAAACTTACACATACAGGGTCCCAATGGTAAACTTACATTCATGCTCTCTCTCTCACAGGCAGGATCTCAATCACAGACATACTCTCTTTCACATATACAGGCTCTCAATCATTCACATACATGCAATCTCTCACTCACACACACAGGATCTCAAACACACATGCTTGCTCGCTCATTCACTCTCTCTCCCCCCCTCCCCCCCCCCCCCCCCGGGAACTCGCGGCAGCAGCAGCCACCTCCCAACGCTAACCTCCTTCATTTTCAGCCCTCGCGGAGGCGAAGGCGAGTCCCATCGGCCGCGGTTGAAGATTTTCATTTTCCTCCGAGCCGCGCTGCAGTCTTCTTCCCGTCGGACACTAGCCTGCCTGCGCGGGTCTTCCCGCGCAGGCACCCGATGCTCTCCACTTCCTCTTCCGGGCCGCGGGAAGAAGAGAGCACCGGCGTGCTCTCTTCTTCCCGCGGCCCGGAAGAGGAAGTGGAGAGCATCGGGTGCCTGCGCGGGAAGACCCGCGCAGGCACCCGGATGACTCCAATCGGCGTGCTCTCTTCTCCTCCCCCCCGCGGCCCGGAAGAGGAAGTGGTGAGCATCGGGTGCCTGCGCGGAAGAAGAGGACCACGCTAGTGTGGTCTCTTCTTCCGCGCAGGCACCCGATGCTCTCCACTTCCTCTTCCGGGCCGCGGGGGGGGGGGGGGAGGAGAAGAGAGCACGCGGTGCCAACTGACTCCAGCTGTCCTGCCGCGTTCCGCCCGGGCTGACAGCATTTTAAGCCCGGGCGGCGGAGGACCGGGGAGCAGCTGGGTCAGCGGGGAAACCGCGAAGTATGGCGACACGTGTCTGCGAGCCAGATGCAGCCCTCAAAAGAGCCATATCTGGCTCGCGAGCCATGGGTTCCCGACCCCTGTTCTAACCTGTAGGCTAGCAGAGTAACTTCCAGCATCATGTGTGTTGTCCAAGGTCAGTGGAGCCATGCACAGTAGTGCTGGCTTGTTCCAGCTTTTCAAGAGAAGCTCTCTCTGTGATTCAGGGGAACTTTGATATATACCATATATGAGGGCTTTCCACACATCTGTACTATAGAATCCACAGCTAGTTTGATTTTTAGGATATTTGAGTGAATATGCATGAACATATTAAGAACATAAGAAATTGCCATGCTGGGTCAGACCAAGGGTCCATCAAGCCCAGCATCCTGTTTCCAACAGAGGCCAAACCAGGCCACAGGAACCTGGCAAGTACTCAAACACCAAAAAGATACTACCGTATGCTACTGATGCCAGTAATAGCAGTGGCCATTCCCTAAGTCAGTTTGATTAATAGCAGTTAATGGACTTCTCCTCCAAGAACTTATCCAAACCTTTTTAAACCCAGCTACACCAACTGAACCAACCATAAGAACATGCCATACTGGGTCAGACCAAGGGTCCATCAAGCCCAGCATCCTGTTTCCAACAGTGGCCAATCCAGGCCACAAGAACCTGGCAAGTACCCAAAAACTAAGTCTATTCCATGTTACCATTGCTAATGTCAGTGGCTATTCTCTAAGTGAACTTAATAGCAGGTAATGGACTTCTCCAAGAACTTATCCAATCCTTTTTTAAACACAGCTATACTAACTGCACTAACCACATCCTCTGGTAAAAATTCCAGAGTTTAATTGTGCGTTGAGTAAAAAAAAACTTTCTCCGATTAGTTTTAAATGTGCCCCATGCTAACTTCAATGAGTACCCCCTAAGTCTTTCCACTATCCGAAAGAGTAAATAAACCGATTCCATCTACCCGTTCTAGACCTCTCATGATTTAAACACCTCTATCATATCCCCCCTCAGTCGTCTCTTCTCCAAGCTGAAAAGTCCTAACCTCTTAGTCTTTCCTCGTAGGGAAGTTGTTTCCATTTCCCCTTATCATTTTGGTAGCCCTTCTCTGTACCTTCTCCATCGCATTATATCTTTTTTGAGATGCGGCGACCAGAATTGTATACAGTATTCAAGGTGCGGTCTCACCATGGAGCGATACAGAGGCATTATGACATTTTCCGTTTTATTCACCATTCCCTTTCTAATAATTCCCAATGTATTGCATACATTGGAGATAGTATACACATGTATTTCATGCATGTTTATTGTGGATATTCTGCACTGCATATATGAAATTACACGTTCTAGTTTATCTTGCATATATAGAAATAAAGGTATTAGCCGCCACTTTTTTGTTGACATCAGATTAACATAATACATTTCTGATTAGCTTAGCTGTGCTCCTTTATCAGGTTAGAACAAGATGAGCAGGTTAATGCAGAATTTCCCAACCTGGAGGCACACCTAATCAGTCAGGTTTACAGGATATTGGTAATGAATATGCATTAGAGAAATTTGCATACATTGGAGACTAGTGCATGCAAATCTCTCACGCATATTCATTGTGGCAATCCTGAAAACCTGACTGGACAGTTGTACCTCAAGAAACCATTGGGAAACACTAGACTGATGTGTTATAAAGGGTGCTGTTGCCTGAACATATGAGTAACTCACACCTTGCGTTACAATGATGTTGTAAAGTTTAGGGGTGGGGAAAGGGTAGAAAAGAGAGCATGTGTTAGTGGCAAGAAGACTAACATCAGGATTATATGCAATTTCTTCAGCTCTTACTAATATGATTAAATCCTTTTATGTTTAAAATCAGAATTCAAATACAATGTCAAATGTTGCATTCTTAGGTAAATGTGAAGTTTTCCTTTTTAGGTCACTGATTTGATCTGGCTTGGAAAATGTTCCCCCTACCAAGATATTACCTTGCTGTTTGTGTGTTGTGGGAGGGGGGGGTGTGTGTTTCATTTTCTTCCCCCCCCCCCCCCCAAGGAGAAAATGACTTTATAGGATGGAAGTTTTCACTCAGGGTTTGGAAGATTCCTCCATGGCTTACTTGCCAGGGAAAAAATGCACCCGCCATATGCTGTATGGTCCCCATCTCCCTTACAGGCAGGCCTCTCATGTCCTTCCCTAGTGCAGCTCTCATTTCCTACCTTGGTCACCGCCCACGTACAGTCCTTGCTCTTTGTTTCGCATTCACTCCTGTGCAACCCTTACTCTGTAGCTACTGCATCTAGAGCTAGATAGGATCTGAAGACATCACCTTCTTCCAGCCCCATTCAACTCTGCCTGATATTTCATCTCCAGTTGCCCCAGGCTACAAGGCTAATTTCAGACTTGTTCCTGAATTATAATTTTGTGTGTAAAAACCACAGCTGGTGACAAAATCAGTTTAATACCATTTTAAAAATACAGCAACATTTTTTTTTTTCCCATTTTATAACCAGGGCTGAGTTAGCTGTGATCTGTGGGTGATGCCATCCGGCAGCACTGAATGGATTTGTCTCTCCAAACTAGTAGAGCTTTGAGCTCTACCGAGCATATGTGGGAGTTCCTGTGTGGTTGTTGCCTTGGAATCTCCTCAATCTTTCAAAGCTAATAGAATAGGAAAGTCTGCTATCCAGGGAGAAAGGTGAGCATCTCATGGCTAATTCACCCTGCTATCTATGGAAAACACTGTTTTTAGTAAGCAAACTTGCATTTTTCCATCAGTTAAACAGGACTGAATTAGCTATGTTCTGAGGGGAGTCCCAAGTTTAGGGTTGTAGCATAGTGCTTCAGATATAGTAACCTGGTGCTTGCACTTGGTGAGCTCTAACTGGGTTGATAAGATTGAGCCCAGCTGCTGCTTAGCAATGTTGTGTGCAATTAGTTATCCAGTTCAATATTGTTTACTTAGTTGCAGGCACACCCAATCTGTTGGGATCATATGAATCAAATAGTTGTGATGCTTTCCTATGAGTTTGTGTTCTCTGTTTGCAAAAGAGCTGTAGCATACTACAGTTTATGTAGCAAATTTTCACCATCATGTGCATGAGGTTTTAGGAAGAAATTCAGATGAAAAGCAGACACCACTTTGATTAAAAAAATATAATAATAAATTTGGGTGTGTCCTGAGAACCTCCTTATGGAAGAATTGCATGTAAGGTGGGTAATGGACTAAAGCTTGCAACTCACTAACTCTTCATGTAGAGGTAACTGCTACTAGAAGAACTTTCCATGTTAAGTTCCACCAAGCAGTGGGAATCCTCTCTACCTTGCAGCACAAGCAGGGTTTCTGCTCCAGATACTTCCTCAGGATTATGACTGATCCTAAACCTGTGGCTTCTCAACAAACACATATCTTCTGGGAGAAATTTTAAAAATGAACTCCCTTGGCACAGTTCTTCCATTTATTCAACAGGGTGACTGGATGTGTTCCCTGGATCTAAAGGAAGCCTATACTCACATTCCAGTTCACCTGGCCTATTCGTGTTACCTACTGTTCCAAGTGGATTTGTCCCACTACCAATAGATCTAATGTTTGGCCTCTCCTCTACTCCTTTCAAAATGCCTCACAGTAGTAACAGCGCACCTCCATCGCCAGGAGATCCAATTTTTTTCATATCTGGTCGACTGGTTGATTATGGCAAGTTCTCAAGAATCAGGTCTCCACTTTCTAGGAATGACTATATTTCTTAAGAGTTTAGGATTTCTTAGAATATCAAGAAGTCTAATCTAGAACCACCCAGTCTCTGGTTCATAGGTGCCTGTGTAGACGCATTGATTCAGGTGGTGGTCCTGCCCAGCAATCAAAGATCGACCATGCTCATCCAAATGCAACTTACCAGTCTGAGGTCTACTGCCAAGAGGCTTCTAGTAATTCTTGGTCATATTGTGGCAGCCTTCTACAAAGTTGTCTGATCTGCCTTCACATATACTATCTTCAATGGGGCTGAGATGTCAATAAAACCAACTCACTAAACACCTGTCTTCAGTATTTCTAATCACATCACCGATGGCATGGGAATTGTAATGGTGGCTGTGTCCTTATGTACTCCAGGATGGTGCTTCACTCCATTTGTTTGTTGCGTTCGTGCCTGCTCTTGCCCTCGCTCCACCCTCTCTACCTCTGAGGCAACTCCCTTCGGGTCTGATGGACAGTTGCTGCCGCAGCTTCTCCTTGCTGTTTCTTCCTGGAGTCCCCGGGCTGGCCTGACGCTGCGGATCCGCCATGTTCCTGATGACGTAGGGTGCGCACGCTCCGAAGTTTGTACCAGCAAGGGCGTGAACCTCGGGAGCGTTCCCCCGTAGTGACGTCATCCACTTCCAACATAAAAGGTTTTTGCTTACGCTTACGAATTGAGTTAGCAAGGGATTGATTGCGGGGATCATCTCGACCCGCTTCATTCTCCACTGCTCTGCCTCTTTGAACTTACCAGGGGTACCCGCTCCTCGGGGGCCCCGCTCTCTCCTCTTGTTTTCAGATTGCTAAGACAGGATCCGGTACTCGCTCTTCGAGGGCCTATGTCCCTGAACGCTCAGAAGACTCATTGCCTGGAAGCGATCGCAGACGTGAACATTGTGAGTTCCTATTCCAGCTGCATATGGCGGTCGCGGTCTTTTTGGACAGCGACCGCCGCAACTGCGCCACCCGACCCAGACCTCAGCCGCAGGCCTGCGCAGCCGGTGTTGAAGCCCGTCTGAGCAAGGCCTAGTGATATTCAACACTCACCTCCGGGGCTCCAGCACCGGCCACGCGGCTCATCTCGGCGCTCCTCCCCCAGCGAAGCAGCCTATCAGGGATAGGCTGGAAGCGACGTCAGCAGCGAGGAAGTGGGGGATTTAAATACCTGCCGCTCCGCTCGGCGTCACGCGCCGAAGGAGCGCGACAAAGGGGCCAGCCCCTTTGTACGCCCCTTCGTGCAGCCCTGAGGACAGATGCAGTATCTCATCTCAACCGATTTCTCCTCCTCGATCCCCTCATCGTCATCATCTAATCTCTCCCAACAATCAAGTATGAAGTTTGTCCCCTGACTGGACTCAACGCCAATCGCAAACCAGCTTCTACACGCCAGTACCTTAACGTACTGCACCCCGGTAGGATACTTCTTTGTTAGTGTCTAGTATCCCTCTGGGCTTCCGTACACGGCCCAAGCTCTACCACAAGGAGGTCTTGCCAGGCTTCCACGACCCCTCTTTCCCCCCCCCCCCCCCCCACTTTCAGAGGTATAGTCTAACCCTAGAAAAGTCAGACTTACCCAACAGCGGCAAGGCAGTATACCTTATTCGTCTACTGCTCCAATTATTTGAAATTGGCCATCACACCTTTCCTGGAAGAGTGATTCCCCAAATCGTACAGGGACATAATCCATTCCCTCCCTCATGATGATCTCACTCCCCATACCCACTATTCCCTACTCTCTCAAGCTCAAGATAAACAGACCCAGGACACTAGGAATTCGCCAACAAAGATTGATCCCAATCATGATTTCTCCAGTCTCCCAAATGCTCGGTCTCACTCTATTCACATTAACCTTATTCAACGCGCAGTCCATCTCTAAAAAAAAATTCACCTTCTCAATGACCCCCTGATAGATGCCAATCCTGACCTTTGCGCTATTACAGAAACATGGTTGAAACCAACAGACACAGTACTATTAAACCATCTCCCCAACCAACTATACGACGAGTGAGGTTATCAAATTTGCAGATGATACGCCATCAAGCACCTTAAGCCTGGAAAGGCACCAGGTCTGGATGGCTTCACGGGAACTTATTATCGCAAATTTGCTCACCAAATAGCCGGACCCCTCACTAAGGCTTTTAATTCCTTACTCGCGGGAGGGTCCCTTACGAGTGTCTCCAATACAGCTGGGATTTCGGTGCTAGCAAAACCGGGACGGGATCCCGTTAAATGTAGCTCCTACCACCCTATTTCATTAATCAACATTGATTTGAAAATCTTGGCTAGAGTACTGGCGGCCCGACTTAACGGGGTTTTGCCAGACCTGATTCATAATGATCAGGTGGGTTTTGTCCCAGGGCGATTGGCGGCCGACAATGTGCGCCGGATTGTCAACATAGTTGATTTGGTTCATCAACGAGGAATTCCAGCTGTACTTTTAGCTCTCGACGCCGAAAAAGCGTTCGACCTCGTTCACTGGGATTTTTTGTTTAAAGTCTTGGGCAAAATGGGCTTTGGGGATGCTTTTACGTTGTGGATACGGAAATTATATGAGCGCCCTCTGGCTAGGGTAAAGGTTAATGGCGGATATGGTCCCCTCTTTGACATTAAGAGAGGCACGCGGCAAGGATGCCCCCTTTCTCCCTTGCTTTTTGCACTGTTTTTGGAACCTTTTGCCACTAGAGTCCGAGGGGCTGGAACTATTCAGGGGATCTGGGGCGGCTCAGTTCACTCCAAAATTTCCCTTTTTGCAGATGACGTTATGTTGACGTTATCTGATCCCGAAACGTCCTTACATGGCGTGATGGCTGAACTACACAGCTTCTCGGCCGTTTCAGGTATGCGTATCAATTATGATAAGTCGGAGATACTTAATCTGACTCTTCCAGCTGCTGTAGCTCAGGCCCTTAAGCCCAAATTCCCCTTTTTATGGGCCCCCTCCTATTTGAAATATCTAGGGGTTAAAATTGGGTCCCACGTTCGACAACTATTTCCACTAAATTATTGTCCTCTAGTGACTACTATAAAGGAGAATCTGAGACGCTGGGATCGCCAGGTATTTTCGTGGTTGGGTCGCCTGGCTATTATCAAAATGAACGTTTTACCACGCTTCTTATATTTCTTTACTACGATTCCCATTAGCCTTCCTGCCCCCTTGCTTAGACAATGGCAGCAATTACTGTGTGGGTTCATCTGGAGGAGACGCCCGCCTAGGGTGGCGAGGTCTATTCTTTATATGCCTAAGAATAGAGGAGGTCTCCATTTGCCTAATTTATTGTGGTATTATTACGCAGCTCAGTTGAGGGCCCTGGTGGCTCTTCATGGAACCCGGGATATCCCTCAGTGGGTGAGGTTTGAACAAGGGTTGGTGGGGAATTTCCCTCTTCAAGCCCTCCCTTGGCAGCCCAGGGCCACGTGGGGCGAGTTTGGTTATTACCCATTCGCCCTGCGCACCACACTGCGAATTTGGCACCGCTGGCAAACGGAATTAGTGGGCCCTGAAATGCATTCTTTATCGACCCACTTATTCACTAACACGGTAGTGCCTCAAATTGAACGCCCTTCGGGCCTTAAGGCCTGGCAACGGTCGGGGGTCCTCTATCTCGGTCACATGCTACAGCAGGGATCGCCGCTATCTCGAACGCAACTCAATGACTTACATCCAGGTAGCAATCTGGATTTCTTATTATATGCTAGGATAGCCTCCTTCATACACGCCGGGATGCGACGTGGCACCCTGCGGACCAAAAACACACTATTCGAGACATTATGTCAACACGCCTCGATTATGAAGGGGATTATATCAAAAATTTATGCTATGTTTATTAATAAATCCCTGGTGACTCATAAATATCGGGCACTTTGGGATTTAGATTTCCCGGGTTCCCTGGATGACCATGATTGGGATACCATTTATTCAGTTGCTGGCAAATGTTCCATTTCTGCGGGGTTACAAGAGAATTCATATAAACTGCTTTATAGGTGGCATTATACTCCCCTCACATTGCATAGGTTTTACCCACATATTCCTGACTGCTGCTGGCGACAATGTGGGGCCCAGGGTACTTATCTTCATCTTTGGTGGTCTTGTCCCAAGATCCAGGGTTATTGGCTGGAGGTGCTCCAGTGGCTATCTAAGATACTTACGGTCCCCTGCGAGGCGCGACCCTGGCATGTTCTCTTGGGGGTGCCTATGAAAGAATATACTCTCACACACCAGAAACTGCTATTGCAATCCTTTATTGCGGCGCGCACAGAGCTGGCTTTGCATTGGAAACAGGTTAAGATTCCAACGCTTGCTGCAGTGCAACATCGTTTATTTTCCATATATCAATTGAGTAGACTCACTGCCGTTCATCGGAATCGTCTTTCCTCTTTCCAGGCTGTCTGGAGCCTATATAAAAAATGGCTAGATGAATCCATTTCCTCGTAGGCTTAGCTGTTCTAGAAGAGTCCTGACAATACTACTTATGGGTTTTGCCCGCATTTCCCAGTTTCACTTTCTGTCTCTTTTGCTTATCACTACCCAGTGGGGGGGGGGGAGGGGGGGGTGGGGGATGGGAGGTACATCAAGTTTATTCGCTCTCATGTTCATCTTGTAATTTTGTTTGCAGTATGCTTCACATATTTCGTGAGCACTTGCCGGGGCTGCTTTGGTTGGCCATTTTGATACTGTTTGTTATTTACTATGCTGTGTCTTCTACTTAGTGGCTACGGCAGTCTGCTGTTAGTTTTCTATTGTCTGTTGCTGTTTTCTTATTGAGCTCTGCAACCCAAATAAAAACAGATTATACACAAAAAAAAAAAAAAATTTGCAGATGATACAAAATTATTCAGAGTAGTTAAATCACAAGCAGACTGTGATACATTGCAGGAGGACCTTGCAAGACTTGAAGATTGGGCATCCAAATGGCAGAAGAAATTTAATGTGGACAAGTGCAAGGTGTTACATATAGGGAAAAATAACCGTTGCTGTAGTTACACGATGTTAGGTTCCATATTAGGAGCTACCACCCAGGAAAAAGATCTAGGCATCATAGTGGATAATACTTTAAAATAGTCAGCTCAGTGTGCTGCAGCAGTCAAAAAAGCAAATAGAATGTTAGGAATTATTAGGAAGGGAATGGTTAATAGAACGGAAAATGTCATAATGCCTCTCGCTCCATGGTGAGACCACACCTTGAATACTGTGTAAAATTCTGGTCGCCGCATCTCAAAAAAGATATAGTTGCGATGGAGAAGGTGCAGAGAAGGGCAACCAAAATGATAAAGGGGATGGAACAGCTTCCCTATGAGGAAAGGCTGAAGAGATTAGGGCTGTTCAGCTTGGAGAAGAGACTGCTGAGGGGGGGATATGATAGAGGTCTTTAAGATCATGAGAGGTCTTGAACGATAGATGTGACTCGGTTATTTTCACTTTCGAATAATAGAAGGACTAGGGGGCATTCCATGAAGTTAGCAAGTAGCACATTTAAGACTAATCGGAGAAAATTCTTTTTCACGCAACGCACAATAAAGCTCTGGAATTTGTTGCCAGAGGATGTGGTTAGTGCACTTAGTGTAGCTGGGTTCAAAAAAGGTTTGGATAAGTTCTTGGAGAAGCCCATTATTGGCTATTAATCAATTATACTTAGGGAATAGCCACTACTATTAATTGCATCAGTAGCATGGGATCTTCTTAGTGTTTGGGTAATTGCCAGGTTCTTGTGGCCTGGTTTTGGCCTCTGTTGGAAACAGGATGCTAGGCTTGATGGACCCTTGGTCTGACCCAGCATGGTAATTTCTTATGTTCTTAACTATACGATATCCACTCAATCCCCAGAGTCAAAAAAAGAGGAGGCCACCTACTGCTAGCTGCAAAAAAGGGCCTAGCACTTTCCCTGCAATTATCCACCAGAATAAGCAATCTAGCATTAGCTTTTTTCAACTCGGACCATCTCCAAATCACTCTGGTCTATGCACCACCAGGAATATTGGAATCTGATCCCTCCCCACTTATCGAATTTACGGCCAAACATTTCAAGAGGGATAAACCGGCCATCCTGATGGGAGATTTTAATCTTCACGTGGACACATCTCCATTATCCCACAACTGAGATATCCTACTTACAGCACTCAACCATTTGGGCTTTAGACAAATTGTTAAAGGTCCCACACACAAAGCGGGCCACACCTTAGACCTGATTTTCCTTAACGATGGTTTAACATCCGTCAATCACCCAACTTGTGTCTCAGTCCCGTGGTCAGACCATCAGATTATCTCATCGGAATTTCAAATTAAAGATTATCCCCGGCCTATCTTCCCTAAAACTACAATACAGGAAACCTTGCTCCTCGGACCAACTTAGCAAAATGCTTTCAAAAGAGCTAGATCGACTTGATCTTACGGACGCCCCCTCGGCTATTAACTCATGGGTCAAGCTAACAAAGGAGATTGCAGATCAATGTTTCCCAACCATCACCAAATCTCTGCACCCACCCCAGGATAATAGGAAGCCTTGGTACACCCTGGATCTCAAAGCCCTCAAGCAAGAACTTCGCAGTAAAGAACTCAGATGGCGCAAGACCTCGTCATCCTCCACCCTATCCAACTACAAAGCCCACCTCAACACATACAGGAATGCCATCCTCAAAGCCAAAAAAGACTTTTTCTCTTAAAAAAAAATCCACAACTTCACCTTCGACCCCAAAGCCTTATTCTCTTTTGTTTCATCTCTCACAAAACCCCTCGCCCCCCCTTAATTCCTGATGAGGAAGCATCTAATAAAGCCACAGAACTAGCCATCTTCTTTGAAAATAAGATATCTAACCTCCTTAAGCCTCTCTCCACCTCCCAACTATCAACCCCACCATCCAGCACTTCAACAACTACTCGGAGTGTCAAACTTACATCCTTCGAGACTTCATCGTCACTGGAAATTGAAATCATCCTCAAGAAGATAAAACCTACTTCTCACCCACTGGATGCAATACCCTCTAATCTACTACTCTCCATCCCAAACATCATTTCAAAATCGTTAGCAGACATCATCAATTGTTCCTTAACACAAGGAAGGGTTCCAGACCGACTAAAACTTGCCATTCTAAAACCCCTACTGAAAAAACCTAATCTTTAGACGTCTGACCCAGCTAACTTCTGCCCAATAGCAAACTTACCTTTGATCTCCAGAGTCATGGAAAGAATTATCAACAAACAACTGTCTGATTACCTAGAAGAGAATAACATTCTCTCCCCTTCCAGTTCGGATTCAGAAAATCCCTAAATACTGAAGCACTACTAACCTTACTATCGGACACCATCCTTCTTAATCTGGAAAGAAAACAACCTTACCTTCTCGCACTTCTCAACCTATCGGCCGCCTTCAATACGGTTAATCACTCCATCCTACTGGAGCGCTTATCAGAGATCGGCATTCAAGGAGAGGCACATAGTTGGTTCAAATCGTTCCTTGAGAATAGATTCTACAAGGTCAGAATTAATAACAAGGAATCTCACCCAATCAAATCAACCCTGGGAGTCCCGCAAGGATCATCCCTCTCCCCCACACTCTTTAACATTTATCTGCTGCCACTTTGCGAATTACTTTCCAACCTCAATCTTTCATACTACCCTGTTTCCACGAAAATAAGACATCCCCCGAAAATAAGACTTAGTAGAGGTTTTGCTGAATTGCTAAATATAAGACCTCCCCCGAAAGTAAGACCTAGCAAAGTTTTTATTTGGGAGCATGCCAGTCTCACAGAACACCAGAGCATGCAGCTGTGATTTTTTTTTACCCTGCAGGATTCACAGTTAGTTGTCATCACAAACCAGCATAACCAGACAACTATTCAGAATATAATAAATGTTCATTTTTTTCTTCAACAATATATGTGAATTCTTCTTCATGGAAAAATAAGACATCCCCTGAAAATAAGGCCTAGTGCATCTTTGGTAGCAAAAATTAATACAAGACACTGTCTTATTTTCGGGGAAACATGGTATATATTCGCTGACGACGTACAGATTCTTCTACCGAACACAGATTCCCTGCAAAAAACTTGGGCACACTGGAACAGCTGTCTACAATTCATAAATAGTCGCTTACCAGCTTTAACCTTATCCTCAATCCAAACAAGACGGAGATCCTCATTTCGCCAGACGAAAACCATGCTCTCCTCAGCTCTCAAAGCGCCTCTCAATTCGCCAAAACATTCATCAACCATTCCCCGTCCGTCAGAGACTTAGGGGTTCGGCTCGATAACAACTTCAACCTAAAATCATTCATCCACAACACAACTAAAGAATGTTTCTTTAAACTACAAGTACTCAAAAATCTGAAACCTCTCCTGCATTTTAGGGACTTCCATTTAGTAGTTCAATCAATTATACTCACAAAGTTAGACTACTGCAATTCTCTCCTGCTAGGGCTCCCAGCGACAACTATCAAACCCCTACAAATGGTCCAGAATGCCACGGCTAGGATACTTACCAACTCAAACAAAAGAACCCACATCACGCCCATCCTTCATTTCCTTCACTGGCTTCCCATTAAATCTAGGAGCACCTTCAAAGCATTAATGATGATACACAAGGACATTCATGGCATCACCCATCTTAAACTAAGCACTCAACTCTGTCCTCATACATCAGACAGACCAATTAGAAACGCATGCAAAGGATCATTATACGCCCCACCGGTCAAATCCACACTAAGAAAGCGTGCTATTTCGACAGCAGGGCCCACCCTCTGGAACTCTCTGCCACCGGAGCTTCGACAAGAACCTTGCCATCAAACATTTAAGAAACACCTCAAAACATGGCTTTTCAGACAAGCCTTCCCAGAATCCCAAGACCACTCGGACACCGGTTGAAGGACATAACAAGACATGTTCCTCTCTTTTCTTCCTGACCCACAGCCCTTACTTCTTGTCCCCCTTCCCTCTTATCTCTTGTCCCCTCCTCACCTCTTATCTCTTATCTCTACCCATTGCCCTGTCCCTCTCTCCACACCCTGTGCCATCTGTTACTCTAAGTTAACCCATATTATCCTACTTAGTGCTAAAGTTAAGGTTACTATTAATGATTTAAATGTTCTAATGTGCCAATGCTCCTTAAAGACCCTATTCGTTCTGTTCCAAGTGTTCTTATGTACTCATATTTATATATTCTACTAGACGTTATGTTCTAATGTTACAGCCTAGCCGCGATGTTCTGTTATATTCTTTTGACGCTATGTTTTTAATGTAACGCCTTAGACGTGATTGTTCTGTTGTATTGTAAACCGATATGATTTGTAAATCCTGCAAGAATGTCGGTATATAAGAATTCAAAATAAATAAATATAGGAACCGGTACTCGCTCCTCGAAGACCCATGTTTCCTAAAACCGTCAGACTCTCTCCTATTTCAGTTTGCATATAGGAACCAGTACTCGCCTAGAGGCTCCTGTTCCTGAATATACTAACTATTCTCTATTGCCTAGAAACCATTACAGAGAGAGATAACTGAGTTACCATCGCTCTCTCAGAGCTGTCCCTGGAACCAGGTACTCGCTCCTCGAGGGCCTAACTCTCTCCAGCTACTGAGCCGCCTTATTAATCTATGTGAGTGTATCTACTTCTAGTTATGTATCCAGCATACCCTGTCTACTCACGATCTATGAGTCTCTCTCTACAGCTCAGCAAACCCAGAGATAGCAGTTCCAGGATCTGAGGGACTTCAGCCCTGCCGGGCACATCGGCTCACTACTGCCACTTCTGGTGTTTCTGCTACCTGTCTAATAAAGAACTAGGGATGTGAATCGTTTTTTGACGATTTAAAATATCGTCCGATATTTTTTAAATTGTCAAAAATAGAGTGCGATACAATAGATATCCCCCCAATTTATTGTGAAAAAATCGTTAATCAGGGTAGTGTCCACTAAAGGGAGTTATTTGGGGGGCGGGTGGGAAAACCAGCACACCAAAACAACCCCTAAACCCACCCCGACCCTTTAAAACTAATCCCTTACCTTCCCTCACCCTCCCAAACCCCCCAAAAACGTTTTACATGTACCTGGTGTCCAGTGGAAGCCCTGGGACCGATCGCCCGCTCTCGGGCCGTCGGCTGCCACTCATGTGATCTCCTGTTCTCGGGCCATCGGCTGCGCTAATAAAAATGGCGCCGATGGCCCTTTGCCCTTACCATGTGACAGGGTATCCGTGCCATTGGCCGGCCCCTGTCACATGGTAAGGACAAAGGGCCATCAGCACCATTTTTATTAGTGCAGCCAATGGCCTGAGAACAGGAGATCGCTCCCGGGACCACTACTGGACCACCAGGTAATTTTAAAATTGACCCCTTAGCTTCCCCCACCCTCCCGAACCCCCCCAAAACTTTTTACAAATACCTATGATCTAGTGGAAGTCCCGGGAGTGACCTCCTGTTCTCAGGCTGTCGGCTGCGCTAATAAAAATGGCGCCGATGGCCCTTTGCCCTTACCATGTGACAGGGCCCCGCCGACGGCCTGAGAACAGGAGGTTGCTCCCGGGACTTCCGCTAGATCATAGGTATTTGTAAAAAGTTTTGGGGGGGTTCGGGAGGGTGGGGGAAGCTAAGGGGTCAATTTTAAAGGGTCGGGGTGGGGGTTTTTTTTTATCGGCTTGGGCATCACTAAAAAAAAAAATTAGCGATGTGAATTGGAATCGGAACAGATTCAGATTCACATCTCTACCGATCAGATTTTTTTCTCCCTCCAGCCGAACCCGATAGTTAAAACGATCGGGCACACGATTCACATCCCTATAAAGAACTGTCTGTGTCTGTCTCCATACTCCAGCCTAGTTGGTGGTCCCTCTCATGATATCCTCCTGAGGGCGCTGTCATCTGCCGTCGGCCCAAGGATTCACCATTCTACATTAGAGTGCTCATTTCTCACACTTCAAGAGCTGAGTACAACAAACTGCTACCTTGCAGTCTACCCTCAACTGTTGCTAACATCTCCTTCCTCAGGAACGGTATCATAACCAATTGCTACTTCTTAGCAGGAACCATACAGATGGCCAACACCTCCCTTCAGGGGAACTCTCGTATATCAGGTTGCCACTCTGTGCGGAGATCCATAACAGATACTAACTCCTCCCCTCTGGAAGAACAGATCTTATATGGTTGCTGACCTCTCCCCTCTGGGGAGAAGCTCCATAACAGTTTGCTAACAGATTGCTAATCCTAGCAGAGTCGCTAAAGGTTTGCTAGCTCCTCTCCTCTGGTGGAGCAAAGCTCTACAAGATTGCTGACTCCTCCCCTTGGGAGGAGCAGATCCTAACAGACTGCTAATTCCTAGTGGCTCCTACAACAGATTGCTAACTCCTAGCAGAAAAGATAACAAATTGCTAACTCCTCCTTTCTTGAGGAGTAAAAGATGATAATGTTCTCACAAAAGCCACCTCAGCCAGAGGTTGGGGGGCCCATGAGGACTCTTCTGTACCCAGGGTCTCTAATCTCAACACCAATCTCTCTCCCAAATTGAATCTCCTGAAGCCAAGACCGATATGGCATGCTCTCACCACGTTCACACATTTCTTCCACAACAGAAATGTATCCTTATTCAAACACAGTCAAGTTGCCGTGTTCTATGTCAACAAGCAGAGAGGAACAATATTGTTGGTTCTCTTTTGGGAAATATTAAGAATGTGGAATTGAGCAGCTCGCAAGGGACTTATTTGCCAGGTGTCTCCAGTATCCTAGTGGATTGTCTCAGCAGAGTGTTTTGACCTCCCAATGGTCTCTGCAGCAACCAGTAGCAAATGAATTGTTTGACTTCTGGGGTCTACCAACAGTGAACTTGTTTGGAGAAAAACTGGTTTTGTGTTTTACATTCTGCCAAGCTAACAAACTAGCACGGGGATGCTTTCCTTCTCATTTGGAGCCAGAACCTCATGTACACTTTTCCAAAGACTGACACATACTTCTCATTTCCAAAACAATTCAGAAAATACTTTGGGATTGTGCTTGCCTGATCCTCATAGCACCAGCGTGTCCCAGGTAAACCTGGTATGCATATATTGTCAAGTTTTCCAGTGGGCTTCCCATACTTCCGAAGTCAGACCCCAGAAGTATACTTTTCTAACTCAAGACAATGGGGCACTTTTTTATCCCATCCTTTCAATCCTCAACCTCACAGTTCCATTTACCATCAGAGACTGAAGACACATTGGTTTCGTATAGAAAACCTTCAAACAGGAAAAACATGCCTTCAAATGGAAAAGATTCTCCATATGGTGCCACCAGTATGACTACTATCCCTTTTCATGTGAGCATTCACACCTTTTACAGTACTTGCTCTTCCTCTAATTCAGGCCTCACTACTACCTTAGTGAGAGTGTATCTATATGCCATTTCAATTTAACCTCACCTTTATTGGATAAAAAAAAAAATCTCCACACTTCGTTTTCTCGTCTCATGAAGGGACCCTTGCATATAAACCCCCCCAATGCAGAAGCTTCCTTTTCTGTGGGTTCTCAATGTGGTTCTCTCTCAATTCATGAAGCTTCCTTTTGAATCATTAGAATCTGTTCCTTTAAAGTTTTTGACTTGGAAAGTTCTCTTCCTCATTTGTTACCTCAGCGAGAAGTTAGCAAACTCCAAGCTCTTTCACTATGCTTCATATCTGCAGTTCAGTCCCAATAGGATGGTTCTCAGAACTCATCCAGAATTCCTACCAAAAGTAGTTTCAGCTTTCCATATGAAACAATCTGTCATACTACCTACCCCCTCTTCCCAAGGCTCTATGCACATGAGGGGGAAAAAAGCCCTCCATACTCTAGATTGCAAGCAAGCCTTAGCATATTAAAAAGAGGTGCTCAGCCATATCAAACTAAATCAAACTAACTAGCTTTTCATGTCCTACAACCCTAACCGCCTGGGATTAGCAGTTGCCAAATGGACTTTATCCAGTTGGATAGCTGGCTGCATCCATCACTGCTATGATTTAGCAAGACTTCAACTTAGATCGATACTTCTCAGATGTGCAACAGAGGAAGCCATAGCTTGTAGCTGAAGAGCTTTATAGTCTAAGATACATACAAAGCTGCAACGTGGTCTTCAGTCCACACATTCACATCTCATTACTTTCTTGATAACATCTCAAAGACTGACTGTAGGTTTAGACAGCAGTTTTGCAAAATCTGTTCTCACTATATTCCACTCGCTACAAAGGAGTCCAGGTTGCTTACCAAGTACCGTATTTTTCGCTCCATAAGATGCACTTTTTTTCCCCCAAAAGTGGGGGGAAAATGTATGTGCGTCTTATGGAGCGAATATAAAAAAACAAAACAAACAAAAATCTAACAAACCCCCCCCCCGACTCCCCCAAGACCTGCCGACTTAATTTCCTACAACCCCCACCCTCCTGACCCCCCCCCCCCAGACCTGCCAACATCCCTGGTGGTCCAGCGGGGGTCCAGGAGCGGTCCGGGAACGATCTCCTGGGCGTGGGCTGTCGGCTGCCAGTAAACAAAATGGCGCCGATGGCCCTTTGCCCTCACTATGTCACTGGGACCGACTGCTGCTATTGGTCGGTCTCAGTGACATAGTGAGGGCAAAGGGCCGTCGGCGCCATTTTGATTACTGGCAGCCGACGGCCCACGCCCAGGAGATCGTTCCCGGACCGCTCCTGGACCACCAGGGATGTTTGGCAGGTCTTGGGGGGTCAGGAGGGTGGGGGTTGTTAATTTAAAGGGTTGGGATGGGGGTTTTTTTGGGGGGAGGGGTTCCCAGAGAAAAAAGTTTTCTGATCTGGGGAGTGGACCGAAATGGCCCTCCCCAGACCCGAAAACAAAATGGGGAGGAAAAAAAAAGCTATGCACTCCCCTAATTTGCTCCATAAGACGCCCAGATGCAGAGCCGGTTTAGCACAAATTTTTTTTTTTTATTTTCCCCATCTGAATCCTAGGTGCGTCTTATGGTCAGGTGCGTCTTATGGAGCGAAAAATACGGTAATTGTTTCCCTGCAACCCTCAGCTTGGGGGACAAAACACAAACAGAAAATCAAAAAATTTACAGTCAAATTTTATCCCCAAAGCTGGTACATCTCTAATGATAATATTGGAGCCAGACATACAAGGTGTAGTAGGAAGAAACCACTTTCTACCTATTCACCCACTAAGCCTCTAACTTTTTCTGTTTGCTTATAACAGATCAGCCATTCAGCAACTAGATCTAAACAAGTTAAATTTAGAAATCTTCAGTTTCTGCAGGATCAAAATAGGCAACCTGTGTGCCATCTGCATAAATAAAACAATGATACCCACAGTCCTGTATTAGTGTGGAAGCTAAAAGAAAACCATGCAAGAATAGAACTTTGCACAGCTCCGCAATTTTATGGTATTGATTTGGAAACCTCAGATCCCCTAATTACTCAAAGAACAGCCTGAGTTAAATTTTTTTTTTTTAACCAAGATAAAACACCACTCTTTAATCCAATCTCTAAGATGGCATATCGAACAATCATGATGAACAATGGCAAAATTCATGCTCGTATCAAAGACCGTAAGTCTTCCATGCTACAGTCAGCCCTCATCCTAATTTCATTAGTGAGAGCTACTAAGGCTGTTTGTGTGCTATTTCTTCCTAAAGCTTGACTGACAAGGTTGAAGAACATTTTGCTTTATCAATATAATCATTAAGTTGGTTAGCCACCATGGGACGATAGCTAGAAGGTAGCAAAAGGTCCAGGGAAGCTTTGAGTGGAAACCGACCTTCTAATAGACTACTGTTTACTATATAAGCTATAAATTTTGGCAAGGCCAAACTTCCACTCCTTAAATTTAGTGGGCATTGGCTGTAAAGAGGGACTAGAATTCATCAAACCAAAACGTTTCTGAATTCCCACAGATAAGTATTAACTTCCATTGATTTATGGTCAATGGGAAGATTTCTCGTAAAAGCTCACCTTTTTATCTATTGAAGAAAAAATAAAATTCTTCCATATCTGAACAAATTTGCCATTGAAAGATTTTGCTAAAGAATCAGCATTAGCTGATGGGTGGTCTAACAGAGAATCACTAAAATGTGCAGAAAATTGAGACTTTCTAATTTAAAAAGTTGTTTTGAGTAATCCTTTTGCAAGCCTGATCTACTTTGATAAATACTCCTCTTATTTAATAACATAGTGATAACGATCCTAAGCTAATTTACATACCATTTAAATTTTTTTTTTTTCCATTTTCAAAATGGTGACCCTGCCTTTGATTAGTGTTAAGCCAGAATGAAACAATCCCAGAGAAGGATGACTAACTATATAGTAATTCAAATGAACTACCTTATTAAAAAAACAACCAATCACACTTTCTAGCTATGGTTTCTGCTCTCTGGAGCTCCCTATGGTTGGCTTCCCATGCAGAAAGGGAATTTTTTTTTAAAAAATAGGTCAAGATAAGTAGCCATTTGAACATCTGGAACCTGCTTCAGTGTAGAGTTTTACCACAAGGCTTCTTGGACAGTTAACATTTTGCTTGAATTTCACACTTCCTTATGCTGTTGACAGAAATAGCTTTTGGTCTGCCAGTAGTGATTATAACCTGTACCATATTCTTCAGATTGAAATTCTGTGATGCTGTTACTCGCTGGTATAAAAAGCAAGATTCCCAAGGTCACTCCAAAACAGACCTCTGTCCAAATCACAGGAAGGCCAATGCACTGGGTATCTTCGTTTCCCATGAAATGGCACTTTGTGTCAGAATGCCTCTTTCAGTAAATGCTGCAGTTAGCAGGCTCTTTAAGTTATGTAGTTGACTTCTGATGCATTCCTAAGACTGGTTAATAATTTAGTGCCACAAAACAGTAATCAAAGGCAATATAAAATACCTTTATTACATATTTCAGCTTAATTTTTTAAAACATCTCAATTTTTTACAAAAATGTTTACAATATCATGAAATATAAATGGTCCAAAAACCCTCAAAACTGAAACCCCAAACAATTGAAAATTCAACTATTGAACTAAAATATCACATACCACACACCGAACCCAATCTTACCACATACTTCACCACATTCACTCAAATATAAAACCTTTTAATAAATTTTATCTCTTACAAAAGAGACCAAAAATGTCATATGTGACTTCTCATTTGTATCACTGTAAACAACCCTCACATAACAGATATATATATACAAAATTTGTTTGAATGTATCCCATAGATACAATACATACAGACTTCTTCTAAAGTGTGTACCACAGAGGCCTCTGTTTCACTGGAATAGCTTTGTCAGGGGGATTTGTTGATAAGTTTTTTATATATATATATATGCGAAAGTTGCTTTTAAAACATTTTTAATTTAACAGGCTGAAGTTAAGGGTGTTTAGTTATAATTCTGTTTGCAGATAATCTTTTAGGGTAAAGAAGAGGTTTATTCATGTGCGGTACTAAAATTTTTAGACAGGACAATAAAATTTATAAACATTCCTCCCAATTCGCATTTTTGATTTATAGCTTATAGGCCAAAAAGTATTTTCCATGCTCCAATAAGGTTTTAATGAGTTGAAAACCGCAGAAAAAAATTATTTTAAGGAATTTTAGAACAGCTTCTTGACCCTTATGGAAAATCTGGCATGGCTGTTATCTTAACTTCAATAAAGTCCTCACATTCGGGCCGATTCAGTAAAGTCCGCGGAAGAGTGGACAAACGCCCGCTCTCCCGGCGCGCACATAGGCCACTCGCCTGTGCACGTGATTCTGTATTTAAATTAGGTGGTGTGGTAGAAACGGGCAAAAGGAGGCCCTAGGGACACTAGCGTGTCCCTAGGGCCTCCTTTTGACCCGGAGTGGCGGCTGTCAGCAGGTTTGACAGCCGATGCTCAATTTTGCCGGCATCGGTTCTCGAGCCCGCTGACAGCCACGGGCTCGGAAACCGGATGCCGGCAAAATTGAGCGTCCGGTTTTCGGCCCGACAGCCGCCGGCCCATTTTAAATTTTTTTTTTTTTTAAACTTTTTTTTTACTCTTGGGGACCTCCGACTTAATATCGCCATGTTATTAAGTCGGAGGGTGCACAGAAAAGCAGTTTTTACTGCTTTTCTGTGCACTTTCCCAGTGCCGGCAGAAGCTAGCGCCGACCTTTGGGTTGGTGCTAATTTCTTAAAGTAAAATGTGTGGCTTGGCTGCACATTTTACTTTCTGTATCGCGCGGGCATACCTAATAGGGCCATCAACATGCATTTGCATGTTGCTCCGTCGGAGCGCACTGTACTGTATCTGCCTGTAAGAGCGCCAACTGTGCTATTGATCAGTTACAAAAAATTTGTAGTAATTTAGTGCCCCACCTGTTAACCACAGCTGTGCAAGCCCTGATTTGAAATGTACAACAGCTTGCTGTTTTGCAGAAGAAGAAAATGAAGAAAAACTGATGTGATGCTTCAAGCTAGGGCTGGCCTGGCAGGCAGTATTCCTGGCCTTGCATAACATTAAGCCAGTCTGTTACAATAAACAGAAAATCAAGTTTTTCTATGTCACCTGATTGCATGGTAAAAACATTCCTTAATGGGAGGTTTTTTTTAAAAAAGACTTACATCGTATATTAGCCTGATCCAGTCTGTTTCCTATCGTTCTAATTGGTTATAACTAAGCATATAAAAAGGCACTTCGCTGTACCTTTGCAGCTTAAAACAAAATTAACGTTCGTGTGTTCTTAATTAAGCTCATAGTAAGAAAATGAAGCCAAATCCCAGAGCACAACCAAGGATATCATTTTAGGAGCTGACGTCAAACAAGCCTTGAGCATTGCCTAATGATCTCTTGCGAGAATTCATCTAACCCCTTTTGTATTTTGACAGTGCAGCAAATGAAAATTAAAGCAAGCAATGTTTAACTAGTCAACTAAACCTGATACATAACCCACATGTTGCTACAAAAATTGTTTACTTTCCAAGGTCACCTTTATAGTAGTATGTAATAGGACCAGAAGATTATTACTCCTGCTTCTATCAGTAATCAGTTATAAACATGCAAAAATTCTTTATTTATAAAATTTTTATTCTGCTGTCCTCAGGGTACCTGTCCATTGAGGAGTAAAACATAAAATAGTCTCAAAATATTAAAATGTAGTGTCAGTTTAACTAAAGATTGGGCTAGAAGTTCAAATAAGATAATTTATTTTATTTATTTATTTAAGGTTTTTATATACCGGCAATCATGAAAACATATCTTGCTGGTTTACATAAAACGGGAGTGCAGAATATACATCAAACTAGAACTGTGGTGACCGAAGGTGCAGTTACATTTAACAAGGGTAGCAGAACTTGGAGAAAGGAGGAAGAGAGAGGAAAGAATAGAAATGGTTAAACAATATACAAATTAAATGCTATATACAAAAGGCATGGTTAAGGGCTGAATGTTTAGAGGAGTCATTAGAATGTGTCATTAGATTGTGTCCGGGAAAGTTTGCTTGAATAACCAAGTCTTAAGTCTTTTCCTAAAAGTTAGGAGGCAGGGCTCCTGTCTGAGAACCGTAGGAATGGAGTTCCACAGGAGGGGGCCAGCTGTGGAGATGGCACGATCTCTTAGGGTAATGTGTCTGGTCGTTTTCGCGGGGGGTACTTGGAGGGAGCCTCTGTAGACATCTCTGGTAGGTCTTGTCGAGTTGTATACTTGGAGAGGGATTTGTAGATCGAGGATGGTGAGTTGATGTATAGTTTTGTAAATGACAGATATGGCTTTGTACATGATACGGAAGTGTACAGGTAACCAATGAAGCTCTTTCAGGATGGGAGATATGTGGTCTCTTTTTCCTTGCGCCTGTCAGTAGTCGGGCTGCTGAATTTTGAACCATCTGTAGTGGTTTGGAGTATGATGAAGGCAGACCTAGCAATAGAGAATTGCAATAGTCTAATTTCGAAAAAATGACTGCTTGGATGATCGTTCTGAAGTCTTGAGCATGGAAAAGAGGTCTTATCCTTTTCAGGACCTGGAGTTTATAGAAGCAGTCTTTGGTTGTTTTGTTGATGTGTGCCTTGAAGTTTAGCCGGTTGTCTATTATCACTCCTAAGTCTCTAACTTGTGTGGTAGGAAGATTGGTAGGAAGAGTAATGTTAGAGATGTTCTCAGGAGAGATGAGTAGGATTTCTGTCTTGGAGGAATTTAAGATGAGGTGTAGGCTGTTGAGTAGTTGTTTGATTTTTTGGTGGCATGATTCCCAGTAGTCAAGAGTTTTAGAGTATGTGTCTTTGATGGGGATGATGATTTGAATATCATCTACGTATGGGAAATGCTTTAGATTGAGGTTGGTGAGAAGTTGGCAGAGATAATGGTGATCAGCGCAGAGTACTACAACATGAAGTGTGGTTATCTGATTTATTCATACTTTACAGGATTGTAAATATTATGGGAAGATTTTACGTTAAATTTTAGTGAGACTGAATATCTGCATGTGGCATTCTTGAGTTTGCTATGCTGTTTGTAGCATTTTCAGGTTTATTTTAGCCAGTAATATTTCAATGTTTATTTCAACAAGAACCAAAACAGGGGAAATCAGTGGAAAAAGACCAGTCATTTTCTCAGAAAAATATCTTTTGTTCTTGTAATCACTAAATTCTATGGAAAAAAAAAAGCTTTGAAAATGAGGGTCCCTAGCTGTATGGCTGCTGCTAATTGTCTAGTGTGCATGCTGCCTCCTGCCCATTTCTCTCACACCAGCAAATTTGGTTGTTCAGGTAACTTTTTGAATGTTAATTTATCAGCAGTCATATATACTGCTGCCATTAACATTGCACCAAGCTCAGGACTGAGAGCTGGTTTGTATTTACAATCCCTGCAGCAGTTTTGCCCCTTGCAGATTTCCTTTTCAGATACATAGGTGCGTGGCAGGGATACTCTGGAGAGAGGCACACTACAGATAATCTGAGTGGAAATATGATGGGACTGAGGCAGCTGAAGTCAAGATTTTAAGAATATCCTTTGCATTTTGTAGTCTTGCAAATAGTATTCTTTGGGGTTTTTCTTCAGTTTCTAAGACTAAGGGCATCATTGAGATGGTATGATTGAACCTGTATTTGAAATCATTACGTATACTGTTGAAGCAGTGGAAAATTCAAAAAAATGGATACATTGGGGCAGATTTTAAAAGCCCTACTCGTGCCGAGCCTATTTTGCATAGGCCCAGAGACGCGCGCAAGCCCCGGGACGTGCATATGTCGCGGGGCTTTGTGAAAGGGGCAGAGGCGGGACCGAGGCCTCCGGCACAGTGGCCATGCCGGGGGATCGCGTGCCGGCACTTGGCTGGCGCGCGCAACCTACGCCTACCCAGAGGCAGGCGCAACTTATGGAACAAAGGTTAGGGGGGGTTTAGGTAGGGCTGGGGGACGGGTTAGGGAGGGGAAGTGGGGGGCCGGAGGGAACAGGAAAAGCCATCGGGGCTCCGCGTGCACAAGTGTGCACCCCCTTGTGTGCGCCAACTCCAGATTTTATAATATGCGCATGGCTGCGCGCGAATGTTATAAAATCGGGCGTAGATTTGGGCGTGCGCGCCCAAATTTACACCTGTGCGTAGGTATTAAAATCCGGCCCATTGTGTCTTAGTGTTTCAGGAAGTTGGAATTCCTAATATATCCCATTTTGTGGTGCATCATATCTTGACAGTGACGGATTTGATATTCATCTTCAGACATAAGGCTACACTGATGGGGAGCCACTTTAACAGCTTTGTTGGCCCAAGCAAGAGAGAACATAACATGAGAATAGCTGCACTGGTCAGACCAAGGGTCCATCGTTCCAGGTCATAAGTACCTGGTAAAATCCTAAACAGTAAATAGATTCTATATTGCCAACGCTTGTCAATAAGTCATAACATTCCCTAAGTCCTCATGGTCAAAAAAAATGAATGGACTTCTCTTCCATGAACTTGTCCAAAACATTTTTAAAATCAAGCTATACTAACTGCCTTTCTCAAATCCTCTTGCAATGAATTCCAGAGCTTAATGTTGCATTGTGAGAGAATTTTCTACCACTTGTTTTAAGTGTGCAACTTGCTAGCTGCATGGAGAATTCCCCTAGTCTTTGTATTTTTTTTTTTAAAGTGTAAATAACTAGTTCACATGTACTCATTCTAATCGACTCATGATTTTATAGATTTCTATCATATCCCCCTTCAGCTGTCTCTTCTCCAAGCTGAACAGCCCTAACCTCCTTAGCTTTTCCACATAGGAGAGCTGTTTCCTCCCCTCTATCATTCTGGTAGCCACTCTCTGTACCTTTTTCCAATTCAACTATCTATTTTTTGAGAGACAGCAACCAGAATTGCACACAGTACTCCTAAGTGCAGTCTCACCATGGGGCGATTATAGAAGTATTATGACATCTTCTGTTTTATTCCTAACACTGTTTGAAATCCTTGGTTTAGTGTGCAGAGGCAGTCAAAAAAGCAAAGTATTGTCCACGATGACTCCTTTTCTTGGTTGGTAATATCTAATGTGGAACCTAGCATCATGTAACTTCAGTGTGAGTTTCTTTTCCTTATGTGCATCACTTTGCACATGAATATTCTGGTGATGGGAGCAGTTTGTCAGATGGTGGTAGCTTTCTATCTTTGGATTGTACAGAGGGATGTTCATATGATTGTACAATTTCATGATGGTGATGCATTTAGACAAATAGGGTGGTATGATTTTTTGACACAATTTTCTATACTGCCTATATTAGAAAAACTGTGCTAAGTGGTGAGCAATAAAATAACTAATCAAAAACAGGTTCTAAACATCTCAAAACAAATCAAATAAAGCACATTGTCTCCTCCTATCATATTTTAACAATGGTGTCAGGATGTGGAGCAGAATCTAGATAGAATATGTGGCAGAAAAGTTGAACTTATAGGCAGAATGGTTGACTGTTTACCATACTATAGGAAAATGTGCACAAAATGTATGGCATTTAGAGAAAATTGCATACTGTTCTCAAGGAAGCATTATTTTGGCATCAAAGGTGATACTGAAACTTGTTTTTACTTACTTGTAAGCTTGTTTAAATAAAGGATTTGGTGAGCTCATTAAAGTGTTTGGGTAGCAAAATAAACACAATACCATCATCTTAAAGACAGATCTTTATTTAGATAAAAATTAGAATATTCCAGGAGAGTGCAAAACAGTTCATAAGCAGTCTCAGAGCTTTATTTATACAATAGATTAAATAAATTACCACTTCCAATATACACATCAGTGAGCTATTTATTTGCATAACACTTTCCCAATTGGTTGATATTTAACAGAACATCCTCTTAATAGGGTAGTAGTTTAATTTTATCTTATGTTAATGAGGCTAGGGGTTTTGTAAATTACATGATTTTTTTGTAAATTGAGTCCTTAAGGCTGAACTTTGTCATGCTTATTTACTTCTGGCCTACATTCTAGCATTTCAGCATATCTAGTCATGTCATAAACCCTGAATAATTCCACAAGACTAAGCAGTGTAATTTCACAGTGCAGAAACAATAGCTTCATAGGAAAAGTTTTTCAAAGCATCCTAACAAAAGGTGCAACTTGCTCTGCTATCAGAGGGAAACTAGATGGAAAAGAGATTTCATTATATTCACATACGGTATTAAGTGTTTTCCCTAAGGCAAAAATTATCAAAGTTGAGCATGAATCTATTTTAGCAAGTTAAACTCTAACTTCTTAAATGCATTAATGATGCCACCTATCTGGTGTCTGAATCTTTGTATTTTCTCATTATTAAAAATATTTTTCTAATTGCAATTTGTTTAGCCAGATGGGTCAGCGAGTTTTGTATTTTTTTTCTCTCCCAACTTAAAAAATAAAACTAGGAACCAATTCTAAACTTGTGTGAGCTAATCTTTTCATTTAAATCCCAGAGGTGGTTCAGTGGCAGTGCTCTTTGCTGCCATGAGGACTTCTATGTTGAAATCTCAAGCCATGTTTTTCAGGCTGACCATAGATTTTTGAGGTGAAGTAGCATATACAGTACCCAGGTGGAGGAAGTTTCCACTGCACTATAGTAATACCTAGTGGCCAGACTCTGGATGCATATAGGTCTGGAGAGCCCAGGGTCTGTAGCCTTTGAGAACTGTCGTTGCAAGGATTGGAAAGGGAGAAAGATACAAATTGGGTAGAACTCTGATACTTGTGAATGAAAGCTCATAGTGCTTCAGCCCCCAGTAGAGACTGGTAATACTTTGAGATGGAACTCTCTCAGATAATAGAAGGGCTTGGAGGCACTCCATGAAGTTAGCAAGTAGCTCATTTAAAACAAATTGAAGAAAATTCTTTTTCACTCAGTGCATAATTAAACTTTGGAATTCATTGCCAGAGGATGTGGTTATGGCAGTTAGTGTAGCTGGGTTTAAAAATGGTTTGGATAAGTTCCTAGAGGAAAAATCCATAAACTGCTATTAATTATTAAGCAACATTATCTTGAGACTTATTTAATGTTTGGGTGCTTGTGACTTGGCCTGGCCACTGTTGGAAACAGAATATTGGGCTAGATGGTCCCTTGATCTGCCCCAGTATGGCAGTTCTTATGATTAAGAAGAAAATTTGCCTGTGTCAAAAACAAACAAACAAGGTTAACCTTCCTGCAGCTGAAAGGCAGCAGGTGCAGGAAGCCCAAGTGCAGTGGTAATGGCCAAAGCCCTCGTCCCTCCTCCCCCCCCCCCCCCCCCCCTGCAGCCAGAAACCATCTCTGTGTTCAGTGGGTAAGTGCTGAGCCCAGGTAAGGTGGGGGGGGGTTTAATTAACCACCCGATTCAGATGTTTGGAGGGGTTTTCAGTAAGACTTCCTCCAGTCTCCTTGCTTAGCATGCTGCACCAATGTTCCCAATCCCATTGGGGTAAGAGGAAGTGGGCTTCAGAGTGAGTTGAGCGGCCCCCCAGTGGGCTAGGCCCTACTTTAGGCTTGGTTGGCACACCTCATGGTAGGCCGTAGTGGCGTCAACTTGCGCAAGTCTTTGTGTGTTCTGTATTGCTCTCCATAGAATGTCTGTATGCTCAGTGCGTTGGCTCTGTGCACACGCTCACATACATACACTCTCAACTAGGTAAAGCCGGATGCAAGGGCTGTGCGTGCACCTCGTTGCATCCCGCCTAGGCACCTGACATCTGTGAGCATAAAACTTTGCGAGCCGACAGAACGCACAATTACTGCAGCCAATGGCTCCGGCAGCCAAGAAACATAAGCATCTTTGTCTGTCTCTGCGCTGCTTATCATATTAGGCCTTCACAGTCTGACCTGGATTGCAACTTATGTGAGCACTGTGAGGAAGCCCAGGGAGAATTGGCCTCCCCGGACTCTGCTAAGCCCAGCTCCTCCCATTCAGAGGATGGGTTAGCCACAGCCTTAACTAGAAGTACCTCGGATCTGAGTACTGCTGTGACTGAGTCATCCATGGGAGAGGGAAATTCAGCAGTGCCTTTCCCAGTACCTCCTGGGCTAGGCATGGACCCGGCTGCCTTCAAGCTTTCGTACAGGTGCAGTCTGTTACCTCACTTGCCCCTGTTGAGACGGAACCGCAACAGTTAAGCCCTCCCTCTCCCAGTCCTATTGGCAGACCTCGAGGCATGCCCTGCCTCACCAAGGGTATCCCTGGCAGGGACCCAGATGGCATGGGCAAAGAGGAGGATATGGATTCCTTGGACAATGGAGAAATTCCCCCTGGCTTAGAACCGTATTGGACTACGTTGTGGTTTTTCCATAGAGACGAATTGCCGGTCCTGATTTCCCAGACCCTGAAGATGCTGGGAGTTCCTGGGGCGGACTCTGACGGAACCAAAGAAGAATCCCATTCTGATTTCCCTATGGAAAGCCTCTTGCTACTTTCCAGTACTGGAAACCATCCAGGAGTTGATTGACCTGGAATGGGATGCCCCCAGAAGCACGTTTTAAAGGGGGGGGACGAGTGTTAGAAGCTCTATACGCACTGGATCTGGCAGTGAGAGAGCATTTGCATTTCCCTAAAGTGAGGGCCTTATTGTTGCACCTATTTATATCTCTATAGGAGTGCCATCTAATAGGTCGAGGTGAGGTGTTGGTGGCGGTTTAGGGTCCAATTTCGCATGTAGACTGAAATGTACGAACAGCACAGTATACCTTGGTGAAGATTTGATATCATCTGTAGTGAGGAAAGTCTCCTCACAAAGATGAAATTTTGTACTATTATCTCACCCTAGCTTGATGGGTGCCACCATCTAATAGATGGCACTCCTAAAGAGATATAAATAGGTGCAACACTATGAGGGTCTTGTAGACAGGCTTCCCCCCCCCCCCCTCTCACTTCTTAGTGCAAGATGTAAAAAATAGAGATTATCTGCTAACTACAGACCACTGAATCCATTTATGCCTGGCAAAATGGCAAAAGCTGTAATTAAGAAAAAAATTATTGGTCATATGGAAGAGACAGCATGGATTTAGCAAAGGGAGGTTCTGCTTTTACAATTAACAAAACATAATTCTTTGAGGAAGTAAATAAACATGGATAAAGGTGAGCTGATTGATTAAAGTCCCTTATGAAAGAAAACTAAAACGCCATGGGATTGGAGGCAATATCTTACACTGGATTGGTAACTGGTTAAAAGATAGGAAACAGTAGGACTAAACTGTTCTCCGATTGGAGAAAGGTGAATAGTGGACTGCTCTGGGGAGCTCTCCTGGGACCTGTTTATTCATCTTATTCATTTATGATCTGGGAAAGGGAGTTACAAGTGAAGTGATCAAAGTTGCAGATGACACCCAAAGATAGTTCCTTTAAGGAACTTCCTTACAGTCTGGCAGACTGTAAGGAAATACAGAAAGAACTTGCGAGACTGGAAAACTGACCATTAAATTTAATGTGGACAAGTGTAATGTGTTTGTTTATTTATTTAGAATTTTTGTATACCGACATTCTTGAAAAAGATATCAAATCATATCCGTTTCCATTACATAGGGAAAATTAACCCCAGTTTTACATACACAGTGTTGAGTTCTACATTAGGTATAACCACCTAGGAAAAGGATCTTGGAGTCATTGTGGATGGTACATTGAAATTCTCCGCTCAGTATGTGGTCACAGTCAAAAAAGCAAACAATGCTAGGAAATATTTGTAAAGAAATGGCAAATAAAACAGAGCATAATGCTTTTGTATAGGTCTAGTGTGACATGCTTGCATTGACCTGTAGTAGATTTCTCTCCAAAAATAAACTTGATCCATTTTGTAATCCTGTTCATCTCTTCTGAATTTTTGCACTTTAAACTTTCAATTGATTTCTAAATTGCAACACTGATGACTCAAATTGTTTGTAATATGATTAAAAAAAATCAGCATCTGAGCTACACTGAAAACTAAAGACTAGTAGGATTACAAAGTAGATCATGTTTATTTTTGGAAACATAAATCTGCCACAGGTCAACATGAGCACGTCACCTTTCCTAGTTCATCAGGGTTCTTCTCAGTGCTATACAGCTAAGTGTTTCTAGCGATTTTTTTTGGACAATTATTAACTGTTATTACCAGTCTTCAATTAGAATATTATGAACATAGTATATAGTGTGTGTATATATATATATATATATATATATATATCTACAAGTGATACAATTTGAGTATTGCTTATTTTATGTGCTTTTCACACAAAAAAACAAGAGGACTATTTGTCAGCTTACACATGATTGGTATTAGCTGACTTGGTAGCTGTCCTGCATCTGTTTTCATAGTATTAAGAGATATTTATACTTCTACATATAGGAAATATATGACCAAGATCTGTATATTGTTTTGTTTAAATTGTGAGTTAGCCATTTAAATGACTTTGAATATTGATCTCTTAGTTATTAACTTAATGACTCTGGGGAAACACAATTCTTTTTGCTGGGATTGAGCAATAAGAAATGTGTATCTACATTTTTTGACGGGCTACTGTTGAGAGACAGGATGCTGGGTTAGATGATCTGACCCAGCATGACACTTGTTCCTGTCGTAAGATGCAGTACATTGGTGCACAAGCATCGGCTGCATTGATGTTCATGCAGACAAGCATCCTGCTCCCCAGCAGAGTGGCACCAATGCTAATTTCTGAAGGGGCATAATTGAGTCCACTGCGTTGATGGTAATCTTCAGCCTGTCATGGAATAAGGCACTGAAATTCTTTGGGGTCTAGGCCCCAACGGACAAGTGCTCCCCTCTGAGGCTTTATTTACTGATTGGGTTAGATCCAAGTCTAAGGCCCCCCTCAACTTACAATGGAATACTTTTGGGAGAGTACTCTTGGGATATGACTATGGATCAGAGGGTTCTTCTCTCTTGCCTCTCTCCTCCACAGGAGAGGAGAGATTTCCCACTGAAGGCTTTTCCTTTGCCAGTTTTATTAGAATGGCAGATGCCATCCCATTTATATTACAGAAGGAAGATAAGTCCAGAAATAAAATGCTGTACATTCTCCTTTTCGGGAGCCTCCTAAGGATATTATAGTAGTACAGATGAGGAATGTGGTAGAGTCCTCCTTTGTGGATTCAGTGAATAAGAAGTTGGGGTGCTGTAATCTGTTGTAGGCTGGTCAATGCAAACCAATATTTGATCTATAGAAGAATTAAACTGATGCCTATTTTCTGAGTATAATGTAAAAAAGTTAAAATGAATCATCTAAATTAATCTGATCATTTGTTTAATGCTGGTGAAAGAAAACTTCAGCTAGGATTCTGAGTGGAAACCTTTTTTCAATTAGGTTCTACAAATTAATAAATTGCCCACCCAACAAAAACTATGGTTACACTGTATGCTCCAGTCATGCAGCGTTGAAACAAATAGCAAGTTACGTAAACATCTGTACAGAAAGCAAAATGGCAGCACCTGAGTGTACCTTTGCAGGTGGTTGTGTGTGTGTAGAAAAATAAATTATCCAAGTTCATGCAGTTATAAATAGCTGTTTTTCAGAGTAAGATGATAGTTAATAGCATCATTAAATCTTTTCAGATATATTTAAAACCAAAGCTGTATAGAGAAATTATAGTTTTTTTTTAGCTGCTATTCTCCAAGGACACGCAAGATATCTATCCGCACACATGGGTGACATCGGATGGAGCCCAGCCCAGAAAACTTGTCAGTTTCTAGAACTTTGAGTGAGCCTTGTTGAGCATGATCACACATGCAAATATACCTCCTGTTCACATGGGGTCCGCTCAGTCTCTTCTTTTCCATGGAGCCGTGCTTCTCATGGTCAGGTGAGCCTCACTTTTTTTCAGGTACCTTTTTGTGGCTGTGTTTTGAAGAATGCCTCGCACAGTGGATCTGGGGTTCTTTCTCCTGTCTGCATCCTAGTTAAGGTTTTCAATGTTTTTCATTTTCTTTTCATTGATAACCCCAGAGCGACAGTGCCATCTGATTCTCATCCTTTTTATTTTGTGATGACTTGTCCACGTCCAGGGTTGCAGCAAAATGCGCCAGGATCACCCCGTTGAGAGTAATCATCCAGCTTGACAAGATGGAGTGCTGCTTTGGTTCAGAGAAGACCAATGTCTCTGAGCTGCATCAATAGCGATGCCAGAAACTGGACATTGTCAGGTTTGTCGTCCTTGACCTCACCACTGGGGAAGGACCGAGCCAAGGAAGCATTGGCATCTGTCCCTGTCTGTGCACAGTGCCGGGCACAGGAATGCACCAGCTTCTACTGCAGGGCCCCCCAAGCCGACCCCCATGGCGAGGAGAGCTAGTCCTCAAATGCCAGGGTGCATAAGTCTCCATTGGTCTCTGTCAGACACTGATCCGCTATGCGCCAAAGAGGATCTGGTTATACTTCCTGCTTCCCAGCCCATTCTGGCATCTGTGATGTTAGAGGAGGAATTGGAGAGAGAGATGCAGCTGGCCGATGAGAAGACAATGCGAGGCCTTTGCATTGTAGCACTGACACCAGCACAGTTGCTCCTCGAGTCACTGCTGGAATCCCTGCACACATTTATCGGCGTGTTACTGACCCAGCCATTGTCTGTTCCTGGGGTGGCATCTGCTTAACAATTCTATAGTGCTACACAACATACATAGCACTGTACAAACTTACAAAAAGACAGTCCCTGCTCTATAGAGCTTACAATCTAATAGGACAAACATACAGGACAAGAGGCTTGGAGTATTTCATAAAGCAAGACAATAGTTTAAAAAAAACAAACCCCAAGTGCCTGAACTGCTGGTCAGAGGCAGGATCCCATCACCAGTTGATGACTGAGACAAGGGCACCTATGATCTATGGTGGGGGGGAGTGACTCCTCCATGTCTTCTGATGCTTTGGATGGTCTTCTCTCGGATCAATCTTCAGATGATCGAAGGAAGTACCCACTGGAGAACCTCTCCTTCCGAGTGTCGCTATATACTAGGAATGTGCATTTGTTTAAAAGGAATTGTCAAAACACGAATAAGGGCAATTTGTTTCATTCAGGAGGCTCCAAAATGAATGTATGGCCCCCGAATGAAATTCCATGAACTGAAAGTCATGGGGGGGGGGGTGGAAACTACCGAAAACGAACCTACAAACGAAAAAATTGTATTCCTTGCACACCATTACTACATACAGAGATGCAATATGTGTGAGCAAAAAAAATTGTTTCTTACGAAAAATATGCATGCACAGAGTCAGTCCTTGGAGGGAGCATTGCACGACACTCCCTTGGCACATTTACATTTGCAACTGGCCCAGTGGACTGTGAGGTCATGGTGTTGGCAAGCTATTCAGGACCTTCAGGATCGCAGCCAAGTCACTCTGTGTCTCCGGGACACACTGTCCTGCTGGCAGGAAATTTCAAATCTGGAAATAGGGGTTGTTCCAAACTCCTTCCATCCAAATTGTCCTGACCATGGATGCATCCACCCTGGGCTAGGAGCTCATGTAGATAACTCAGCACCCAGGACCTATGGTCCGCCCAGGAACATCTGTCAAATCAATTTTTGGAGCTCTGAGTTATCAGGTACACACTGTGTGCTTTCAGGGATTAGCTGTTCAACAAAATTGTTTTGATATAGACTGTCAGCCAAGTGGCAATGTGGTATGTCTACAAGCAGGGGGAGGTATGGGATTGTACCTTCTATGTCAGGAAGCAGACAAAATCTGGTCATGGACTTTTTCCCATGGGATGGTGGTCAGGACTATGCACCTGGCCGGAACTGAGAATATAATTGCGGACAGACTTGAGTTGCGCCTTCAGACCCCATGATTGGTCTCTGGACTAAGGAGTCGTGAATCAAATCATCCGCCTCTGGGTAAGCCTGGATGTGGTTCTCTTGCAGCACCTTGGAACAGGAAGGTTCCTCAGTTCTGCTCCCTGTATAGGACACGTGACAAACCAGCCTTAGACGCCTTTGCTCACCATTGGGGAAAGGGTCTCCTATATGCATATCCTCCAGCACCACTGGTAGTGAAGACTCTTGAAGCCTTGCGAGTACATAGGGGCTATAATCATCATAGGCCCTCTTTGGCCACAACGGGTCTGGTTTCCACTCCTCAGGAAGATGTCCATCTGGAAATTGATCAGGCTAGGGACTTCCCCAGATCTCATCACCCAGAATCAAGGCAGGTTGTGCCATCCCAACCTTATATTTTATTTTTTGATTTTTATGATATAGAACTGAGGGGACCCTGCATGGATGCATGGCATATAGCATGTGTGAACATGCTCAGTCAGAGTTCTAGAAACTTTGACATGTTTTCTGTGTCGGACTCCAGCTGATATCACCCATGTGTGAAGACTAACACAACCTACTGTCCTTGGAGAGCACCTGTTAAAGGTTAGCAACTCTTATCTGTGGTTGTGTTCATTTCTTTTTAAATTAAGGATGGTCTTACAGTGGGACTATATTAAGCCTTTAATAGTAAGCTGGTAGAAGCTTTAGAAAGCAGCTGCAGAATTTTCTAACCCTTGCTGCTGAACCTACCTCTGGGCTGCTGCAGTAAACCCAGGAGTTTTAATAATCAGTTGCTTAGTTGATTGAGGAGTTGAAGGCATAGGGATGACATGTGAAAGAGAGATGAACTAGGACCCCCCCCCCCCCCCCACCCCCAACTAAGTCCTTTGTATTTTCTAGTCTGTTCCTATGCTGAAACACTTGGAGATGAACATACTTGAGAATAATATATTCCTGTGTGCATGCATATAAGATTCAGTAACTTGTTTATTTCCTTTACAGCAAGCAAGGGCAGAGCAGGAAGAAGAGTTTATCAGTAATACTTTGTTTAAGAAGATTCAAGCTTTGCAGAAGGAGAAAGAAACTCTTGCAGTCAACTATGAGAAAGAAGAGGAGTTTCTTACTAATGAACTGTCACGCAAACTGATGCAGGTTAGTACTTTGTCTAAGCTTTTAAGTAAGAGAAGGAGCAAGGGTTGGATAAGTTTGTTTATAAAGCATCAGGGGGGCATTTGCCCATCAAATTACTTGATTAGCTGGCATGCACCCATGCCCCTGTTATCTAATTCTGAAATCTTGTTAGTACAGTTGGATTGGTTTACTGCATGCTTTAAGGAATCTTATCCTGCTGTACTCTGTAAAATATTTTATTTTAAAACACCAAACTACAGTTTTATAATTTATAGCAGTTGCCAGTGTACCAGCTATCTATTCTATGGAGTAAAGTTTTGGAGGGAAATTTTTATTATAGTCGAACATTTTGGGATGTGACTTTTTAAAAAAATTTTTTATTGGAGGCAAAATATGCCTTTCAGTTATTGAAGTCTTTGCTTCCATGGCTATTGATCAGATGGTTTATGAGCTATTTATGAAAAACATTTTACTAGCCAGCTTAAAGTGTATTTACAAACAGAAACACCCAAATAGTTTTAGAAAATAGAGCCAAAGGTATAACCAAGGAAGGGATAGAGCTAAAGGAGTTCATACTTTCAGGGAAGGAAGGCAGTATGTGCATAATTTTAGTACTTAAGCACTTTTTGTTCTTTGCTATTGTGAACATTCTGCAGAGTACAGGGAGATGGACTGCAGGGCCCTCGAGCCACATATGAACAAATACAGAAATGTGTGTTTGTTTTTTTTCTAGTTGTGGCTAGGCAGATGCTGTATTAAGGAGGTCACAGGCTTGATGGCATGTGTGCATGGGCTAGCATTCCAACAGCACAGTAGTGGGATACATCGAGTGGTGAGCTCAGTAACCTGCATTAGTAGATCTAATGCCTTTGGAAACTTTCAAAGTTTCTACCACTCTTCATAATATGAAGTCTAGACCATAGTTGTTCAGTGGCAGCTGGTACATCCCATGATATTTCTAACATTTCTAGTGAGAGATCCACATGCAGTAAGCCCAGATAAGTTTGAGGTCATGCATGAATAATCTAATTTCTAGTTTCTTTATGGGATTTATATTACTTGAATGACCTAGCAACTTGTAAAAACAGCAGCGGTTCTCCACCAGTGTGTTGCCAAGCACATGGAGCTGTCTCACCGACACTTCCCGGTCTCCCGCTAGCTCAACTGCTTATTTCTCCTTCTCTTTCGTTCTGAGTCATATTCCTCCTCTGCCTGTGCTTGAAATGCTGATAGCCCAGGCAGAATGCAGCAAAATTACTGATAAAAACCGTTTGGGGCAGCAGCACTAGAGGCAATGGCCTGGAAGAGGAAGTGCTGTGCAGCGTGCCCATGGATGCGGGAATAAGAAGAAACCATGCCATCGTCGCAAGTAGAAGCAACATTGGCCTAAGTAGGGGGAATAGCCATATGGCTTGGAGCAAGAAGAGGAAAAGCTTCAGCTCCCGCGGTCAATGGGAGTTTTCTTATGTTGCTGCTGCCACCGCTTGTTCTTGGTGCAAGGGTGGTGAAGGGGTAGTGTGAGAGAGATTGCAAAGGAGCATGTGTGATGTGACTGAGATCCTGTGTATAAGTGTGTGTGAGATTCAGAGCCTGGGTGTGAGTGGGGGTGTGTGTGTATGTGTGTGTAAGAGTGTGGTTGAGAGCTTGTATGTTGTGCAAGTGAAAAATAGAGATAATGAGCATGTTTGTGTGTGAGACAGCGTCTGTGGGTGGTTAAGAGCCTGTGTGTGAGAGAAATAGCATGTGTGTGCGAGATTGAGAGCCTTTGTAAGTGTCATTGAGAGCCTCTGAGAGCCTGCATATGTGAGAGCATGGGTGCAAATGTGATTGAAAGAGCATGTATGTGAGTCTCTGTATATGAGCGTGGCAGCATGTGTTTGTGAGACTGAAAGCCTATGTAACGGGCCGATACAGTAAAAAACGCGGGAGAGCGGGCGAGCGCACAGGGCATTCTCCTGTGCGCGCGATACAGTAAGTTAATTTATTTAAATTAGGCCCGGCGATAAAGAGGCGCTAGGGACACTAGCGCGTCCCTAGCGCCTCTTTTTGGACAGGAGAGGCGGCTGTCAGCGGGTTTGACAGCTGACACTCAATTTTGTCGGCGTCTGTTCTCGAGCCCGCTGACAGCCACGGGCTCAGAAACCGGACGCCGGCAAAATTGAGTGTCCGGTTTTCGGCCCGACAGCCACGGGCTGAATTCAAAATTATTTTTTTTTTTACTTTTTTTACTCTTCGGGACGTCCGACTTAATATCGCTATGATATTAAGTTGGAGGGTGCTCAGAAAAGCAATTTTTACTGCTTTTCTGTGCACTTTCCTGATGCTGGAAGAAATTAGCGCCGAACTTTGGCCGCACATTTTTCTTTCTGAATCGCGCGCGCATACCTAATAGGGCCATCAACATGCATTTGCATGTTGAGGGCGCTATTAGCTGCCGCGGGTTGGACGTGCGTTTTCCTCCCCTTACTGAATAAGGGGTAAGGGAAAACGCGCGTCCAAGAGCAGGCTAACAGTATGCTCAGTCGGAGCACACTGTACTGTATCGGTCTGTAAGTGAGAGAGAGCGCTTGTGTATGTGAATATGTGATTGAGAAAGAGGAGAAGGTTGCAGGCAACCCCCCTCCTGTCCTCCTGCTAATTCACAACAATCTCAGGGCACCTGGAAATCGAATTTTCCCAGGTATGGAGAACAGAACGTTTTTATCCTTATTTTTTATTTTTTTTAGTTTGTTTTGAAATTTTATTGGTATCTGATTTTTTTTTTTTATACAAGGTTTTAATTATTGGATGTTCTATTCATCACTGTTCTAAAATCATTCTTTTTATTAGTATAGTTTTACTACTATTGATTTTATATTTCTTGATGTGTTTGATAACTGGTGTTGGTGGTTTTTCCATTGTTGCACTGCATACTGAGTCTCTGGCTTATTGCAGTTTCCAGTTCAGTTTTTGTCAGCATGCTTTTATTTTATTCTTATGGTCTCTTTATTTTTTTTTCTTAGGTGAGGGTCTGCACGTGTGACCGAGGTGAAGTATTCTGCTGCCATGTAGTCTTTTTGTAGGGATCTACAGCAGCCTGGTTTATTCTGTTTTCCTAATAGGTATATTGATGTTTTAGGGCCTGGTGTAATATGTGCAGTGTTGCTTTTCTTTGGTAGGGTTGTTACTGTTTGAGTGCTGGCAGTTAGTGCTGTTCTGGTATGGGCGGATTACCATATATGTAATTTCTGTTCAGAGACAGTACTGTTATCTTTCCCTTATGTCATTCTTAACTAGAAAATTACCGTATATACTTGTATATAAGTAAAAAAAAACAAAAAACTTTACCCCTCAAAACCGGTCCTTAAAATTGCGGTTGTCTTATCCACAAGTCAAGCAATGTAATGCCGGTACGACAGCACTTGCAGTTGCAGAGATACGTCCTCCCTCCCTCCCTCCCAAGCCAGGGTCTCATTGGCGCACTTAGAACCAAAAGCGCACCACTGGGAACCCGGCGGGGGAGGAGGGAGGATGTGCTCGAGCAACTGCAAGTGCTGTCGTCTCCATAGCAGCAGCAAGTGTTCGAGTTAAGGGATCCGGAGGAATTGTGGGGGAGAAGCTGTCCTACCGCTACACTGGGAGACCGCAGGGGAGGAGGAAGGACATTCCTGAGCAAATGCCGTAGTTGTCTAGATAGCAGCGGATGAGTTAAGGAATCGGCAGGGAAAGATTCTGACAGGAGGGGCAGCCCTGGGCGGAGGGAGGGAAGGATTCTGACAGAAGGGGCAGCCATTACAATGACATCTTACACGCAGGAAAATGGGCGCTGAGAAGAAAAAGAGCATCTTATACCGCATTGTTGAAACTGAATGTGTTAGAACGTGCAAAAGAGACCAAAAATTGTGTATATGCAAGGGAATTTGAAATTAGTGAAAAACTCATCAGATTGGAGAAAAAATGAAGAGAAGCTGCTAGACATACCAAAGTTAAAGAAAGCCTTGCACTTAAAAAAACTATGCTTTTTGAAGAAATGAAAAAGAATTTGAATGACTGGGTAATGGAATGCAGACAGAAGGGTGTTATGGTTATTGATGTTTGGTTGGATCCTTGGACACTGTGGCAGCTGACCACGGCCATGGTGGGCAGTCCCGTGAGGGACCACAGTGTCAGGCTAGACTCTGGACATAAATACAGATTTGAATCTTTTATTAAAACAGTTTTGGAAGCCACCAGAGGTGGCAGTAGTGAGTAGTAGATGTTGAGCCCGGCTGGGCAGGTCTCCCACAGAATGCTGGAATAGCAAGTTCTCTGCTAGGCAGTGCTATAGTGGAAAGAGACTGAGAGTTATGAGTACACAATAAGAAGCATTCAGAGTCCCAGGTAGAATTAGGCGAAGCTCCGAGACAAGGAGAGCCAGGCCCTCGAGGAGCGAGTACCTGATCCCTTAGAGCAGAGACACTAAGTTGAATTGTACTCACGTAGCAGTAACAGATTCCACTAGACGAGAGGTCTGGCCACCGGAACAGAGGGCAGGCCCTCGAGGAGCGAGTACCTGGTTCCAGTGAAGTAGTACTGTGGAATAGATGGTAGTTGTACTCACAGATGGAAACTGATAGTGAAGTCTTCCAAGTAGAAAGTGTTGAAGATGCAGGCAGCGACTCGGGGGAACATGGGCCCTCTAGGAGCGAGTACCGATTTCTTGATAGCACCTGAAAGAAGCAGAAGAGGCCCCTGAGGAGCGGGTACCCCGTTAGCAACCCCGAAGGGTGTAAGAATTCCAGGTAGCGCTGGAGTGGCAGAGCAGCTTCGGTACGGAGAGCGAATCCCATCCGTAGTGATACCGTTGTAAACTAGATGAGCTAGCAAATACTGTAGGTTTAAATATCCGGGCAGCGTGACATCATGTCATATGGGGACACCCCCTGAGGTTCGCGCCAACGTGGAAATAAAGATGAGGGCGGCGTGTGCGTGCCCTAAGATACCTTGGAGGAGCATGGTGGGAGGCAGCACCAAAGCTGGTCCGGGGGCACCGGAGAGGACAGCAAACAGACACCGCGGCAGCCAGTAGTCCTAGGTGAGTGGGAGGAGCTGCAAGTAGTGAGAGGTAGGCGGGGCGACGCAGTCGAAGACCGGTCGCAACAAAGGGCTACATTGGCATTTGCTCGAGCAAATGGTAAAAGAAGAAAGCTATTCAGCGACCGAAGATCTGAAAGAATTCACAGCATAATCTGGTTGTTCATGAACCGATATGGATTGTGCCTTTGTCAGCACACAGAGATTTCACAGAAACTGCCTAAAGAGCTTGATGATAAGATCTGTTCGTTCCACAAATTCATTATACAGGAGAGAATAACGAATCATTTCAATATGAATAACATGGTAATATGGATGAAATGCTTATGACATTTGATATGCCTGGCAATCGCACTGTAGCTGCTGTTGGTGAGAGAGATACTTGTAAAAACAGCTAGTCATGAAAACCACCATTTCATGGTGGT
The DNA here is from genome assembly GCF_901001135.1 of Rhinatrema bivittatum. Lineage (NCBI taxonomy): Eukaryota > Metazoa > Chordata > Amphibia > Gymnophiona > Rhinatrematidae > Rhinatrema > Rhinatrema bivittatum. The sequence continues at coordinate 201,615,708 of NC_042621.1, forward strand.
CCTGTCTTAACTGGCAGATGGCACAAAACTGCACCGTGTGGTAATATTCAAGAGGAAATCTATGCCGAAAAACCTAAAAATTCTAGCAGGAGTATCTGTTCGGGTTCATCCTAAAGGCTGGATGGATGAGGAGGAAACAAAATGGTGGCTGCGTGTTGTGTGGGGTAGGTGACCAGGCGTGGGGCTAAGAAAACGAGTCTTCATTTGTGTGGGATATGTTCTGTGCACATATAACAGGATGTGAAAATGATGCAAAGAAAATGGCGATCACATTAGCAGTTATTCCAGGAGGTCTGACATCAATACTCCAGCTGTTACATATGTCTCAAGCCTTTCGATGACCAATTGTGGCATATGTTACAACAATGGATGTGTGTTGGTCAAGCAGAGGTAACAAAAGGAGGGAATCTGATGAAACCAGATATTGATTTGGTAGTGCAATGGATCAAGGATGCCTGGGAGTCATCCACCAGAAATGGTCAAGAAGTCATTCCTGAAATGCGGCATTAACAATGCTATGGATGGATCAGAAGATGACACCATCTATGAAGACCAAGATGAATCAGCATCAGATGATGATTCAACAGATAAGACAGCGAAGACAGCATTTACGTTGATGGCATCACCAAAGAACAGTTCTACAATTTATTCGAATATTCCGACGAAGAATCGTACTTGGAAAGATCAGAATAAAAGAAGGATTCAAACAGCAGGGACAGACATGGGGAGGGAGGTAAGGATTCATACAGCAGGGCCACTTTCTTAAGTTATTAAATGATGTTTCTTATGAGACACTTTATTCTGCTTTTAAAAAAATAACTATTTTCTTAAGTTATCTGTTTTTCTTAGTATGATTTCACCATTTTATAAGCCCCCTAGGTTTTACCCTCTACTTATCAATGGGTGACAGATAATTCTTGATTTTGGGGCCCAAAAATACCATAGACTTATACATGAGTGTACATGGCAATACTTAAGCTTTTTTTTAAAATTCCTGCCATGGATGGTAATGAAGAGTCACATGTGAATGTTGTCCATCAGGTGTGTCATGATGGGGGGAGGGAAAAGGTTGAGAACAATGTACTAGAGTATTGATTCTTATATTATTTGAAATGTTCTACTGTTGATTTGGATTGGTGTGCTATGGAAGTGATACCACTGTTTGATGCTCAGGCCAGCACCTGGTTTTTGCTCTCAATACCTCGTAATAAGAAGACACACTAATGGTGGTGGTGGCTCTTAAATGTGCAGGAGCTCTTTTATGAAAAAATGTGTAGTTAGGCATACTTCTCCTTCCCCCGAGTTGGGGAATTCACAGACAGCGTGCAGGGAATGGATAGGCCCCACTTTATGCAGCAAATACATGGCACTACCTCCTTGAGTCTTTAGAGCCTGTCTCTTATCCCAGGCTGAGTGAGACGGAGAGCATGCACTGAGCACTGGATGAGACTTGCTGAGAGTTAAACAGCAGCAGTAGTGAAACAAATCTGACACACATGTAGCAGCCAAGATAACTAAGGCATAGATTCATCATTCTGCTATAAATATAGCGACATGATGAGCCTCGAGAAAAAAGGGGTGGGGGCGATATTGAGCAGGCGGCCGCATCGTGGTTGTGTATGGCCACACTTTTCGTCCTTGTTGCGCCAATGGAAAAGTTGTAGATATTTCCAGCGATAATGTCCGAAACATCGCCTGCAGCGCTACCGGCCCCTCATTTTCCTAAACCCTGCCCAAACTCCTCCCCTTTCCCTCATTTAAATTTTTAATTTGTGATGTAGTTATGTGCCATTAGGGTGTTATCGCACACAATAACAGCCCATTGCAGTTTGAAGAATGACCCTGTGAACTGGCTGCCCACACCCTTCTCCTGTACTTGTATATAAAGGGAGCTAGTATGTTGTAATGGCTTTGTGTATTTTCTGCTGCCTCCCTCTCCTTTGTTTTAAAATCTGGAAGCAACTTGTGTGGCTTTCAGTTCTTCTTTAGCTCTTATGGCCATATGAGTCATCTAGTTCTCATGGCCTTCTCCATTGAGATTTGTGTGCCATTGTGGCATAGTAAGTAGTCTTGGGGTGACTGTGGGCTGATTTCAAGGGTTGGTGTGAACAATTTCAAGTGCTGGGTCTTAGGATTTTCAGGAGGTGGAGCATCCTCTACACATAAGTGAGTTTTCTATTATCAGAATCTCCCTGCACATAAATCTTATACCTCTTACAATAAGGTAAAAGGGGTCCTTATCACTAGCCTGTTTCAAGTCTTGTGTGATGAGTTTTAATACCAGTGTCTATCAGCAAACCCAGGTGTATACAGAAGACTGGATTCTCATATTTTCTGCTTCACTATGTCTGACAACCACTGGGGAATCTCCCTCAACTCCCCCACTCCCCCCCCCACCCCACCCAAAAAAAACCAAACCAAACCCCAAAAAAACCCTGGAACTGTGACAATTCTGGCAGCGTTCTACTTCTTTCTCCCAAAACCCTTGTACATTCTAGTCCTTAGTAATGACTCCAAGCCACAGTTCAGTTTCCCAAAATCTGTTTATTCAGTAGTAGCTAACCCTCAAGCATAGCAGTAACAATTTGGAACAGATATTTTCTTAGTGTCGAGTCAGATGAATCCAGAACAAGTGAGTTATG